>NW_027287205.1:69251089-69851089 GCF_022747635.1 Hetaerina americana | reverse complement strand
TAATTGGGCATATTACGACAATACCGTTGAAGACCAGAGAACGCCATTCATATAATGAGCCGAGATAACTCAAAAACTTTGATAAAATACAGGATGTTTACCTTTAAATATTTATTGAAGGGATACAAATTTCCAAGGCCAGGATTTGGCCAGGTTTATAAGTTAAATTAGAACAAAATTTAAGTAAATTATTACAGAAAAAACTTGACTTTGCGTGACGGTAAAAAATCGCTTGATTCTTGAAGAAGACATTTGTGTATCGCCCGCACGCAAACTAATAGTCGAACGAAGACCAAAACTTCGAGATCAAACATTTAGGAGCGGAATGATGTATTGGAGGCATTTTAACATTTTTCAACAAAACCAAGCTGATTGCCATATCTGCTGAAAAATAACTTTTTCAGTGTTTCAACCAGATAACCGCATGGGAGACTTTTAGTGATTTTTATGATTCACTTGCATATATATTGAAGGCACGACAAGAAAATATACGAGGGTCATCCGGAAAGTAGTACCCGTTCGTGAAATAAAGACACAAAAGTAAATATTAACAAACATAAAAAATTTTATTTGAAAGAGGATACTTTAAACTACTTCTCAACATAATCTCCAAGCAAATTAAGGCATTTGTCATAACGTGTGACAAGTTTCTGTATTCCTGCTGCATAGTCCTTCGCCGCCAGCTCATTGAGATACGCGAGGGACCCATCTTGCACAAATTTTTGCATAATGCAGATGGTGTTTAACAATTTCATGAACAATTGTTCGAGAAACATTGGGAAAATGCTCACAGATGTCATCAATTGTGACGCGCCGATCGTTCCTCACGAATTCGTCAACTGAGCTCACCAGTTGGTCTGTAATGACAGACGGTCTCCCCGAACGCTCATCGTCGTGTGTGTTCCCCCTCCCCATGTTGAAGTTGCGACACCACCGCCGAACAGACGACTCGTCCATTACATTGTCTCCATACACCTCCTTTAATTGGCGATGAATATCACATGGGCGAACGTTTCTTGCATTGAGGAATTTAATCACTGCCCTCACTTCACAACTGGCGGCGTTCTCAATTTTTTTAAACATTGTAAACAATCACAGAAACAACACAGGCAATGCTAGCGTCACGCAACTTGGCTCAGAGAAGGCAGACAAGCCACTGAAGCTATCTGACCTCGTCCAGCGGCTACTCGCGTCGTCAGCACTTCATGCGGCACGAACAGGTACTACTTTCCGGATGACCCTCGTATATTTATCGTCCCAATTTTGAGAAAGACGCTGAGGTTTCCCCACCGACACAAAAACTTTCAGTTAATCCAAGTTATTGACGCTCTTTCATGTATAAAGCTCAGTTTTAACGCATTGAATAGAGGGAGACAGTTCAGGGTATTTTTAAATACAGTTCTATTTTGAGTTTCATTCAAAGGGAAGTCATATCCTGAATCCTGAAGTAATGACGTTAAAGTTTATGAATGTTAGTTATTTTTTAATCGTTGCGTACTATCTCCAATGAACTAAACATTATGTAAAGAGCATTTCCGAATTAAATGTTGTTTCTTAATTTGTCTTCATTTAGCGACTACTGCGCCAACACTCAATAGGGTCTCGGTCATTAGAATTTATGAGCCGAGCAATGAAGATCAGGAACTAGACTTTTAGAGGGAGTTCATATGGTGAATTAATGCTTATCTCTGTTTGTGTTAATGGTTATTTTTTTATGGGATGCAGGCAATCCGTGAAGTTCATCTAACTGCGGGTTGAATTGAGAAGTAATAAATTTTCAATTTTTCTGATTCCATAATTATTTCATTGTAATTGGAGCTGAATCGAAGTTATTAATGCAAAAGATCATAATTAATATAATAATTGATACCCCTTTAAATTTCTAAGTGTGACATTTAGGACTTTATTACCTTGGCCAAAACACGGCCTTAAACATTTTCTTCTCATGAAAAACCTCATTGGTGTGCTCACCTTATATAACGTATTAATATATGTTTGTATGTATAGGTTGAATCTTGAAGAGGATTCTTAGATTCTACCATTATTGATATATTCGAATGGTAAATTTGTCCCAACATGAGTGTTTAATTTTGTTCGTTTTAGGATGAGCATTTGTACAAAACCTCCATGTTTGGCTCTGTAGACATTCATTAAAGTTTAAAATGAAGAATCTGCAAGTATGTTGTAATTGTTAGCTGAATATGCATTTGTAATTTGAACGTGGTACTTCAAAGGAAGGAAACCGTAAATCAACTTAATAGTCATTCTATGCTGCAATGATTGGCATTGATTTTAGAAACTGACAAACGGGATTAGGTCTAATGCGTAGTGCCCGACGGAAGGAAAAGCAAGATTTCCACGGCTGTCGTCCCACGAAATCTTAGAAAAGTGATATAAATAGCAGCAGTATAGGGACAAAAGAGGATAGAACCATTTAGAATAGGAGACTGGAATGTTTGGAAGATGTCGAAGACAATGTAGTTAAAAAATATAGCTGGGAATTTTGGGAGAGGAAACAAGATAATAATGATCCCGGTCAAGGCAAATGACCTTTTCAACTGTCAAAAATAAAGATATTTTAAGGGCACTGCAAGGTGAGATGGAATGACAGCTGGCATCAATTAATGCCAGCTGTCTTCATTGTCAGCGAATCTTTTAAATTGAAACGGAGTAGAAGCTAGGATAGTCAGTAACTAGTGCCAATAGCAGTGGACATTAAAAAATGAGAATTCTTCTAATCAGAGTAGGCGAGTTGTAAAATATTATAAAAGGATGTAAAAGCTGATCCAAAAAACATAGTAATTGTTTTTTTGCACATGCCACCCAGAAACCATAGGGAGAAAGAAGGTACAAAATATACAATCAATCAGAGGAAATAGCTTCGGGTGTTTCTAGAAGGAAATATTTGATGGTGGTGGGATTTTGGGAAGAGATGCCAGACAAAGCGCTAGATGGTATTGAATTAGGACACTAAGCCTCTTATCTATAAGTACGCTTATTATCTTGATTTATTGATATTGCATAACGGCGGAAAACACCACGCCCAAATTCAAAGTCTTAAATAGTGACTTTTTAACATCCTTACTCACCTTCCCTGCTATAAACTCCTCCTTTTTGGGTAGTCTTCTTTGCGAAACGCATTTATTCTTCTTTTGCTCCTACCACTATGATCATCTTGGTCCAAAACACTGCCAAGTTAGATTAAATTCTCAAAATGATGTAGTTTTTGTCTTCCTATTTTAACAATTAATTATCCTGCCTCCACATCAAAAACCACCTAACCATTAGTTTGTTTTAATTGATTTTCATCCCATTCAAATCACCCCTATTTTGTGAGACACGTCTAGAATGACACACAGCGAAGTTTTCACCCACTTGGCTGAATGCCTAGCATTAACTTAATCATCCTAGATAATTTTATGAATTTCCTACCACCTTTCAATTCTATCGTCCAGTTTGCCTATGCTAATTACCATATATTCGTGACAAATTAATGGACATTCATATGTGCCATATACATCCATATAAAGACATATATTTACATAGATGTTCTTGAAGTAGAAGACTAATCTGCTAATCACAGTTACAATTTTGGCAAACTCTTCCTAACACTGCCCATTTATTCTCGTAAATGTAGTCACTCACATAATTAAGGTTAATTTTTAATTAACTTGCAATAATAACAGAAAAATATGGTCTCTGGGTACTTGCATTCACCGAGATCTGTCACTGGCTTTTGCCCTCTGCCCTCCACATTCGGCTAAAACGGCTGTTTGACTGGCTGTCGTTCATAACATCTGTCATATGTAATTCATTACCCATACATCATTTTACTTTGTTTCCGTTTTATATGAAAAATTCCCGCTCTTCGATATCCTCTCGTTCCCGTCCCACAATTTCATTCCCGCCCGTAAGTCATTTTCATCTTTTGAAATTTAAATTTCAAATGAAAAAATTTCATTATAACTTTTGGTGTTTATATTTTAAGTATTGACATAAGTCGATAAATGTTTGGCTCTAATTTTATCTAATGTTTTGAATTATAAATAATTTATATCGTGAAAACACAATATGTAGACTGGTCTAAATGAAGTAAATACTTAACTTATGAGCGAGAAGAACTGGTGACCGCACCCTTCAAATCGTATACGCATGCCTCAGGTTATATTTGTCTATTATTACGTATTTAGAAAAAATATATGGACATTTACGTGCTAAATAAGGTTGATAAAGATGTAAACCATTTATTGCTTCTCATTGGAGCCAAAAAATGCATACACACTCCTAATAGAACTACATTAAGAGAAACCCACTTAAAATTATTTGTTTGGAACGCCGATCGACTTCCCTTTCAATATTTTTGGAAAATATATTCAGCGACAATTTCTGCATAATTTTTGCTCTTCTTTATATATTATTCACTTTGAATATCCCACTTTTGGACAAATTTATTAACAAATAAATGCATACACCACAAAATTAAGCATGTATACATATATTCAAGTGGATAGTGGTAACAATTTTTATCCTTATCTGACCACCTTGCATTTATAATATACCTGGATGAGCAGGATCCAATGGCCTAGCTACACTGTTTAACTATTACGTAATAATTCACGAACATAATTGCACATATTTATATGCAAAATGTATTAGGGAATTATGATTGGCAAGCATTAAAAAATTAACTCAATTAGCTAGTTTAAGAATTGAATATAAAATGATAACACATATCACCCATCATATTATATATATTTCTTATAAATAAAAAATATAAATATAATTACTTGCTTTATTTGAGTCAATATTTATTTGAACTAATAACTCTTAAAAAATGAAATCCCACTTTTCAATAAAGCACTTCCATCGAATTACAAATACAATAACGTTCAATACTCTGGCGTTCAAGTATTACGAATCACATCGAAATAAACGCAAGGTTTTTACATTGTGATATCTTGTTGACAATTTTAGGGTTTGTCACAGGGAAGTTAATGCACTCAGTATTTTTTCACCGACTTGAAATTCTAAGCATATCATTGTATTCATTTTACACATATTTATCTTTTTCTGTATTCAATTCTAAAGCTTATCATTGACTCCCATAAATAGATTTCCGCATCATTTATGATAAATAAATCCCCCATTACCTTCCTTTACATCATTAACTTAAATCCTCTCCGTCACACGTTATGTGTGAGAAATCTTAGCGTATTAGCGGATTATAAACGTGATTTCTGTTAAAATTTTAGCCAGCTAAAACGTAAAGTTCTATTAGGCTTCCTCAATCACATTATGAAGATCAAATATCCCCCAGTATTATATTTATATGCTCCCAATATTGCCTTCCCCACATATAACGCCATTCCTAACTGACCTCGCCATGTGATCGATCTTAGCGCCAATTGATCTCTCAACCCTTTACAGTGTTGCTTATTCACTAAAGCAGTAGGAAACAGATTCTTTCATTTTCGTTCAGATCTTCACTTTTAATGTCCTTAGATTTCGTTCTCTATTTTTCATGTCTCCATCCAAATGCTTACATCTGATTTGAAGTTCGTTTATAAAATATTCAACTCAACCTCAAATGACCCCTCTGAACTATTCTTAGAATGAATTTTGGAATATCGTCCCGAACAAATCGTATACACTGATTTCTCCACAAAACCGCTTCTAATTTCTGGCTAATAAAACGCACTTATTTCCTCCACCTCCCTTCTCTTATGAATTCTATTCCTAACATTATGGGTCCTTTTATGCCTCCTTATTTACAAATTCCCTCAAACAAGCGCTAGCCACCCTCTCACCATCCTTTTATTGATGTTTACCTGTATGAATCTCTTACTTCGTGTGTATGTTCTTCTAAAAATTGGTAGTTACTGCTGTTTATGGAAAGATTTTCTAATATAATAATTAAATAATTATACTCAGATCCTTGGAATTGGTTGGAATTTCTCTATCAAAATTCGCTAGCACAAATTCTAATATTTGGATATGGTAAAATGCACCTTATGAGGTTCTGAGACCGAATATGATTTTACGAACAGACTCAAAACTACAAATACCTCTAACTTCCTGCCGACATATATCCAAATTTGAAATACTATTTATCTAACCATAAGTTAATGCAACCATACTAATATCTAATTAAACAGAAGGAGCGCAAAACACCCCTTTTTAAGCGCTTTGTTGCATCATAATATGCAATAATTTACTTTCATATTTAAAGCCAGCTTTTTCACTTTTAATTTTTCACTATCTCGAACTTCCACTCTTGTTTTCTTGCTCTCTGTACGATCTGGTAACCCACCTGGTCCTCTGATCCAGATAGGTCACTCCTGCCTGCCTTGTCATCAGATTCGCCAAAACTTAAACCACCAGTTTTACTACAATGTGTATCGCGCATGGCAGATGGAAGAATACCTGACCACTTCATTTTAAATATTATGAATCTGAGAGTTTTTCGCTCCGGTAGCTACCCGGAATGGATCCTTTTATCGCAACCAACAAGTACATTGCGAATCGGATTGTGGGCTAGCTGGTATTAGTGAAATAATCATTGCAAATTATTGCTAGACATTACTGTTTACGCTACGGCATGGCTATGATTCCTGCTTCACCACTCTGTGGCCAATGACTTCCAATGGACTTCCACATCCTCCGCTCTTTTATCAGGCAGAGAACTAAAGATTAAAAGTTTCCAAATCACATGGCTACTATACGTACGTTGTAAACGTGTCTCATTATAAAGAAATGTCCAATTTAAGAGAAAATATAGCTCTGGAGTGAATTAAGTAGGAGTTCCTCTTGATTATTTGTGCTCAGCAGGAAATATTTTCTAAAATAAGACGTGTTCAAAAATCGAAGACAACTTTGCCATCTTACGGTTTAGGCGGCCGAAAAAATTACTGTAGGAATGATAAGAATGAGTCCCACAACCTACATTTTGTATTTTTGCAATGTATTCTTTTAGCATGCGGCGGGACGTGTTAGGGCATCACCTGTTATTGAGGAAATAAAAAAACCGCATGCAAAAGCCACAAACTTATACAGTCCACAAACAAAACATGGTATACAATCATGCAAAGACCCTTCCTACCCAAACGCATTCAAGCACACAAACTACCAACTAACAAACACATGCACCTACAAATATACCTGATATGGGGAAGTGAAACTCAATACACAATGTCGCAAGTGTTTCATTCATAATATCCAGCTTCCTACAAATCCACCTAAAGTATATTCAAATGAAAATAACGTTGAAAATAGCTTATACTTTTGTATGGAACTTAAAAAATAGTTAATACAATTTTGACTTATATTAATATTTATGAAATGTAGTTCCATTGTGTTATTATATCACAATATAGGGTATGTTATTAAAACACAATGGCAATTATTATGAATGTAATAAATACTAGGTTTGACGAGATACTACCTGTTTGGAAGAGCTCAATTGATGCAAATTTAGATATGTAAAAACATTGGACCCTAATCCCCTCTGAATAACTAGAAATATAGCTGGAGACTCAATGGAAACGCTGGAAACTAGCAGGAGAATCAATTTTTTGAAATTTTATCTGTGATGAAGTATATTTTCATGGTCAACACAATTAAAATAGCTCCAATTGAGATGGGATGTTCCATTTAAAATTAGAATGTTTATAGGGTGGCGGCAAAATATTGCTAGACGAGTTAAGGAAATCAAGGTAAGTCTAAAGAATACATGGAAGATTTTTATGGCAAGGATAAAAAGACATAGAAAGACTTAGGATATTTTAGACCCAGTCATGGTTTATTGTGAAATAGAAAGACCATAAAGGTTACTGCAATCAAAATTTGCCGTTCCCCTAGAACTGCTCAAGGGTTTATAAAAAGGTGAGGCAAAGAATTTTTATGCACCAATATGTATCATTTATGATGGATGAATTTGTTTCAGTCTATTAGAGAACCGAGGGAAGGAAATGATTATTTAGGGAAAGATTAGAGTCTGTTTAGGAAAGCGGGTGGCTTCAGTGGTGCTAAAAAAGTGAGGTAATCGATATAAAGGAACCTTGAGTGCATTCAAATGTTTTTCTTTTCCTTGTAAATTCAAAGGTATTTAATATGGTGAACTGAGTAGAAATATAAACGTATATAATAAATAGGAGAAGTTTGAATGTATAACTCCACAATCTTTCCTGTGCATGTTTTTAGACAACTCAGGTGTCTATGGGGAGAGGAGAACTAGGAAGGAAGTTTGACAGGGATATCCATCATTTCTCTTGCTTCTCAATGTTTACGTGAAGGAAGTTATTAAAGAGGATGGGAAAGATTGGAGATTTAATACTAGTCGGTGGGAAATCATAAAATCAGTCTGTGCTACGGATGATAAAGTTTCATTTAGCCAGTATTAGGGGTTGCAGTCATAGGTAAGCGCATTATAAAATTAATGCAACAGTTGAAAAACGAATATCAATGCAGGTAAAAAGATACTAAGTGAATGAGCACATTTTAGAGAAAAATTAATGTCACATAGTTTGCCTATTTTGTAAGTGCTTATGTAAAACATGTTCAAAGTAGTCGGAACTTCGGAAAAATAATTAAGAAGATTTCACAAGGAGGAGGTAATTGATAGCAAAAAGTAAGGGTAATCAGAAATAACTGGCGAAAGTTTTGATATGAAGTTTGGTTTTTCTGCGTTTCGAAAACATGGCCTTTTTGACAAGATCATAGCCGTATATTGCAGGCTTTTGAAATTTGGGTGAGAGTGAGCACAGGAAATGTAAAATTGACGGAAGGAAAAGACAATGAAGAAGTGCTAGGCGTTATTATGAAGGTAGAAGTCCACAGGAGGTAGGAGTGGTTCATTCTGAGTATTTTCATTTGCATTAGCTCGGGAAGTCTTAGGCTGAAGAATAGTCGTATATTTATTCATTTTTGCATTAACCCGGAAACAGGTCTTCGACCTTTACATCGGACTTTGAACATTGATATAAAACTTTGATAATTACATACACCGAAGCCCTAGGTGGAGAAGAAACCACCAAGGCGGGAATCAAACCCGCAGTCTCTAGATTGGCAGATGTTACCCCGCAACCACCGGGGCTGGCAAGCATAGTTAGTATGAAGAAAAGATGGGCATATGAGACGGAATAAGAGCAGATAGGAAGCAATTGTGATTAAAAGATTCTATAGGGTTAAAGAGAAAAGTGTGGCTCGTAATATTTTATTTTTGACGGAGCTATGCATAGAACGATGACCAATAACAATTGTGAATTAGTTGTTTTCAGAACAACAACTCGAAAAACCGAAGTTGTGCACTGTTATCCTTTTATTTTTTAATGGTCTTAATTTTGTGCAAAAGATCATTTCGCAACTAGTTTTGTAAAAAAATAAGATTTAGCTATCACAATGATCAAAAATTAGAACTGGATGAAAAACTCACAAATTTTATTAAACCTTGACATTTTGCTGCGAAAGCTCTACAGAAAATTTAGGAATAATACTAACAGGCCTCATAATTTGCTCTCAAATTTGCTATCTAATTGGATAATTTTTTATTAACTTCAAACAATTATAATTTTCCCAATGTCCTGATTTCATATGTCTTCCGCTCTCTCTTCTCCGTGTTGAGCACTTTTTGTTCCCCGGGAGGTATGATTTCAAATGGCAACAGCCCTTTCTTGGCGTAAGGGACTGCACGGACTGCTCAGCTGGGACCCTAATCGTAGCGTTGAAATCAATAACCTCAAATCCTCCTGTCATTGAAAAAATATGAATTCTTTTTTGACACATGGCACTCAAAACAACAAGAAAAGTGAAAGGGAAAAAATCAAGAGAGATTTTATTTGAAAAGTAAAAATCAATATCCGAATTTTTGTATTCTTAGCCATTTGGAATCTCTTCAAAACGAACAAGAGGTAATGAACTATCTCAATGAAGTTTTATCTTTTTCTAATGGATCACTTAGATTGTATTGTGACAATTTTAACATGTCTCTGTATAAGGGGGTGAGTTTATAAACACCCTAGGGCGACCTCTCTCGGATAGCTAAAGGTACTACATCTCTTTCTTGCTGACCCCCTTCATTCGCCCAGAACTCTTATTGACCTAAAGGGCTCGAGGTGGGCAAAGTTAAGCGGGATGTATTATTTACCTTCGGAATTTGCAAGGGAGCAGAGGTTTTGCCCAAGGTCACGCGGTATGGGTCGTTGGAAAAATGAAGAAATGTATGTTTAGGCGTACTCTTAGTGTTCGGAACTGCTTGCGTAGCCACAACGTCTTTGAGGAGACTCGAATGTGTGAAAAACGTTTTGCGATTTATTCTGTTACTTTGTTTTTGGAGTCTTCCACTTACTGATTGAATTGCCATAATATGGCACACTATGGGCTTATATCCTGTAAACTTAAGGAGATTTGTTGCTCAAGAAGTAAGAAATTTGCTCTCTGGTTTTCAATCAAAATGTAACTAGGAGAGAATTAAATGGGAGCATGTACTCAAAATAGTATAAAAAACGTTTTTATAAATGGTACTGCCTTGAAATATTTGTCAGTGGCATGCGAAAATAATTCTTTACAACAATTCAGATTCTCTAGAACAGTTTGGGAAGAAATTTGAAATTGCAATTTAAAGAGTGCGCGTAGCTCATGGCCATTTTTTAATGTTATGCTTACATGTAATATTGGGTAATTGCGTGTGACGGACAGAAAATACACTAATTTCTATCATTCCCAAAGGTAAGGTGGTTTACTTTTTAAATAAATAAAGTACGATGTTTTTTTACCGATATATGGTTAGATTTTGAAAAGAATATTGATAATAGGTACACCAATATTGATAATAATTGATAATTTGGATAATGACACTGACCCATATACGTATATCCACAGCAAATATTTTACGGCGTAGTGTGAACGGGAATGGCATTCTTACTTTATGAATTCCATTCGAATATTTCAGCCTTTAACAAATGTCGCTCGTGGCCAGCGGGTGCAAAATAATCCCAGCTGTCGGCATACTCGGTAAACCCACTAACTACGTGGCCAGGAATCGCCTCACCGCAGCTATGTGTATCCAAAAATACTCTCCCTTATAGCCTTGAATTTTTTCAATAACTTAAATACACAAATGTTGCATATGACAGGTGTTGCGCAGCTGCTCAGTTGGTAGAGAATACATACGCAGTCATTCAAGCAGTTATACACATAACCTTTGCGTCAGCTGCATAAAACTCTTACTGACGAGGACAACATGGCGGTAGGAATGATAATTTTTTAAACGAAACAGTTCTCTATGATCAAATAAGTTTTAATTATAATATATTTTGTGTTTTTTCAGGATTATTTTTCTGATAATATAACCAGTAACAATAAATAATTACATTAATATGCTTTAATTTTCATTCACTCAGAATATGGTTTAAATAATAAATTGGATAGTAATTGGTTAAAATATGTTTAAAATAAGTGTTTTGATGAATTATTTTCGAAAAACTGAGAAAAATGTGCTGCGTTTGATGCAACGTATATAGAATTAAGTCCGTTTCACGCTTTCAAATTTTACACTCAAGACTGTTCGAAAATCTTAATAAAATTCTGAAAAAGAAATCTCCGTTGAACAAATTAATCCGTGAATTTTTCCTTAATTGCTTCAGTTCAAACTTTTGTTTTACCTGTTTTGAGCATAAAAAATACGCATTCCTCCAAACCATTGGTGTTATATCTCCATCTTTTGTTTTTGATGTAAAAGACCTGGGAAGTAGTATGTGCCCGGTTGGTTTCTTAGCTAATTATGGAGAACTAGGCAAGCCTAAGTTATCTTTCCTCCCTTATCCTCTGACAGAGAAATTGGCTCTAATATTGTCCTAAAGCAATTGGTCTCATCAAGCTATTTTTCAAGGGAAAGTGTGGTCATCTGCAATCACCAACGGCACATCAATACCTCTACCAGGCGATGGCTTACCAGGAGGGAATATTGAGGATACTTTTACAGTCGCGAGAGCCACCCTTCTTGTGCAGTCTCAATTGCTTCGTTCAATCGCCAAATCTCCCCAACTTCGATTGCAGTAAAAATTTATTCTTGAACAACTTTACACTTAAAGATACGCAAATATTTTTTTTTTTAATCTTTAATATTTTTTAAATATAAAACTCCGTGTTCTAAGTTAAATATTAAATTTTTTTCATTCATTAGACCCATGTTTTTGTAATATTTTCACTCTATCTATAATCTAACATTTACATTTGTACTTAATGAATGTATAAAGAAATTCTATTAGATGTGTTTTTCCAGAAGATGAGTTCGAATGGCTTAAAAAATTTACATAGGTGATTTACTTGGGATACATTTCGCGGCGAAATTAATAGTGTAATTCATACATGTAGTAAATCAAAGAGATTCCAAAAAATTATATTAAAAAAGAGGTAATTATTAAAATTCAATAATATTTATTAAAGTATTATTTCAATATTGTTGTGAACTTTAATATGAGAATGGTTACTCATATTTTGTTTCACGGTTATCTGAACAATTGGTTGCTTATATGTATTAATTAATTTTTGTAGAAATTATTTATTTCTCTGTCATGTTTATCTTTCTCAAGCTCCTGCAATGCATATATTTTGGCAGTTAAATTGTGTGACTGTTTTGGTAAAGGGGCGGTTGGTAATCATTAAGTGTTTTTGAATGCAAGAGTATTGTGTCTCCTATATGTTCTTCTTGTGTATGTATGTATGTGCATTGTAAGAGTGGCAGTTAACCAGACTTCACCGTTGTCACGAGGGCAATTGCCTAGTTACAACGAGATTTATATAATAATAATAAAAAAATCTGTAGTTCTTTCATGAAGCCAATTGTCACGTAGTACTTAACTAGTACATGAAGTCGTCTGCATTACAGGAAATGTAATTACAAGCGTAGGTTGAGCACCTGCAATATTTCTAATGTGGGTTTAATAGCAAATATGCGTCCGAAGGAGCTCGCTACGAATCTATACGATCGTTCGATGATATCTATAATCTCGTATCGATAATATTATTTTTACCTCCCTTTTAACTTTGTTTCTTCCGCATAAGTACCTTGGCTTGATCTAGAATTTTGCAAAAGTTTTAATTTAAGGTCAATTGATCCTTAATATAGCCCCTTTGGATAAATCATTAACGCATGGTCATATACCCTTTTAGTCGTCCTCAGGGTGGGCGCATGATGAAGGCATTATTACATCAATTATAAATCATACTGGAATGTAACCATTCTTCTAAAAGGGAAAAAGTGCTTTTGTAATTCTGCATCAAATTCCACGCAATTTCCCGCAAGGATCTGATGGGGGTTTTCGGGACACCACCGTTTTAGGTATACCTACGCAGTAGTACATATATTTAAATATATAACTTCACATGTACTCAAATGATATTGAGGATATTATATGAATCCTAGTTACTCGCAGTGTGTTTTAATGATTCCAGTAGAAAAACCATAATTCCAGATTGCATTATCCTGAAAATCTAAGAGAAAGTATTGAGAACCTGAGTCCGGTCAATGTAACGGATCGAATGCCCATTCGATTGTTCTGCAGTTCTATAATTTCTATCATTCTAGGAAGGATAATTATTAGAATGTCTTTCCCGTTAAACCCTCTTTACCTTTATTCCCTCCAACGGATCTCTAGCCTCCACATCCCAGATTTATTGCTGTCCAAAGTCCCAATTTCTTATTTTCCACCCGTTGGATCCTCATCGCTTCTCCTTCCCCTTCTAACCGGTTTACTAACCCAGCTTCTGCAACCCACCCTCCTGCAGGCGCGAAAGAGGGGGCGTCGCTCCACCTTCGTGCTCCACCCACGCCGCCATGGCATCGCCCGTCTTTCCTTCACCCCCCACGTTTCCCCCAAAAAAACTAATGCCTTTAGCTTCATTGTATCCGCTGTCGCTTCCTTCCTCTCTCTTTCCGTCCCGCCTACCCATCCAGGCTAACCAAACATTCTTCCCAATCCACGCCACAAGGATTCTGTTCCAACCACCCGTCTACTACTTAAAACCTGAAACCATTTACTTCGCCATCCCTCTTCCGTCCAAATGCTTCGTCATCCCTTTTCCTCAAAACCTCACGCTACCCTTTGCCTTCAGATTCTTTTTCCTTCATCTCTGGTTTCCTATCGCCGTTATCCAACTCTCACTCATTTCCTGTCCACTCTCTTCAACCTGCCATTTCCTCCACTCTTATCTCGTTGAAACCCTCCGTTCTCTCCTTCCAATCGGTCGTACTCTTGATCCACAACACATGAATTTTAACCTTAAGCAAACGAAGCATAATATGTATAATAGTTAATATAGATGAATAAAATGGCCAATTTCTCTTACATTAGTATTTATTTACGGTTGAAGGCTCATTTTAAGCTGACAAATGTTACTTTTTGAAATACACATAGAAAATTTTAATAATTATATACGCTTTTCAAAGCGACATTTCATCATAAGTATTAGTATATTAAGAAACGTTCTTTTAAAAAAATAATGTGTTATTTCGGCTATTCACTGCAAAATGTTTCACAGATTCGGAACCTACCTCAAAATAATATTAATGTCATCGTAACGTTATTGCATTTTATATATCGTTTTCAATACAAAATTTACAACTATTTAAGTAACAAGTTGGGTAAAATTGTAGTTTAAGAAGCAATTCGTAGTATTGTAACCCAAAAATATCGCTCATTTTTACATGCCTCTATCCACATCTAATTTAAATTTTCATTTTTTCTTAACCATAGTTTTTCTGATTCATAATTAAAATTCGCGAGAATATTTGTGGCGAAAAAAATCCCTTTAAATATTTTTCTCACCCAAAACTTACTTCTTTTACTTTTTACATCATACTTGTTCATGTGATCCTCTAAAAAGTCACAGATTCCCGAAACCTCAGATCTGGGGAAATCAATAATTAGAATGAATAAAAGTAAGTTTTGCTTAATTAACTCAATGGATTTCGTGGAAATTGGTCCGATGTTTCTGAGAAATATCCTCGGGCAGGAATTGGTACTTGCGATTGGTTTTTGCTGTTCCTTGGGAACCGATTAATACTCGGTAATTTAGTTTAGTCGTTGCAGTGTGAGTGGATCATTAGCGTAATTGTTCAAGACATTAGTTGGTTCTGTCCGGTAATTAGATAATGTATTAATCCAGAACTGAATATTAGATTTTAATAAAATCATGTATTTGTATTTTTTAATTTGTAATTGCAACATGGAACATTTTATTCGTCTGGCTGAGTTGTAATAGTTAGCTTTTAATATTCAGCTGATCACCTTACAATTGATTGTTTTGAAAGTTTCTTAAGAAAGAATCTTATAGGCCACAGATATAAATATGACTTTTGAACTTGCTTGACAATAAGTTGCAGTACAAGACGTGGCCTTCTAAGAAGAACTCGACTTGAGGGTTTATCTATCAGGTGCAGCTATACTATATGAATGGATTGAACACTACCAAACGTGGTGTCTGTTGCTCGTGTAATACGTCTGCTAGGTTGACCTTCCAGAGGTTTACATCGGAAAGCGTATTCAAATGAGATGCTACAATAGAGGATTGAAGGATTATGTTAATGCAAACTTGTGTGTAAGGAACGGAGCTATTCCCGCGTCAAGGCGTACTCATATGGGCTACTTCAACGTAATTCCTTCGGTGGTCAAGGTTATTCTGCCGTGAAAGGGTCGATCCTTTACTCAGTGGCTAAAGCCTTAGAGCACCACGAGACTCCGCGTGGATTTTGGTAATGTTTATCACTTGCAATCTCAGCAACAGTCTGAAAGGTTAATATTTCCTTTTTTAATTTAATATCTCATAATCTAGGCTAAAATTTCATAGCAAACGGTTCAATGAATTGCTCATTAAGGCTCTTTCCTCGGGCATTATTGGAGAAAGATTGGATCTAATAAAAGGAAGTTTCGTTTTAACGAGGGTTCTTTTTCCATTTGTTGTGGAACTTTCGTTTTCATGATTTGGTTTTAAGATTATGAATTCATTTTTACACTTTTAACCTCCAGAAAACTTTCTTATTCAGAATAATGTTACTCATGAAATAAATGTATTTATATTTATGCTAGTATGTCGACTTTTTATAGTTCTTGAAGAAGTTGAAGGGTCTAATAATTTACGACGGAAATATTTATTCAAACAATTTACATGCAAAAGAATACTCGAATTATTGGTCTCCGAATACAATTACAGATTCTATGAAAACCTGAACATGTAATTTCACTTTTCTTTTTTCAAAATGAGATTATATTTTTTTACTTCTTTTAAATGCATTATTATTTCTCTAAATATGAATATTTATGGTGCCATTGTAAAAATTTGCATTTCATTTCTTTCCATTCATTTAACTTGTCATCTTTCTTGGAATTAATGCCATGACTAATGGATAGTAGCGTAGTCTCACTCTAATAATCAGTATTCAACCAACTTACGAAGCTATTCATTCAAAAATATAATAACATGATCAGATTGCAAGCTACTCTTTTGACGGGTGAACCTTTATCTCGATTATAATTCCAAGCACTTTACAGGAACACTGTCATAAAGAGGGAAAGTCATTTTCAATCTCACTCAGGATAAATTAAATTATTTGTGACAAACACTTCAGTTAACAGTACCCATGAGCTTCCATTTGATATATATATATATATATATATATATATATATATATATATATATATATATATATATATATATATTTAAGGTAATCTACCGGTTAAGGTAGGTTTTTGGATGGACAAAACTACCAAACAAATATTTTATTACTCCTAACAAAACACAAAATCCATCATCCTACTCTATATATATATATATATATATATATATATATATATATATAAATATATATATATATATATATATATATATATATATTCAGCTTTTCTCTTTTGACAGTATTCGTGAAAGCACAGAGGTTCAAATATATTTGTATTTTTATTTAAATAAATGTGTAATATAACTCCATTGGTGTCGGTATACTGAGCTTGAGACAAGGCTAGAATTATTTTCCTTAAGGAGGTGATCATCGTTATTTAAAATTTTCTTTCAGTAGCGACTGATATTATTTCAATTATTGCATTATAACAATGCAAATATTGAGAATGGTATTTTTACTACTCTCCGATGTACCGGTATTTATTTATGATTTTTTCACTGGGGGAAGAAAAAGATACCTGGATATGCATGAAGCATCTGTGAGATCATCTTCCTTGAAATATACTCTAAAACTCTTACCCTTGCCGGATGGAAACACTTGCGGAATTTTATGCATTTCAGATGACATAGAGTTTGCATATTCAGTATAATGGAGACCGTCTACTACTAATCGAATACTGATATCAATAAATCACTACGCAAATGCTTATCTATAAAATAATGAATTGTGTTTTGCTAAATTAAGTGCGTATTGGTCATACACAAAAGACTTATGGACCCAAATTAAGAGGATCTCTTCTTTTTTAACGTTTATACATGTGATAGAGAAGGCAAGCATTCATTCACTCGATCTAGAAACAAAAAGCAGAAAGGTCAGATTTCGAACAGTTTTTACCGTAAAATAAAAAGTGTTTTCTTTGTAATCGTAATCATGACTTTATAAGCCAATCTTTTCTTATAATGTTAGCACCTATCTCTTCATCTCCAGGCACTCTTACATGCCCATAAAGGATACTAATTAGACTGATTAACTCCTCATATTCGAGATCATGTAAACAGATCGCCTTAAACTAATTTTTTCTCTTTGTTACCCATTTCCCCATTCTCTCTTTTATTTGTATCCATAATCTTCCTATTGCCTTATTTTTAGTTGAAAACATAAATCCACTTTTGCGAATTTTCACATATGTTGTAATTAAAGTATGGCGGAAGAACTAAAAACCTGAGCTAATGATGCCTTAATAGCTGATCAAAATATGCTATCTTTATTAAAACGTCTATTTATATACCATTTATGATATTCTATAACATTTATTGAGGAGCTTAATGCATAAAAATAAATACATCTGTGGAAAAGAGAATTGCCTTTCTCTTTATGCTGAATTGTGTCTATGGTATTCAAGGTTGGTATGTATTTTTCTCCCTATTTTTTTATTTAATTGCCATCTAATATGCTTTAAGCGTTAATTTAACATTTAATATCAACATTTCCTATATCATAATGCCGAAAATTACAGTAGAAGATGTAAATTATTTCAACTTTCGTGTAAGTTATACCTTTATCTATTTCTTGTTAGGCAGGAAATTCTTCCCTTCGCATTTCCCATTTGTTATCAATATATTCAATAAAACAACCAGTGAAAATAGCTGGTGAAATTTCTCGAGATTATTCCATAGCGTAGCTTGAAAATTGCATTCTCTTGAGAATCTTGTTGAAGCTGCTCATATTGCTCTTGAAGTCGATGCCCTTGCAAAGCGGATCCTTTTCATCAAAGCAACCCGCACGCCCGGAATGTTTGGCAGATAGTATCATCTTAGGATATATATCGGAAGTACCTGCTAGGAATATTTAATTACGTAAATACAAGGTCCACACGAAGAGAAGTTGGGCTGACTCGATTAAAAATAATTTATTGCCAGAATTGATAAATTCACATGGTCGAGAACCCCTTGCTGGACCCACATGCGAGTTTCGTTTTGTTCGTCCGAGAGTACTCGCGGGACTAACCTCCCACACACCTTTCTCATGCCCATGTCTTTTTTCTCCATTGTTCTTTAAAAAATGCCAAATTCATCGAAAACCATGGGAACACTTAATCTGAGATTCCTGTTCAACAAAGCCGTCACTCTTGCAAGATTTTTGTTACTTTTTGAGGTCGAAGGGCGTCCCGAACATTCGGAGTGTTCAAAATCTTCTCTGCCCTCTCGAAACAATGTTTGTTGTACAAAAACACCCGATCTACCCATGATGCTATTACTAAAAGCTGTCTTGAGCATGTCATGAGGCTAATTCCCGGTTTAGCCCAGTTTCATGCAAAATTTGATGCCTTAGCTCTGTTTAAATAACTGATTCATGGCTGAGCATACCGAGGTAATGTTATAGAGGTTTCGCAAACGAACAACATGCACTCCGGAAAGGCTAGAAGTCAAATTTCACTGTCTTCCACTATTCCCTTAGACTCCTCTCTCTCGAGCCTAGCCAAGGAAACCGTCGCGCTTTCTTCTGTCTATCCGGAAAACAATGAGTCCTACTACTTTTGGGTCAGACCTTGCACTTGTATTTTCACGAAACATTTTCTTACCAATGCCTTTTGTGTGGGAATAAAAATGTTTTTCAATTCATTCCTTTTTTCCTCCACTCATGATAATTTTAACCTTCGCCATCACCATCAGTACAAAATATCTATTCTCCCCGTTCGTCTATGCCAACATTCTTTCTTCTGTTTTGTTGAGTTTTGAAATACGTGGGTAGTAGCTTAATGACGAAGTTATCTGTTTGCACGCGATTTATTTGAAGCCTTAGACAAGCTCGATTTGATTTTTCCCGCCATCCAAGATGCTGAATTTAAAAAAAAAGAACTGTTGCACTTTTAAAATTATCTTTTAAAGGAATAAAAATTGCAAACTATCGAATTTTGCAGCGGTGGTTTACAATTTACCAAGCGTTAACCTCAACTGACGGTTTAAATAGTTATTTACGCTTGTAAATTATACAAAATATAGAGACAAGGGGTGAATTATATTGCCACTCTTCAATGAAAATAAACGATATAAATTTTATATCTTAGTGAAGCATTAGGCCATTTGTGTGTGAGAAAAAACTTAAACACATTTGCTCTCTTAAAAATTTCCATAAATGTTTACCTGAGTCCGACTTAGCCTATAAAAATGTGTATATTTTTATCCTAGTTTAGTAAAAAATTAGAAGACCTTACCCTTTACTCTCTTGGCGTAATATTACCCAACACAAATAAACAAATTTATTGCCAGATTTGAATGTCATTAAGATTTTATTATTCATCATATTAATTAGTATTCTGTTTCGTCTGTTTTTCATATTTTCCCGATCGCTGGTTTCATCATGGACGCTTTTTCAGACAGTATCATTTTCTGAGTCTATATTCTTTCACTGTTCTATTGTTCTGGAAATGACATTGAATAATTCCTCCGACACAATTTTTTAACTTAATTTCAATACCTTGCAACACCTGACCGATTCTTAATAATGCCATTTTTCCCATTATATTATGACGACGTTTCGTCCTAGAGTTCACGGAACGACATGATGGCTATACATAAATAATTGAGTGGCTGAATTATCTCAAGGGTTTTTAATAGGTAAATACGACGCAGTCAGCTCTTGGATAATTCACTTCTTCCTCAATCTTCCTCAGGCGTCTCATTTAATTTAATTGGCGTCTTAGTTAATAAGCACTCGGGTTTTATGGACAGCACCGTCTTTCTCCACTTCCGATCTCTCCTAGCATAATTCTTCATTTTCTCCTTTTAACTGCCCAGACTGATTAAGATACGGGGCTTAATATTACTATTCACCAGTCTACTGACTACAATGCGACAATTTCTGAGTGCAATATTCATTCGCTCTAACCGGGATTCGAACCCTGGATCCCTCGATTCCGGGCTGAATGCTTTAGCCTATTGAACTATCGAGGCGTCCTCTTACACTCCGATACTACTCGTTTTATACAAATCTCGCTTCGAGTTAAAACAATTGTTCACTGCATTACATAGCTCGTGATCAAAAAAGGGATAACATTTAAAACTGGGGTTTATTATGTTTTGGTAATATGGCATTTACAGCTACAGTGATACATGTTCCTTCTCATGTTCATAAACTCAAACTTATACTTATATATTTTGTTTCTTGACATTCTTTTGATGCAGTTTTAGATTTTAATTTTCCACTTTAATTCTTTTTGTAACTTATGTATGTTTCTCCAATCCTCTCGCTATACGAGAGAAGATTAGAATAAAATCTTTTACACCCGTATTATATGGACGCAGATCATACTTATATAAAATAATTTCACTACAAAATTAATACTTCATTTCACCATACCATTAAAAGCTTTATATAATCTAATAAATAGTTATCAAATTCAATTGCCTGCCTTTTGATTCAACCTCGTTGACAATTGTTTTACTATTATATCCTATATCTTGTTATATTTCCATTTACATGGTAAAGTAATTGAATTACTTGCATTTAATAACGAGTTTACACGTATACTGTTCATTTTCCATCATTATATTTCGATTGGATTCTCATCTTGTATGTTAAAGAATATTTGCATATTCGATGATCTTTCAGAGGAGGAATATTTGTTTGTGGCTTTTTACCATACTATAGCAATGTCCCTTTACTACCTTCTTTCCACCAATTTTTCTCTATATTAATGAACTTTAGAATCTGTTCATAAACAAATATTTCTTTATTGTTTTTCAACTCGCAATTTACTTAAGTTGGTTCGGATTAATCATGTTTACATTTCCTACTGTCTCCCACCCTTGAAGTTATCTCTAATGGAATCCGACTTCCTTCATTATCTACCTGCCTTTTTTTCCATTTCGCCTTTTAAAATTTCTTTAAGATATCTTCAACTTATTTCAAGATTAATCCTCATGCCTCCTGATGAATTTTGTCAAATACTTCTTTATATATCTCCCTTTTAATTCCTCCGAATCATATTAACTCATATTTTTCACCTATCCACCACCCACTTAATTTTCTTCAAATGCTGAACTCATTTCACACCCATTTATTTATGACCAGAATCTGTATCCGGCATCTGGTAAACTGATAAAATAAATAACGAGTTCCATATCCTTATCTAGCATTAACATCACAGATTTAGGATTAAAATATAGGGATATATTGGCACTGGCTTTGATACAATTCTATTTTTTTATGTGAAATAAAATATAAATATAAAATATTTTATAAAAGAGGTAAATTTTTCCAATGGTGAGTGAAGACCTTAAAATTTGGTGAGGCAGTAAAATTGTTTTCCTGAAGGGAATTTATCTCCCTAATTGTATTATTTGTCGTTGTATCGTGGTAAAAAATTTAAAAGTTTGTTCTTTGCCTCTGCCAACTGTTTGAGTGTTGCATAATTTTTATCATATTTCAGCAACGTATATGTAATGTAATATTTTTCCTCATAGCCTCTTCATTATATTCCTGAGAATCTATTAAATTATGTCGTCTCAAATGGTGCCCTGGATTAAGAATGTCAGCATTAGTATTGGTTATTTCATCTGGTGACTGTAATTAGTCATAGGGTTAATAATATTAGAATATATATTAGAAAATGTTCGAATAATAATTAGTAAGTAATTTTTCTCATTTAGGGAAGGTGGGCAACTTGGTAAGGTTATGTTGTTCTGGAAATGGAAGGAAGGTTGAGAGAAACCCAAAGTCGGAAGGAGTCTACAAATGAGGGACAGTGAATTAAAAACCGAGCACCTACGACACCAACCAATCAACACATACTCAAGGTACGCGGAGCCCTGCGTGCACCTGTGATTTTCAGTATGCAGATGTCCTACCAAGCAATCCAAATCGATACATAAGAAGCTACCTTTTAGGGGGTTGAGTGTGTAATGACGGGCGTTCGGTTTTCATTTGACTGCTCTTAGTATTTTTTTCCATTAAATTTCCAAGGAAAAAATTGTGTAAGATCCCATTTGAAGGAAGGGGTACTCACTCTCTCCACGAACTTGGATCCCTGTATATTAATTTAAAATTTTACCAAAACCGGAATTCGGACCCCGGCATTTGGGGTGAGAAGAAAATACATTAGATACTGCGCCATCCCAATGCCTCAGCGTTAATACCTCAAGACAAGTAACAATATCGTTTCTTAAGGTAATTTAGTGTACACATTTTTGGCAATGGCAAAAATGGATGTATGGACAGTATGCCGCTCTTTGTTTCACCACCGACGTTTCGCAAACTATTCGCAATCCAACATACCTTGGTCGCTTGGGTCATGTATATAAAATTCGGACAAAGTTGGTAGAACTAGCAGACTCTAGGACTCCTTCGTCTCGTAGGTATGCCGAATATAATTGGCCAGATAATATGAATAACAGTTTGTAGATACAAATGAATTTATGCATGTAACTACACAAAACTGGTGGGGTTTTTTATTTTAAAAGGTGATTCAATAAACATCGTGTTTATCAAATGTGTATATGAATCAGATTATTTTTGCTTGCACTTTTTAAATTGGTAATGAAAATTCATGCAGATTTTATGGCATTTTTTCACATTATTTGCTTGAATGAGTACCAAATTATCTCACCGCAAGAAGACAAATATTATCATCGTCTTCATTTTTTCTCCTTGTATGGCATCACCGACCTAATTGTTTACATACCCTCCACTCTACTAAAAGCAGGCCACTCATGGAGCAGACACATTGTACAGAAAATCAATGAAACACTTCGTCACAAATCAATTCTCCACTGCGAATTAAAAGGAACGGTAACTACGGCCGTATGAATATTATGCGATTATCTCCACTATACCATTAATATTATGATTTCTGCAAATTTTTCACTAATATGAGCATATCGCTGTCGTAAAAAATTGAAATAATTACATACCTGCATAAATTGTTTATCTCGAGATGTAAGGCTCATATATTATAGTAAAAATTTAAGTAATGAATACAAGCGCTTTAGTGTAGATTTGTAAAGATCTTAAAGTCGTATTGTGCAATATTCTTTTATCGGTATCGCAAATTTTATCACTATTCCAGCTCTAAATGCGTGTGTTGACAACATATTTTTCAAGTGCCACCTTGAAACCAGCGAAAATGATTACTTGTATATTTAAATATTTCGTAATGAATTTCATATGGAAATTGCACCAATTCAATGGCTCTCAAATTGGTTAATGAAAAATTAGAATGTGTAGGAACTATGTATAACTGATCAGTTTTAATTGAGACAAAAGTTTCCTTTCTGGTGCTTTATTTTTACAAAAATGCAGCATTGCAGGATATTTGAAATGAATGTTTTACAGTTGAATGAAAAGAATTGTTCCCAAAGTTTTTCTTAACATTGCAATACGTTTCGTCTTTCGAAAGGGCATTTAAGAGTCCAAGTCATTGTATTGACCTGATATTTCATGTAATTATTTTGTATTTTAATATGATGAAGAACAATGATTAGTATATTATACCGGAATTCTATTGGTTATTATGTGGGGAAGGATGGAAATTTTTAAGTGTACCGAAAGGATATCAAAGAAGTAAGAATGACGGGGAAAGAAAGGGGACTGTTGTAAGGAATCCACATAGTGGCAGTAAAAATAAAGATATCGATACAATACATTTTAATTAGTTGTTTTGATGGAATGCTGAAAATTGCGCCCGGGGGAAAACATGAGGCTAACAAGAAAGCGCATAAGATTAGGATACGAGTTTTGGAGTGGATAAAGGGAGGAAGTACCCTTAAAAGAAGAAATATTTACTGTAGTGTAATATTCTAAAGTGAGTTC
Organism: Hetaerina americana; assembly: GCF_022747635.1. NCBI lineage: Eukaryota > Metazoa > Arthropoda > Insecta > Odonata > Calopterygidae > Hetaerina > Hetaerina americana. The sequence goes on along the minus strand of NW_027287205.1, from coordinate 69,826,611 downwards.
TTTTGAGAGAGCAACAACAATGTATCGTTGTACCGTTTTAAGGTATGTTTCTATTCAAAACCTACCACAAACGGTAGCAATATCAATACAATAATAATATTAACAATTGGTTAAAAGACAATGGTTTCAAGTTCTAATGAATGTTACTGATAATAATTAATTTCTGAAATGCTTCTAGGATCATCGCTTAACTCAGACTGTTTTTGGTATATTCAAATATGAATTTATATTATTTTTGAAGCAACATTAAAACGGAATTTTGAATTTTTAGTGTCCCTTAATTTTGGTTGAATACTGAACTTCATCTGCCCCGAAATAATACCCGGCAAGCCACTACATGGGTGTGTGGTGGAGGGCGTTAGGTCACTACCTATAAAAGGGAACAAAACCACATGCAAAATAAACACATCCATGCAAATCTATGCCCACAGTGGCGCATACATTCATAAAAAATCCTTTCAACTTTTTACGCATGAAAATACATATTCTATCAACTGACAAACAATTGTACCTTAGGATGCATTAAAAAATTATCCAACAACGTGCAAGCCGCAATTTGACGTATAAGAAGCGAAATTCTAATTCCACATGGACATGTTACATACAACGGTCACCTCCCCCAAGGACAACGTAAGGGAATGTGACCCAACGCTGCAGGTAGCGGAAGGGTCCCACCACAGAGAGAGACGAGGGTTGGAAGGGGTAACTGAAAAACAAATAAAGCAGAGCAAGCAGTACTGTTGACAGCACTACATTGTTTGATGGCATTCTAATGCGGTCATGCGGGTTTTGACAACAAAACCCACGAGGTTAGCGAAAGTGCATACATTTCTGTAGAACTAATTAATCCCTAGGTACTGGGGGTTGCAAGTGGAATTTTATCTATAATCCTATATTTGTGAAAGCTATAACCCTATATTTGCTCTCCCGTATTGTCCTAGGGATGGAGTCAATGAGTTTTCTAGTTCTGGCATCAGTTTCCCGGAATATTGCATACATGATCCTAGCTACCAATGTATGTTAGGCTGCGTATAATTTGCAAGGCCTCGGTGCTGGAGCATGCAGATATAAATTTATTAAGTAAGTTCAACTTGTAATCATGCGGGTGATGCCCATATAGGGATCCTCTTCAAGCTGAATACGCTTGATAAAATATCCATTGTACTGTAAAAATGCCAAATTAATCCTGGTGACATTGGTTTTCTAACTAATATTATTACGAGTCACAAACTAAGAACACAATTGCAAATTATATCAAATTTGGTCATTATTTATCAGATGTGATGGAATTTTTAATGGTTCCAAAATATTTCACTCTAATTCTCTAAGAGTTTCATAGGAAGCTTTCGAGTTCAGGGGTTATCTTCATAACTGGTGCGTTCGAGAAAGATGACTGATCATTCGATCCCCTTTTTCCCATATTCTGTCTCTAAATCCTTTCCTATTCCCTCTCCCCAGTCCCCCATTCCATCCGATTTCCCTCGTCCGTCGCTCCCCTTCTCTCCTTAGCTCCTCGAACTCAACCCCCGCCCGCCACCCACTCTCCCACAGACCCCCAAAAACTCGCGACAGTCAAATTATCTCTCAGGCATCGCGTTGGAAATTAATGGTTTCATTTCAGCGACGCAAAAACCCATGGAGTCAAATGGTTCGGGATGGAAATGAGTGGACGGGTTTTAAGGTGGGCGGCGCTGTTGAGGGTTTAGAGGGAGGAGGGAGAGAAACCTGGTTGGTTGAGCGTTGGCCGTGAGGGGTTATGGGATGTGTTGGGGATCAAAAGGGTTCGGTGGGCGGAGGTGTTAGTTTCCGAGTGGGAAGGGGAGGCGTGGTGTGGAGGTGCTGGGAATCACGGAACAGGTATGGGGATGGGGAAATGGAGTTGGGTGGGCGGCTGAATGAGGCGGCAGACGTAGTGGGAGTGTGTCAGGATTCGGGGATTAAGGGTGAGGGGAGGAGGGGTTACGTCCTAGGGGTAGGTTGGTGGATGGGAAGGTGCGATAGTTGGGTGAGAGTGAGAAATAGAAAATTAATTGAAAGAGAAAGGAAGAAGATGGGAAATGGAGGTAAAGAAAGACGACCGAGTTGGAAAAGACCTCGTGGATTGTGAGGTGTAAATCTCGACCCCTGGATCTACCCAGAACAAGAACACCCATCGAAAATTTGTGCGAAGCCAGTTCAGGTAGTGGCAAAACAAACTCGATTTCGGTATACTATATAAGCCATCTCTCCGGAGTAGCTGCAATTGAAATATATTTCAAAACCCAAGTAGCCTGGGTATATTCTATTTTATAATTGTATTTAATAATATTTTGAAAAAGATAGGTATGCATAATTAACCACGCGGAAAATTTAATTCCTGGTATTTCTCGATGAAAAACTTGCTCAGCATCTGATCGTTAGGTTAGGATTTGAAGTATTTCTTTCAAAAATGATGCTAGTATTAAATTCCCATCATCCAATGAGCATGTTTTCTGAATTTATATGAATGAAAAGATAAAATCTTTTTAGTAAAAGCCTTGTAGTTTGGCAGGGTTGGTCCAAGGAATTGATGATCATATTGAAGGTTAGGCTAATGATCAGAGGATCTTGACTCTAAATTTACAGGTTTCATCTAGATACGTAGTAAACAGAGAAAGTAAAATTTCAGTGTCTCTAAAACCTTAACCACGCGAAAGAAAGTACTTACATGCAATATATAATATAACAGGAAACATACATTCTAATTGTGCTGTATAGCTGTTAAAAAGATGGGTGTATTACGTAAAAAGAATAGTATGAATGAATAAACATGCAAGATATCGAAAAATAAATGCAACAATTCTAATTATTTCTTACGCTATTGCTGTCATGTATATTATGAGCTTAAATGGTTCGAGAAAAAGTATTTTTTAACTATCCGTTCTGCAATAAATATCTCCGATTTTACGTCTATGATCTGATCTACCACAAGAAAAGGGGGCCTGTAATATGTCTCTAAATTCATCAGATAAGTAACCTTCCACTAATTTACGCAGTAAATTGAACCTGTATTTAATCCTACGGTCAACTAGTGGCTCCCATTCTAACGCTTTCAAAAGTGTTGTGACCCTGCTACCTTGTTCATAAAAACTTTTCACTAACCTAGCTGCTCTTCGATGCACTCGATCAAGTTCCAAAATTAAGCCTACTTCATGAGGATTACATACACTTGCAGCTACTCAATGTGGGACCTAACTAACATGAAATAATAAAGCTCTTTGACCTTTTTATTACAATTCCCAAGTATTCTTTTCATGAGTCCTAACCTTTTATTGGCAATTCACAAATATCACAATTGTGTTTTCCCAAGGATATGCAAGGGGGTTAGTCTGATCCGGAACTTTTAAAGATCTATTTATCTTACTGAGTATAAAATATTTGTCATGAATGGTAAATACTGATTTTATATTCGATATAGTAACGTACAAAATCAGATGATTCACGTACACGCCGATTTTTTTTAAATAACGTAGAATTTCCAGATTTTTGGTTAAATTGTAAATGTGAGGTCACGCAGCGATTGACTAGACTACACGAATGCAATAGCAAATATCTTTTCCATATTTAATACCCCCCTAAAGAGGCAGAATTTATTTTTGTTCATCTTTAATTAAAGGTTTCTAGTAACATCGTTGTTGAAGAAAACATTTTGCATACTATCGATATTCGAATATCTATAGTTATCATCGGTAACTTGGCAACGTTTCCCCCGTAGTTTGCAAGAACTCCCACCTTATATAGTATGTACCGTAGCGACACCAGTAGTTTGTATTGGCTTCTGTGATATTCCATTTCGCAGGGCGACGGTTTATCTGGCGTTATAATCTATTTCCTCAGGCCCCAAAAAAATGAAGGTTACCACTTCTGATATGAAGATTATGACTACAACAGCAGTTTACGGTGGACTTGTGAAAATGATGACCAAACTTTTCGTTTTCCCTTCCTCATACTCTTCATACTTTCCCATAGACTATAACCTTGGCGTGGTGGAAGAGCTTGAGCGTTCCGATGACCCTTAGAGCTGTGCTGACGGGAGCAATGATAATTGCTCCTGGTAGGGTCAATCATGCCAGATAGGTCGAAGGAAGGAGCCAGACGAAAGGTTGTCCACGCAGTCTGTTCCTCAGTGGGACGATTATAGCGCCTCTGACCGCAGTGGGGTGGCCATTGAGTGGTAGTGTCACGTTAAAAACACTATTGAAGAAGGTAACAGGAAACCACCTCAATTATCATTCCCAAAAGCAGAATAATTAACAAAATAGAGAACATGAGTCCTGGCAACTACGGGACTCGACCCAATTGGCGGTTTATCGTACCCGTCATCGGGAGGGGCAAGGATTTCGCAACCGTCGTCTCACGAAACCGTTGCAAGGGAAAATCGGCCAAAGCAGGACAGAAGACGCAACAGAAAAAGACCAAATAAATAAGTACAAGAACTTAGATTGTTAAGGCAATTTTGAGGACTAAACTGAAGTGATAATTGTAGAACAGTATACACCGGTGGAGACGAGAAGGCGGTTGCCATCATATTGCATAAAAGAAGAAGCATTGTAAATATCAAATAACAACGGATAGAATATAACTAGCAGAGATAAAAGCAGAACCGTCGAACTTGGTGATTTTTTGTTATGCATGCCAAAGCAATAAGCAATCACAGAGTAAAAGAAGTCGATACAATAAATGATCAGTTAGAGGACAGAATTTAGTGTGTTTCTGCAGGAACACATTTGATAGTGATGGGGGATTAGAATGCGAAGGTAGGCGAAGGAAGTGATGGTGATGAGGTGGGGGATTATGATTTAGGACGTGGAATAGCCGCGGGGTGAAAGCAATTGCGTTCTGTAGGAGACAGGGATTAGTAATCACCAAGACTTGAATTAGACATGACGAAAGACGTAGGCATACATGGAAAATGCCAGGTGACTTAGAAAGGTATCGGTTAGATTAAAATTTGGTAAGACGCAGCTGTAGCTACAGTGCTAGAAAATGCAAACCGATTTCTGTGAGTCAATTTAGTTGCTATAAAGCATAGCGTCCAATTTGAAAAGGTATGACTGGGTAGCGGATTTGAAAACGGAATGTGGGAAGATTAGCTGGGTTGACCAGAAAGGAGTAGCATCTGACTGCAAAGAAAATAATGGAAGAAGGAAAAGAACTATGTACTATCGAGGAAAATGGAAATATATCAAAAAATGGAAATAATGACCCGCAAAAGATTGAATAGGAACCTTGAGTGGTAAAAAGACAAGAACACCCTGGATAGCGGATGCGATGATTAGAAAGATAGATCAGAGGAGAAATTGGAACAATGTATACACCGAGCTAGGCAGAAGAAAGTACAAAGAGTTATATAATAGCTTGAAACAGACAACAAATAGAGCAAAAGAAGCATGGTGGAAGACGCACTGCGAAGATATGGCAAGTCTATAGAAGAAGGTTGCAATAACTGTGCTATAAAGGAAGGTTAAATGACTATCGGGAAGTAAGAAAGAGAGGTTTGTGCTAATAGTTAGAGATGGGTTGGGTAAGATAATGCTTGACACAGAGAAGATCCAAAAGTGATGGGAGGTATATATGGAAGAACTATATTGTAAAGAACTTAGACCAAAAAAGTTAGACATAGAAAAGGGACATGGCGTAGAAGAAGATAGCTTAGGTCCAGGCGTACTCGACGATGAGACAGAAAGGGCTTTATTGGAGATGAAATAATTTAAGGTCGTGTGGGTGGACAACATTCCTGCCGAATTACTAAAAGGCTTAAGAAAATGTGAGAGCAAGAGGCTATATGGGCTGATTCGTAGTATCTACCTGCATGAGGAAGGAATCTGGCCGGAAGACTTAGTGAGATCAGCGTTAGTTCTCAATGCCGAAAAAGGTAAATTCTACTTTATGGAGTAAGGACTAAGGAACAATCAATTTGATTTTCCGTGCAGCTAAATTGGTTCTCGAGATCATCAACAAAAGGATATAGAGTAGTGAAAATGACTACTTAGAGGATGATCGGTTTGAGTTACGGAAAGGGAGAGATACTCGTAATGCCATTGCAATAATGGGGTTATTAATCTAGAGGAATATAGAATACAACCAGGAAGTATTTGCCTGTTTTGAAGATTTCAAAAACGCGTTTGATAGAGTAAATTGGGAAAAACTAATGAGTATACAGGATCGCACCCAAAAGTGGCAGGACTGAGTTTTTCACAAGATCTTTATTGGCGATATACTTACATCGACTTAATAATCTTCAAAGTATCCCCCTTGAGCTGCTACACACTTAGCATAACATTGCTCCCATTCCTCATACGCCCGCTGGAAATTTTCTTTGGGGATGCCGTTGATGACCCTGGTCGAAACCTTTTGAACGGCCTTCATCGAGTCAAAACGTCGTCCATTGAGCTGTTTTTTCATCAGGCGGAAGAAGAAGAAATCCGGTGGTGCCAGATAGGGAGAATAGGGCGGGTGCGGCAACGTGGCAACGCCGTATTTGGCCAGGAGCTGCCTGACGACGAGCGCGCCATGGCAGAATTTTCGGCACCATCTTGGCGTACACCTTGCGCATGGCCAAATCCTGTGAAATAATGCGTTGAACGTTGGATGCAGACAGACCCAACTGGTCTGCAATTTCTTCACTGGTTAAGCGTCGGTCTGTGCTCAGCAGTGCCCTCACTCTGTCCTCATTCGTGTCGGTTCTTACCGTCCACGGCCGTCCGGAGCGATGGTCGTCTTCAACGAGCTCCCTACCCTCTTTAAACAACTTGTGCCACTCAAATACTGTGGAACGGCTTAAGGCATATAAGCCTGCTTGATCATATTGAGGGTCTCAGTTGCCGCCTTCCCGAGTTTCGCACAAAACTTCACGGAATAACATTGCTCTAAATTCAGTTTCATTTTGTTTTACTACGCGGACAAAAAATGTGCTTCACTAAAAACGGTGTCCTAACTCAACAACAGCCCGCAGGCGACTGAGGTTGGTGTCGGTCTGTTGCTAAGAGCCCCCGCCACCTTACCCTGCCAGGCAGACCCCCCTCCACCGCTCCGTTCGCGCCAGAGAAACTCAGTCCTACCACGTGTGGGTGTGACCCTGTATTACAGTAAATAGGACTAGATTGGAGGGACAGGTGGCTAATCCATAACTTGTACATGCCTCAGACTGCTCAGGTGTGAGTGGGAAACGGGGAGTCCAAAAGGGCAGTGTTAGGAAGCAGTGTAAGGCAGGGTTGCCCATTATCACAGTTGCTGTTCAACCTGTATGCAGAGGAAATGATCAAAGAGGCATGGGAAGAACTCGAGGTAGGAATGAAAGTGGGCGGGGAATTCGTAAATTCAGTGAGGTTTGCTGATGACCAAGCTTTAGTGTGTCAGTCAGCCAAAGGGTCGCAAGCATTGCTGAGTGAATTGGAAATTCAGTGCGATAGATATGGGATTATAAACAAAAGTTATGCAATTTTCCAGGAAGAAGAAAGCTAAGATTAACATTATAACAGGAGGGTAAAAACTAGAGCAGGTAGAACAATTTACGTATCTCGGAACTGTTATAGACCCATAAGGTCAAAGTAACATGAAAGTAGGGAGAAGCATTGCGCTAGGCAAAGAGGCTTTCACAATAAGTAGGGAGTTGATGACAGGTACTTTCAGTAAGGAAGCTAAGGAAAGTCTCGTCAAAACCCTCATTTGGAGCGTAGTTAAGTGCGGCGTGGAAACGTTATCACTGAAGCATGATGATAGAAGTAAATTGGAGGCCTTTGAAGAGTGTGCTTGGAGAAGGATAGAGAAGGTGAAATGGACCGAAAGGAAAACCAATGAGGAAGTGTTGGATATGGCAGGCGTGGAGAGAGGATTATTCGGAGAGATCATAAAGAGGCAGGAAAAATAGATGAAGGTAATATTGAAGACTAAAGTTCACAGAGATGAAGAGGGATTTGATGTAGAGTAGTTTGCTGGATTGTGTTTTGTTAGAAGTTACAAAATATTTATTTGGTAATTGCTTCGATCCACAATTTTTCTAAACCGGTATATCACTGAATAATAATACTACTAATTGGCCGTGGCTTTTTCTTCCAACTATGCCTTCGGAATCAGAACTTTTGGCATATATTTTATGGCTTTCATCTTGTTTTCTTACTGTTTATGACGTCTTCATCTCCTATCCTAAATCATTGTAGTTTTTCTCTCCAATAAAGGTATATTTTGGATCTCTGATCAAGTAACGTCTATAGACACCTTCTTTGTGCATTACCTCACACGCTCATTATCTTTATTTTACACAATTGGCTGACTGGACGCTGCGTAAAAAGCATATTCTTTTCCTTCGTTTACTTAACTAATTGTCTCATCTATTGAGAACGTAAATATTCTGCTAACTTTTTTATTTCTTCACTTGGGTGTTTACCTTTTTAGGATTTCCTGCTGTCTTATTTACCAATGTTTATTCAACCTTACTTATTTGTTTATTCCATTGTCTTACTTTTTTGGCTTAATTACTGATATTGATACCGACATGTTTTGATAATTATTTTTTCCTCTCATTGGATTTGTTTCGCTGGCATTTTTCAAGAAATCCTTCCCTCATATTTCTAAGTGCTTTTGGTTTTTGGCAAGCTTTCATCGTACCTAGTATGGTCTCTATCTGGTGTTCATTATTAATTCCACGTGTGCTAATTCACAGTACAACAGCCATTTCTCCCATTCAATTTCTTATTTGACAATTTTGATAGCCTTGGTTTACTTTAGGCGGCATGTCCTTAATCCAACATTGATTACAACTCGTTTACCGTTGATTAGAAGGTATAGCGTATTATCGAAGGTCATGCAGTTTGGACCCCGAATGGTGGTTTTCCTAAATCAAATTCAAGTATGACCTCTGAAACCTCCATCTCAAATCGCCATGCAAATCTCTAGGTACCTGGGTAACCACAGAGGGAGCTGGTGCTTCCCCTTCTCTCAAAAGCATGAGACGTTAGCTGCGCTCAGCATGAAGTTAATCTTGTTTTAAGGTGAATGTTAAATGGTGTGGTGGGCGATAGAATAAACTTAGCCAAATATTCCATTCAATATTTCATAAGGAGACGAATAAAAAATAATTATTAATTAAATTATGTTTCTTTATCATCAGCGTGGAATATTTGAAAAAGCTTCAATAAAGTTACATTTAGGCTTATAGTGTAATAAGTAGACGTTTCATATTCCCATGGGCAATTTCCTCGGCTTTTCCTGACTTAAGATTGATGGATAATATTAAATGCAAATTAATTGGTGATTCATAAAATGCATATTGATGAATTTATTCTTCTCTGAAGTTAATTACATTTCAGCTATACATAATCTGTATTTTCCTTCCTAATTAGCATATTTTTTATTTCATCATCTCTCATTCAAAAGGTTGAAATTTAGTGAATATCAATTTCGAAATCAGTCAGAACATCCTAAGTCATTCGGTTCAATTATTATATTTGTGATTATTTTTATTTCGCTCGTTTTATTACACCCTTTTTTGCAAATTATTTGACGTGATAACCCTTTGTTGATAGGATATCGCGTCAAACCCGACGTAGTTTCTCAAGCCTTGGAAGATTGGGTGCAGCTAAACGGAGGGATGGTAAATTATTTTTTACGTCTCGTTTCGGTGAAAGCTAAGCTTAATAGTTTTGAAAATCAGTGCACATTTCCTCCGTAGAGCTAAAATATTCGAATTAAGACTCACAAGACTCAAAAGAATTCATTTAGTCAAGAACGTGATTCCACGAGAGGATATCTAATTACATACGAGGCATAAAAGTCAAGTGAATTTGAATTTCGTGCACGATATTGATTAATTACCAGCTAACGTTTGCTTCGAGGCATAAAAAGTAAAACAATTATATTTAAGGAAAGAATGAAATATCATCCCCTCGGGCTCTTGTTTACTTACAGTAACTTTAACGCTAAATATAACCATATATTTATACAAATATTATTCAATATTCTATTTCAATTTGATTGAGACATACATTAAATTATACATGCACAATCCAATCAATATAATTGAAAGAATGTCAGTGAATAACGCTATTATAATTATTATTGGATAATTTACTGTTTTAGGTAGGTTTACCATGTAGCCAGAATATGCAGTGGTACATACATTCTGTAATAATATCTCCTGAAATATCGCAACCTCTCATTCGACCTTGCAATTAAAGATTTAAAATTCCTCGTATGTCTCTCCTCCTTCCATTCTGTCCGATTTGTCAGTCCTTTTCCTGCCAATACCTTGCCTTTCTAACTTTCGCCCCCTTATTAATCTTAAACATCCCAGAGTCTATCAAGACGCCCAGTATCTATATTTTCTGTACCCTTTGGATTTTTTCCAGGAATATCCGCTCCTCCCCTACCGTGCCTCGTACTTCGTCATTAGTTACCCTGACTACTGCCATTTTTGCCCTTTCCGTCGTTCTCTGTCTCCACATTCAAAACCTGCAAACCTATGTTTATCATTAGGCTTTAAGTGCTAAGTTTCCGTGCTTACCACAGAAATACTCCACATCAAATTATATTGGTTGTTATATTTACCCGGGAAATAAAATTGGCAAATATATGGTTCATCAGCAGAATGAGACTTATAGGACTTTATTGCGACAGTTGAAGCAGCGATGGAAGATTTTGATGCTTTCTATTAAGTTCTGAAACTATCTATAAATGGCTACTTTTCAAGAGTAAATAGTTTAAATAACAGTTATATTTGAATCGTTTTTAATTTTTAATAAAAATATAAATATCGCTCATGGAATGAGTATGAGCTTTTTCTTAGCCTTAGTAAGAAAAATTGTGTCCAAATATTTTCAGAAAAGAAAGACTTAGTTATTCCATATATATTTTATTAAATACGACCTAGGCATCGACTTACAAAGTCATCATCAGGAGGTGATCGCTTCCAAAAAGTGACGCCTCAAACCAATTTATTCCCCCAAATATTGTGTTAAACTTGATGATGCTTTAAAGCTCCTAGAAAACAGAGGTTTTAGTATTATACGTATTATAAATATTTACGCTCTTACACCCTCTTAAACACTTAAAAAACTGCACTGAAAGGTTGAGGCCTTAACTTTGTAGAATTCCATTTTTAACATAGGAAAAATAATATTATCTTTGCTTTCCACAGAATAAACTTTATTCATCGACTAGTTTCGTACTTATCATCAGGACTAGTGACTAGTCACTAGTCCTGATGATGTTACAGTGTAAACGAAACTAGTCAACGCATAAAGTTTATTCTGTAGAAAGCAAAGATAATATTATTTTTCCTAACTTAAAAAACTACTAAATCGAAAAGAAAATGAGCTATATAGCATTATTTGACGAAATTAGCCCTATGTTAGAGCATGAAACTATTTATAATACATGAATTCTTTCGCCCAATCGTGGACCTACTTCATTCACCAGCTCTAAAGTTTAATTTCTGTTTAATTCTCGTTTGATTAAAAGCAATGTATTTAAGTTTACAGTTAGAAGTGGGAAAGAATGACTTTACGACATGTTATTTGCCTGTGAATATCTATGAGAAATGTGGACCTCCTTGAGAAATAATTGGAGAATGAAACGGATACCGCTTTCGATTCTAGGAGATAAAACCTGAGAAAAATGAAGTGGACGCGCATAAACGTTGAAAGCGCGGAGCGTGAAAGTAGATGTGAGATAAATGGTGGAAATTATTTTGACAAAGGAGCAGATTATAACGCAGATATGAAAGGGTGGTAAATAATGGAAGTTGAGAGAATGATGATAGCGGAATTAGAAAGACAATTTTTCAGGAAGATGGTCTGCTATATTTTCTCAAAGAAATTGAGAAACTGAATTCGTAGTAATCTCAAGAGAAGTGTGAATATAGATCGGAAAATATTTAGTGGAAACAGAGAACGTATACAAAGCAAAGGGGAAAATGTCCAAGAAATAATAAAACGCTCCAAGTTTTTTTGTTGGAACTATTATTACTTGTGTGTATTGATCATTAAGTATAGGTGGATGAAATAAGATTCAGAACGAAAATGGAATAAAAGAAGAACTGTGTAAATTACAGATCAGCTTCTGTAGCAAAATAACAGAAGTAAAAAGGCCGTGAGAGGAGTATAAAGAATCATTTATTAAACATGACCTAAAGAAAACTTTCCGAATAATAATTATCAATGCTACAGAGATATGAAAATATAATACTTAACATGGAAGTTAGGTTTTTCCAAAAATATTAAAATATCAGTATAAAAAGAAAATATGATCTGATAAACTAAAAATCCACAACTTACACAAAAATTATATTTTTTTCCAGATTTTATCACTAGAATTGCCTAATTACACCATAAAAATATCTTTTTGGAAACAACATGTTATATAAAGTTTGTTACGGTTTATCTTGCAATCAATCCATATAGTACTTTTAAAATATGTAGCGCGAGAGAAATTCGGAATTCAGTCAATTAGAATATTGTAATTATCTTAAGATAGCAAAATTGTCAACAAAACAGATGTATATTGACGTATGCAGGAGAGTATATTGCGGAACTGATTTGGTTAATTATATTAAATGTGTACATTTTTTATGCCTTATAAAAATTAAGATGCCCTTATTTTTAGCCTCGTATATTAAATAAGTACGCGGTGAATGAATTTAAAAAATGAAAACTTTAATTTACCATTGACTATATTTTTAATTTCAATACAACGATTAAATTTTTATTTAAAATGCCATAGCACTTAAAAATCAAAGGAATGCGGGTAGTTGGGAACCACAGATATAGTATGAACATGGTTGCTTCCTTAATACATCCTATAATCAGTCTTTGTAGAATCATTCTATAGTATCATTACGAGTACCACAATTTTACATGCTGCCATGGTAGCGTAAACTATAGATCATAAAAATGTAAACCAAGTGTTCGTTTCATTGCATTCCCCTGAGTTTATGGTAAGTGGGAGCTGGATTTGAATGGAAGAGTCGTGATATTTTGGCATCAGGCGTGTTAAAATTCGACGATGGACAATAAGGCCAAAGGAGAAAGCGTCTCAGGGAAAAGAGAATACCTAGTAGATAGTGAAAGTGTGTTAGAGGGAATGGGTGTTGGTGAGAAGGAGGGTGAGCAGGGGAAGGGAGAGAATGAGAAACTAATGACGTGAGAGGGAGGGGTTTGGATTTCTCAAACACGTCTCTCGCCTTTATGAATGAGAAGTGGATGGTTTCGCTGACCCTTATGACATTTTTTGCTGGGCTTGCCGAGCTGAGTGATAGCGTCCCATTATTGCGTCATGGCGTATCAACGCGGAGATTCTGACGATTTATTCAGCGGTTTAAGTGTGTCCCCTAGCATCTTTTTTCGTCACTCTGCCAGTGTCCTCCCATTCCCATGGGTGATTCCCAGAACGATCGAAGGAGAGCAGTTTATTTCCAAGGAAATGTGAGATGAAATTATGGCATTTCCCTTAGGCTATCCCTCTCGGTTACCACTGGCCTTATTCCATCAAAAAATATTTTTAGCAAACTAATTTTCCTGAGCTTGGCTTATTCTTCAGTTAAACTCAATTCAAGAAGATAGTTATGACTTGAATGCTGATATGTATTCAAAATTTGAATAATTTTAGCAATATGATTCAAAAAATAAAATCTGAAATCATACGTAAATAGTCACATCGATGATTATTCATTCATTTCTTGTTCTCTGTACATGGAAGCTACTACCGGAGTTTTATTTTATATTTTATAATTTTCTTCAAAAAGAAAATAAGTTTTCCTGCAGTCAAAAGAGGAATTTTAATGATTTAGCCGACAAAGAATGATATGGTTCCTTATAAGTCTTAAAATTTATTTAGCTCTATCAACAAATAATAACATTTAGAGTCGTAATATACTGATATAACTAAGAATTAATTGTAATTGTTTTTCTTAAAAAAATAAAGGAAATACTAATTTGAAGTCCATGGTAATAATTGTGCTTGGCACCTACTGCAAGTAAATAATTGAAAGGTATGCAAATATATTTACCAATTTCTTTGATATAGTTTTAATCGGGTAAGTTAGATCTTCTTTCATTATTTATTAAAATTGAAATTTTGATCACGACGACTCATATTTGAGTGAATTGATTATTCTCATTTAATAGTTTATCTTTTTAGGCAGGAATTCATTTGTTGTGAATCAATTTACTTTTAAACAGGTGCACAAAAATTTATAAAAGGTAAATTGAACGAATGTTGCGAGAAAATTCCTTCAACTGAGTCTATTGCGTGTATTTTTTAGTTTGTTTACGTTAAACTATAGTTTAAGTTGAGAATTTTCAATAATGATCAAGCGGTATCTAGGGTTAAAAATGATAACCCTCAACATTTTTTGACGATAACCTTTTTTAAGTTAAGATGAAAATTGTGCAATACCTACGCATATATTTCGACAATTTTTCACCAATTATTTGAGGGATGTATCTTGATTTCTTGGCATATTGATAAATATTCATTTCCAAAGATACAGTGTAATCAGCTTGATCATATATTCTTCATTCTGGACTTTGCTTCTTGTACGTTAAAATACGTTTTTGGTTTAAGTTATCCAAGTTCTTTTATGAAAATTGTATATTGTACATCACAATGTATTACCTGTTCAATTCCTTTCTATGACGTTTGCATGCAAAGGTAGGGAGATATATTTCTTTGATAAAACAAGTATTATGGAAGTATTTAGTTGATACACATTTCCTTAATTAACACATAAATTGTGCAATATGACAGGATCATATGGCACGCATGTCCAATTGGAGATGAAAATTTTTGGAATTATTAACACCAATTGACAGAATTATTTATTTCACCATCCACTTCTGGCTTTTTCAACAGTATTGAAGAACAATGCAATAACAATGTCAGAATGTAAAAATCATTCGTCTTGACCGGGTATGATTTTTACACTTCGAAATTGTTGCATTGGTATGCATATCAGCGGATGACTCCGTCAAAAGTTACTTCTGCAGCATCTCCCGTAGTTTCTTGGAAGTATTGGAGGAAAACATTTGAGTCATCCGACAGTTTTACCATTTGATTTGTCCTTCTTTAAAATTGTCAAATCTATGACCACATAACACTTTATTACGGATTGGTGGTAGTAACTATTCTGCTCCGCCGGACCCATTACCCTAAATCGATTATTTAGAAACACTTAGGCGAATTCCTTTTTGGTTTTCATTTCACCTATTGCGAACATCCCTGCTTCAGATAATCGGGAGCGGATAATTCGCTTCCGGGAAGCAAATCGATGCAACCTCTCTCGTTCACTCCCCTGGCGCGCTGGTTTTCATCGTGGAAATCGAAAAGGACGACGCGCGGAAAACCCCGACGGAACACCCGGGGTGGCAAATCCTACCCTGTGCGCTCCGTTTGGTGATAAGTAGAGAGGGGAGCACTCCATCATTGGCCACCGCTCCGCCGTCGAGTCCAAATAGCGGAGGAATATTTGCATGTTGGGCAGGTGTTTGGCATGTTTTCAAGAGCTCTCCGGACCATGTAGGTCAAGGCTCCTAAAAGACTCCGTGTCTCTTGCAGAACGCGATTCGTATTGCTGATGAGGTATCGATCAGGAACCATTGAAGCGGCGTGATGGGTAGATGATGGGGAACGACTGTGGCGTCATAGGCGACTGGGAATAGAATGGACGGATAGACATGGAACGGGGGAGTGAAATTCGGGCAGAGTTTGTCGCACCAGGGCGAGAAAAATCTTTCCATCGAAAGGCGAGACTTGAGCGAAAAAAAAATCGATTTGAATCTCAATCACCGTGGACGCCGTTTACTCTGATATTTTATCCTCATTCTGATACATGTCACCGTTGAAAATAAATCTTTGAGGCGGATAAAAAATACGGTGTCGGAGGAGATGTGTAAATGAAAGAAGAGAGTGAGGAAAACGTTTGCGTATTTTTTCCAGGGGATAAAGGTTTTTCCACCGATAAAATCTTGCAGATATGTTGAATTCACTATACTTTGAGTCGTTCGTCTGATACCAATGGGCAAAACCAGTAAAAACCACTCGATTAGGACAGGGAAAAATATTCATATGCATCTGATTTCTCATAATTCAGAAAAATACATAATTCAAAATGATTGAAATGTCACAGCAAAGATTTTTCAGATCCCTTTTCCGGCAATTGATAATTAGAAAAAGTTGGTTTTTATTTTTCATTTTTTCAGCAGTGTTGATGGTTAAAACCCAATATAACCGAAATACTTTCGAATTAAAAGTTGTACGAGTATGGGGCATGTTTTAAAATCTTAGTTGCTCAACGTACAAGTAGACTCCATTTCCAGGGAAATAGTATATATGTACGTTGATCAAATTGTAAATGTAACTACGAATTTTTAGCTGAGTGAGCCAAAATAACAGTAAATGAATCATATTAATGGATAAAATACCTCCCCTCGATTATAACTGGGTTATAAATGTGCAGGAGTGTTTCATAATTTTATTCTTGGTGCACAGTAACGTACAAAATTGCTTGAAATAATACATGGGAATGTTAATCTCATATATGTATTCTTATTATTAGAAATATAGCTTGTTAGTAATTGTCATTTCCATCTTCCAAGATGTTTACACAAACATTGAAGAATTTCTGCGATGCGTGCATAAATTTCCTTTCATTGCAATGGAATGCCATCCAAATATAAATATATGAGCAACAGGCTGTTAATAACCAAAATAATCCAGAATCTGAATACCAAATTAATAAAGTCACAATCTTTAATTAATAAGTAAATAAGTAGAATTCATTGCAACGAAATGCGTGTCAGTAAGTCCAGTAATGTATAAATTTAAAATGTTTAACATGCTGAAATTAACCTATTTTTATTAAAAGTATAATATTCCCAAAAAAACCTTGAGCCATAAGACTTGGAAATATGGAGATATTTTACTCGAATTAGTAGCTGTAACGTTTCAATTTAATTTAGTCAACCGAATTGGATACCCTCTCATGACGTATGCTTGGCAACACTGTTCAAAGCTGAGTTAATATCTTTTTATATATTAGGAAAAATAAATCAATATGATACAATAGAAACAAAAATTATTTAATTTCACACCAGGAATAAAATTAAAACGCTAAACGAAATAATCGCGAAAAAGAATATAAAACGGACAAAGCGCATGCTATGTTACCTATTATAAATGATATCTTCATGTTGGATTTGAATGTACGTTTTTGCAAACCTTTGCGATGAAAATTGACTCCTGGAGGCTGAAAGATGCACTGCTGAAAATCCTATCTTCGACGAAATATCACAGGATGATGCCCCATGACTTCTGGATTAGCAATCTCAGTTGATAACACGTGGCCATCGAGAGTGGGAATAATTCACTTTCTCCAAATACGCAGACTATATGTTAATGGAATAACTAAAATTCGTGCGAACTTCGCTCTCAGTATTACAAAGAATTAGATATTGGAATAGAAATAGATGTGAACCTTATTAGTTCTGAAATGTCACACATCATTTCCTATGTTGCGAGTGTGGTCTAGGAATCATAGAGTACTACGAGGGTAGGCTGAAAAGTAATTCACACATGCTTGTAGACCACACATAAAAACAAACAACAAGATCGGGCAAAATATAATTTTTAAGTACAATTCTTAAGCTTCAAAATCATAAACTCATTTTTCAACATAGTTATCGTTAAGGCCAACACATTTCTCCCAACATGTAACAAGTTTGTTTATTCCATCACTGAAAACTCTTCCGACTTCTCTCGAATCTAGGGTATGACAGTTGGCTTCACCCCGTCGTCCGAGGTGTAATGATTGCCCTTGAAGTGTCTCTTGAGTGGAGGAAAAAATAAAAATTGCCAAGCTGAAGATCTGGGATCGGTCCAAATTACAAGTTTTGTAGAGTCTGTCCAGTTGCGCGCGAGGTGTGCGGACGAGCGTTGTGATGTTGCAACATTATTGGCGCCAGGATGCCCACCTTGCCTTGCCAGCGCGACAAAGTCAACATTGGAGGTGTTTTAGAATCTGTTTATACTGAGAGGAAGTCACCGTTGCCCCTCGATCTAGAAAATTGGTCACAATCTTTCGGTGAGCATCCCAAAACACAGTCAAAAGAAGTTTAATCAACCATTATGGCTTTTCAAGGCTTGCAACCACGAAATTTTATTACCCATCGATTTAAAGTAGACCTATCTACTAGCTAGTAGAGCACGCTGTTTAACTTGAATTGACATAGCACTAGAGCACGTCTCTATATTTACCCCAAACCAGTGCACGATTATTGAGTGAGAATGTTACTTTCACATGTCACCATGGGTGCTTCTGATGGTCATTTAGTCTGTGGTCGACAAGCATGTGTGCATTCGTTTTTAGCCTACCGTTGTTTATCGTGAATCATTCTGAACCGCGTTTATATGTTGTGCTGGAACATAGAAACATTTTTTTTACAGCGTAAAGAAAAATTAGTTTCTGTTTATTACTTTTAATGATTTATTTTATTGGGTATCACCTCCTACTGTAATGATCACTAAATTAATTATTCTTCCCTGAGTCCGCGCTGATACCCGTATCTTTGCCTCCTTCCACTCCATTAAATATTTTATGTCTCGGTTTATCCTCCATCCACTTACTTGCCCCTGTACTTTTCGCCCAAAGTATTGTACATTCTTCCACCATAAAATATACGTTTCTTCTCTCTCTCTGGAAATTCTTATCACTATCTTTGAAAAAACTTTTGAAATCCTGCAGTCGAGTTTCATTTTTGTTCTTCAAAGACAAGGGTATCTGTCACTATAAATTTAATGCTCAATATTATATTTTCACAACTTATTGCTGGTCGAATAATGTATTCCGTGGGTGAATGTCTAATTCTATAGCACAATTCTCATATTAGTGAATTATCAAATGCACAACGAGTATTAACTATCGTATTTAAGGTATTTAAGTTCAAAGTACTCCCTTTGATGTCAACCCAGCGGCAGTGATTGGTCGTCTTCAGGTTTGAAATTTCACCTTTCCCTCCTATCCCCTGAGTATCGTTTACCATTTAATTGTATGCGCCATCAACAATCATCCCAGGTGTCTTGAATTTTTTAAGTAATTACTCTACTCATGACTGCAATTTTTAAGAGGCGTGAATAATTAAGGTTAATAAATCAATCGCGACTAATTGTTAATTGCTTCTCAGGTAAGTATTCCTATTTTCTTGCCTTCCCTACAAAACGGATCTCAGCAACGCTATGGGATTGCACGGTTCCAAGAACTTTCCATTTTTTTGACAATTAATTAAAAACCAACCCTATCTTTTGACAAGTACCTATTCATTAAACTTAAATTATGGATCGATGGTTCTAACATTGTAGAAATTTATTATTTTTCTCAATCAGAATACAATATTAATTTATAAAACGCGTGGGTAGCACTTTTCCCTCCCTTTGTATAAGTTCATCAAACTTTGCCTATTGTATATTGCTGCTCTTTGTTCCAATTGAAGTACTGCGTCTTTCAGTTTAGTGTTTTTAGGCCCAAACTATCATGATTGCTACTTTGTATTCCCTCCTTTCGTTTCAACTTACTGATCTTTACCATAATATTCCTCGCATTCTTTCTGTCTTTCCTAATCATTTATTTTGATTACTTAATTTTCACTTAAACGTTTTATCAATGGCTTAATGTTTTATTTCACCCGTATTTAATAATACTTTACTTATAGATTCAACATATTTACGTGAGATGTTGTGGAATTTCATCATCATGAAAAAACAAATCTGCACTTTTCCACAGATTTATTGGTAACGTACAACGAGTTTCAATTCATCGAACCATCTTCAGGAACAAGATGAGATTCAAATTGCGAATACATCATATTTATATCAATTAGAAGAATGGGGGAAGGAAAAGAGTGAGGAGTAAGGTAGGCGCGGACAAAGAGGGGAAATATGGAAAACCCAAAGCAACAGAGTAACTAAAGAAATGGAGTGGTAAAAAGAAGGGTGGAAGGTAAGCTCTTGTGGTCATTATTGAGAGACGGTGGCAGGTAACTGGTATCCTGGCGGTAGGGCGGAGGGAAGTATACAGAAGGGTTAGGCGGGAAGGGGACATGGAAGGGCTAGAGGTAGGTTGAGGGATGATGCATGAAATGCTTTGTTCTTTCCCAATAAATCGGTGGAACAGTACAAATTTGTTTTTCACATACTTTTTTCTTTCTCTATAACTCACTCGTGGTTTCTCCATATCGTCTCACTGATCTGACCACCTCTGAAAGGTCCTCCAAATTGATTCACACATGGTTTTATTTCATATGTTTGCTATTTCTGAGTACACTGCTCCCACTTTCGTACTCATCAATCTTTCTTTTGATTTATTCCTCCATTCTTGGCTTGCTAATAAATTTTTCATTTCCATTTATGTGAAAATATTTCCATCTTTTGAATTAAGCCGTTTTTATTGAAAATCACTGATTACGTTGCTCTTTTTATGGTTCCATTAATGATTTTTTAGAAAAGATTCAGGGTGATTATAGTAGGGTCCTGGATTGCCTGTATTAGAAAGGGTGAGAAAACCCTAAATACCGGATGAAAAACAACCGTAGAAGTTTATAAAAAGAGTTGGTACATTTTAGGGGCTGCTTAACCTTAGTTTTAATTCATAATGATTAATAATGCTGACAATCAGCGTTGAATAAGTGGAGTTTATCTTGCGAGAGGTGAAAACTGAGACTTTATTTAATAGGTATTAAAAAAAATATTGATCTTTTTTATTATTCAACGGACAATGTTTGATTTTAAATATAGCAATCTAAATGTTAACCTTAAATAACTGCATGAAAATGCTATGAAATATGGGCAATGGAAAAGAGTGAGAAAACAAGCTACATTTGAGAGAGAGTGAGTACGTGAGTTGATTCAAAATCTTTCTATTGATGAAGCCACTATAGTAATTAGCCTTTATTTGACGCAAAATTTGACGATAAACCACTATGGTCATTACATTAAACCAAATTCAATATTTTATTACCTCGGACCCTTCAGTATTAAGATATTTATTAAGAGTGGTCATGGAATACGTATATGTAGCCCCCATCAATACGAAGAAAGTCGCTCAAAAGTCTTACATAAATTTATTTTATCATAAATATTTTCATTACTCTTCATTGATTATATCAATTTTAGGCTACATGACAATTTATAGCTTTCAATTCAATCATCCGTGTGCTTCCATTGGTGCTCGAAAACTCATTTGGTTTTCTAATTGCTTATTCATCAGTTTAGTGACATCCGTATGTTGGTTAAGTCGTCACAAACGGGTCCACGAGTGGTAGTTAATAACAACGGAAGGGAGGTTTAGATTGCGTGTTCTCTTAGTATTGCAAACATCGCGTCCATCAACGTGAGGTCATTTAATCTATTCTCTAATGCATCCAAAATGAAGTGTACGTATGCTATTTGGGCAAAAAGATTACTCTGCTTCACTCTATTACTGAAATTCTCAGAGTGGATCGGAGGAGTAGAACTTTCGCTTATGTCACATGGGTTCAAATATTCACATTAACTCCAAACGTAATTCCCTTCCCCTAGCCTCTTTTGTCAATCATCAATTTCCACGCTACGCCCATTTTGTATTCAACATGTGCACTATGAAATAAGAGGAAATAGCTGCATTAATTGAAATCTATGATATGTGCACTGAAATGAAGTCTGTATGCATAATAAATGTTACGTAATTATTTTTTCAATAGTTAATTTTTCTCCTTTACACTTTGGAGGAACGAAAATAGGTTTTCATTTGTTCTGCTCATGGATAAAGTATATTTCATTTCATCTGTCATTCAGTTTTTGTTTTTTTCACATTGATTTGGGTGATATTCAAAAGAGCTGATCAATATACTTGATACCCAACGCGCTTTAATTGCAATTTTCGTCAGTAGTTATTGAGTAATTAAAATGGCATCATGAAATTTAGGACCTAGGAATGGTGAAAAAAGTACTTCCTTTTTTAAATTTTATTTAAACTTTATGCTTGATACATGCATTATCCGTTGACCGGATTTCAACGGGAATTATCGGAACATTGATAATACAGTCGTAGTTAGAAAGATCAATTGCATTAAATTACACTCAAGCTTATAGCAATTGAACGCCAATATTGATGCATAATTAATAAAATAAAGCATTTGCTTATTTCGGATATTTCTCCCAACTCATGTAAAATTACAGTCTCAATCATTTAAATGAAAATAAATGTTATTTCAGCATTTGTTCGGTAGTTTTAAAATAAGTATTCCTTCTTTAACCTTCTGCCTTCTTCCATCACCATTTTTTATTCTTTTTAACCTTTTACCATAACAGTGTATACCATTGGTAACCATCAGTATTTCAAACTTAGGACTGGTTTACTACGGTGCTCCATTTTTCTCTACTTAATATTAATTTGCTCTTCCCTTAATAGTTTTTTGTATTATTTTCTTCTTCTTTTATTCTTTCTCTATGCACTTTATTTTGTTCGTACTCACGCGATATCTCTCTAAGTTGTCCCTATATTATGTTCCTAAATAATTCATTGTGTGTCCAATTAACCTATTCCTCTTTAATGGTAGAATCCTCTGTACTGATTTTTTTTCTCTTCTATATACTTCTTCGCTCATCATTTTGTGCCATTAAATTTTCAATATTCTCCTTTAGGAACGTCCGTCAAAGGTATATATTCTTCAATGCTCCTATTTTCCAATACTCCGTGTATTTGACCTGGAGAGTGTCATACTCCATATTACTAGCTTTAGCTTTTCTTATCTGTATGTCTTTCTTCCATTCCAAGTTATATTGTGGCCCACACACACGAATGATTCCATTTGCCTTAGTATCACATTGAAAATCGGGATGTGTAGCTTCCGATTCTCTGTTCTATACCCAAGGATTTTCGTTGTGAATGGTCACTTGCTTCTTGTTGACGCTCATACTATTTTACTCAAGTACTTGTTTCATAGCATTCTTAATTGTTTGCTTTTTCTTTTGCGTTCCACGACTATTGCAATGCTATCTGCGAATCGGAGAATATTGATTTCTTCGTCATTCACCTTGTCATCTTTGGTTGATAATTTCTTATGCTTTTGTTATTGCATTTTCCAGATATATGTTGATAAGATGATTCATCCTCGTCTTAACTCCTTATCTTATTTTAGCTTCTATTATCCTTCTGTTTAATTTGCACGGTCTGCATCTGATTCTTATAGAGCTGATGGATTATTCTTCTTTCGTTATGCTAAATTCCAAGCGCCGCTATTATCTTGAACATCTTACTTCTTTCGATAAGGTTTACGCTATCTCTAAAGCCGCGAAAACATATATAGTGGCGTGTTTGTGCATATATTTTTTTGGGCCAGTACCCTCAAACTGAGTGTTTCCTCTTTCCCCTGTTCCGCAGTTTTCCTATAATCCGAGTTGGTTTCCAATGAGGTTTTATCCTGCCTTTCCTGGTATTCTTATGCATAAAATCCAGGCCAGCAATTTTGGCGCGTGGGGCATCAGGCTCTCTGTCTGTGTTCGTTGCATTAATCTGTTCTTTGCTTTTTCGGTATCAAAATCGCCGCCCAGTTCTTGGAGTCCGATGGTAGTTTTCCGCTGTCGTAGTTATCATTGATTAGTCCATTGAGGGTGTCCTTCGCTTTGAATCAAAATAATTTCATGATTTATCCGTCTTATTTTGTCAACTCTTGTTGTTCCTCAGGTCTTTCACGGCGTTGTCACGTTCGCTTCTCAACATCTCCGAGGTCCGTGCGTTTTCTTGTATCAAGATTTCTTCTTGAACTTCGTCCCAATGAAGTGGTGTGGGTCCTAGGTAAAGTATTATAGCATATAGTATGATTTTAGGCTTCACTTCGTGGAAGTAATTGGCATTCATATCCAGGGGATGGCGACATTCCTATGTTCATCTACATCTACAGTTTACCCCGCAAGCCGCCGCAAGGGCGTGTGGCGGGATGCGCTATTAGCTGGAAAGTGATTACCTAATGCGTTATAATGGTACTTGCACTCACATCCAAAGCAGGCAAATAAATAACAGTTTGACGACAAGAATCTCATACTTTTTCGCGATTTTCCATTCCCGGAAGATATAAAAAAGATCATTCACTTTTACATAATACCCCACAAGACGTCGCAAGGGCGTGAGACGGGGTTATTTGGCCACCACCCGTAAAAGAGAAAAAAACCACATGCAAAATCAACACATCCATGCAAACCTATGTCCACAATGGCGTACATATTCATACAAAAACATTTTCAACTTTCACGCGTTCAAATACATATACTAACAACTAACAAGCAATTGTACCTTAGGATGTAGTAAAAATGTATGGAATAACGTGCAAGCTAGAATTTGAAAAGCAAGAATAGTCCACTACAATATGGACATGCAACATGTAATGGTCCCCTCCTTCATGGACGCAGGTAGGGAATGTAACACAACGCTGCAGGCAGTTGGAAGGTCCCCTCCACAGAGAGGGACGAGGGATGAAAAGGGAATCTTAAAAACCAGCAAAGCAGAGCAAGTAATTCTGTTAAGATAAGTATGTTATTTAATAACATTCCAATGCGGTCATGCGGGAGGTGTTTTGAAAACAAATCACACCAGGCTAGTGGAAGTGCATGCCATTGAGTAGAACTAATTATTAGCTAGACGCTGAGGGCAGCAAGTGTAATTTTTGCCTCTATAATCCTACAGTTGCTATCCTGTACTGAATACTTGATGATTTTGAGCGGAGTTTTGTGATTGGGATTCTGAATCAAGAACTGGTGATTTAAAGATGCGAGGAACATCTAAATTTGTGGCGGAAGACATTAACTTTCAAATTCCTGTGAACAATTTAAAAGTTTCCCGCGAAGCATGAATTTTACTTAATAATGTTATGTGTACCAGTAATTAAGTCCGTGATTTCATAATATAAAGTCTACTTATATTATATCGGACTAGTGCAAGGAATGAGGATTATTGCTTAGTGTAGGTAAATGCGCAGTTTTTAAATTTTAGAACAAAGAAAGGGGGGAATAGGATATAAATGATGAAATAGAGGGTTCAGTGCTGACTACGGCCAATCAAGTTAAATATTTGGGGGTAATTTTAAACCACGCCTTTCATGGGGAGCACATAAGAGGACAATATAAGGATCCGCTTTAAAGAAACTCGGTTTCATTAAACGGTTGGTGAGGAAATGTATTGAGAAAGTAAATGAGAGGTGTTATTTTTCTCTAGTTAGACCTCATGTGGAATATATAGCAAGTATTTCGAATCCTTGGGAGAAAATTTGACAAAAAGAGCTCAATCAAATCCAAAGAAAATCCACCAGATTTGTAAAAATTTTTCTAATAAAAAGACGAAGGTGACAGTCCTTTAAGAGGAATTAGCTGGGAGACACTTGACATGCGCTGAGAACAAGCGAGACTTACACTTCTACAAAGATCAGAAAAAACAAGTTTAACTATGACACTTAAAGGAATTATGATGGTTTTACACTACTTTGGTAGATCAAAACATAAATATTAGGTAATGGAGATAGATTCTAGTACAGATAAATACAAATATTTACTCTTTCCCTGAATAATCTGGAGGTAAGAAACTAAAGTTACAAGAGAAATATTTAAGTTAGTTAGGACAAGATTAAACGTTGCGTAGACTTAAGGTATTTTCGTAGGATCATGTGAATGTTAGTTGAAAGTATATGGATCTGCATGTGTGTAAGTTTTAAAGGCTTTTGCATAAATATTTACGAATTCATTTATGTAGATTGGCATGAATTTGTGGGTTTTGCATGCGTTTTTATTCTTAATTACGGGTTGTGATCAAACAAACTCCGCCGCACACCCTTGCGACGGCTTGCGGGGTACTATGAAGATGTAGATTAAATAATTAAGTTAGGAAAAGCGTGCATTTTAAATTTTTATAACTGGATGGAATATGGGCGAGGATACTGAAGATGAATACAGATACATGTAGGGTACATTTGGTACACGGAAAATTTCTTACGTGGCTCTATTCTTGAATTCTTCCAAGACATGCAGGAAATATTTCTCTGAGGTGAGGATCTATTGTATTAAGTACAGGCATTGAAGATTATTTATAATATGGTTGTTATCACCTATGAGTTGATGAAAATGTAATAATAAAATCTAATAATTTATCAGTTCACCAATCAATGATAGACTACCTAATTAAAGGTTTGTCTGATCGTAAACTCTTTCTTAGAGAAAAAGTTTCCATTTTCAGCGACTTGGAGCTGTTTCTCTCACTTTATCTTCATTTCACTCTTTACATTTATTTCTCCATCTCCTTCTTGGTCATTGTCGGCCTACTCCTGCAAAATGTGACTTTTTTACGATCCTCACTCTGGGATACCTTCTCATGCATGCCCCCTTTCCTCTTTACCTTTTTTCTCCTCTCACTTGATCTATTCAAAAAGGGAATTCTTTATTTCTTTTCTATAGGGATCTTCTATTGCCCTATGCGACCTTCTATCGGCCCCGGGACTTCTTTCCCTTTTCATATATTCCAACACGCGCCAAAGTTACTTCTCAGGAAACCGAAAAAAATCCTGTTCCCCACCCCAGATCTTTTTATTCTAACTCCCCGCTTTGACACCCTCACTCTTTGACCTTTGACGCACCCTATTTACCATTCCCCACACCCTACGTCGTCAAGTTTTCGTTCTTCCCTGCTCCTCACTTTCTCACGGGAGTTTTTGAATCACACAGCCCTAACGTTCGGACATGAAACCTTTCTTCGTCCGAGGTCTGTAATTCGTCATTAGAACTTTTCTCTGTTTTTCGTCTACTTTTCCCTGTTTTGCTTTTTTTCGTAGTTAATTGATAGTGCTAGTTCTCAGACGTGTGAAATTTAATTCATACATTTTTTAAGCAAGGTTCAGAGTTTTACACGAATAAATTAGTTTTACTCAACTAACACACGCTCTAATTACCCATAATATGTTTCTGATGATTATAATTGTAGGCGACTGGACATAGGTCCAGTCGCCTATAATTATAATCATCACAAACATAATCAATAAAACACCAAAATCATCATACAGGACCATAAATATTACAAACATCATTGTTTCAGGATTTAGCGTAATATCAATGTTTTATATAAAATACAAATGTTAATAAAAATTCAAAACTTAATTGTAACAAATTGAAGGAATTAAGTAAACTGTGAATAAAAGTTATGTCTGGAGATTGTTTCCAAAATCAAGTTTATGGGTACATCCCAAAAATCATCATACAGGGCTTTAAATATTACAAACATCATTGTTTCAGGATTTACTGTACCGTATATTTTACCTGATTTCCGATTGATTTACCTTTAGTTCCGATCATCTATGATCTAGAATCTTACATGCTTCAAAAAATAATTTTTCTAACTCATCTTTGGTTGTTTGCGCGGATTTTCCCGCCTTATTTTCTGGCAATGCTTTCTCCTTCCTATGTAGCGTACCAATTTACCTTTACCTTAGCAAAATTTCTTTATCCTAGTACTGCGTGTTTCATTGCGCTTCTTTTTCTTTGTCTGTTTATCGCCTCAGTTTATTACTTAACTCTTTATAATTTCCTATATTTAACTCTATTTTATCATTCTTTAAATTGATATTATTCTTTTCCCTCATCCATCTTCTAAATATTTTCTTTGATTATCCATGGTTTCTTTGTTCTTTTTCTGATTAAGTTTCCAATTGTTTCCTTTTCGGCTTTCGATATCCCTTTTTTAATATGTTCTCACTTTTCTTTTATCGTTCTCATCTCTCTGTTCTCATTCTTAATGTTGTCTGCATTCTGTTACGTAATAATTCTTTTTTATCGTCCCGGTTGATGCGTCTACATTCCATTTTCTCCATCGTCTCCGAATTTCACTCGAATCTTAAGTTTCATTTCATTAGAACTAAAATATCACCTGAATCCGAATCCACTTTCTGGAATATGTGCAGATTAATCAGGTTAACATCAATATAGCCTAACTGATATTTTTCTGAGCTCCCTGAAATTTTTCATGCGTACCCAAGCCTAAAGTGATATCCTAATTCTAATTTCAATGGATTCGTAGTGATGAACCGCTGTCTTTGCCGAACTATTTCGCGTTCTCACCGCTTTCAATCTTTGTTTCTAAACCATAGACCTCTACCTCACTACCATCTCTTCCTTCGCTTACCTACGTTTTTCAACCCCGATTATTATAATTAAATATTTCCTTTTTGAAACACTCAAATGTATGTCCTCCAATAAGCTAATGCCGGTAAACTGCCAATTGATAATTGAATATATTTAATTCTCAATTAACAATTGTCTAGGCATTAATATTGTAAAGAAACTTCGGGAGATGCCGCAACAGTAACTTATAACGGAATCATCCGCTAATATGCATTTCAATACAAAAATTTCAGCGTGTAAAAATCATTTGCCTTGACCGGGATTCGGCCCCGGACCCATCAATCTGAAGTTACTGTTGCGGCATATTCCGCGGTTTATTTGGAATTTGTCAAGGTATAAACGGCGTAAGTGTTTATAGCTGGCTTAAACCTCGTGGACTGTGGCGCTGCGCGCACCACTACGAATGCCTGTGACATTGTATGTACGGCTTTTCGTCACAGCATCTTGTTCCTTTAAAACCCCCAAGAGTTCAGATTTTAGATAGATAGATAGATTAGAGGTCTTTATATGGGCAAAATTGAGATCAAACAGTCCCTTCTTCCATTTATTCCATCGTCGTATACATATTATATTAGGCATTAAACTTGTAGTTTGGTATTTCTAGTTTGATTAAAGCCATGCGAATCAACTACCTAACATTTTGACAAATGGGGTAAAATATTTCACTTCTGTTGATGCATCTGAATTTTATAAGTGTCGTCCGTGTTTCTTATTATACTTGATAGTTCCTAGACCATTAAGATAGCGGCCCGCCCCAGTACTAGAGCCGGACGCATTTATGCTTAGAACGATGTTCAGGAAATTTGGTAATTGCATGTAAGCGTCAATATACATTGTAAATTTATTATTTTCAAGTTGGCATACCGTACTCTTTTGCAATATCAAACGTGGTTACTGTGTAACGAAAGGGCACGATGGATTTACTGCAAAAACTGTGGACTCCTTTGTCTACGTTTTTAACAAATGATATCAGCTTACGTATATTTTACCTTGTTTTATAAATATGAATTCCACGAAACCAGTCGATTTTTTAAATAAAAAACAGTGGAACTTACAAAGTTATTTTTATTCACTATTTATGAATTTTCTCTACCCACTTGGTTAATAAGGTTGGAAATTGCCCCCCTCTTCTTTTTAGTTATTTTAAAAATACTGGTTTTTACTTCTCCTTGCTCTATAGCTAAATTAGTTTTAAGCATAAATTAATAGGAAATGATGTTTCTGCCTCCTATTTCAAGGGCTCTCTTAATTTTAGTATCACACCGAAACTTTGCCTTTAAAACTGCATTTTTTGAAATGCTTGAAATCTTGCTCTGATAATTTAGTGTCTTTTAAATTTCTCATCTAGTACATTTTCTTCCACGCATATATAAAACAGCCATGCCCTTAGGCTATAAAGATAATTATCTGCTGCTAGACCTTTGCCAGATCGAGGTAATCGTAGAACTTTAGATGATACCTCTTGAATGTATTCCCAAACTCCTTTTTGGTATTTTATGCTCTAAGTCTGTGATATCTGTGAGGAGGATCTCATCCATACGGCCGGTACCACCTCCTTGCTCCATTAAGCCCTTTTAGTGAAAGGACTTTCGCGTCCGTCCTTGATTTAGATTACATGGTTCTCGAATATTTCTTTGGACCATATCCGACAGTAAGACTGTCCTTCTATTTGAACCTTTTCCTGCTGAACTCGAATTTAAGGAGCCACTGTGGTCATTGCATTTTACGTTAAATTATTATTCCACGAATTAAGCGGGCGTGGAGATTTTCAGAATGAAATTTTTGATAACCAGTCGATTCAAATTATAAATATCCTTTAAGGAAAATGTTTTATTGCCTGCTATGATTTCTTTGATAATAATATCATTGCAGCATTATCGTTCCTGATTGTTCAATCACGTATGGATTAGTGCGTGAGGGTGTGAAAGAAAAATTCAAATGTATTTCTCATGTTGTACTGAAAAATGTATCCATTAACAAAAGCATATTATTTTTTCTTTCAGAATTTCCTGGATGAAAAGTATATGTTTGAAAATAATTGTTGTCAAATCGATCATTTCAATGCTTTAATCTTTTAACACAATGTTACTTGTGTTGGAGGATGCAGTTTTCCGTGGGTGATATGTAATCTTTTACACTAAATTCGATTAAAATCACAAATCAAGGATAAAAAATTATCTTTAATGTTAGGTATGCTTACAGCACTAGTGCCACAAAAAGCTTGTCGTGATTATATTTAATTTTTATCCAATCACCTATAGCTTATGCTGGCATTCAAATGGCCGATGTCTGTTTTTAGGTGTACTGGATAGGGCGTTTTTTGAATCCAATAATCAAGTATTGTAATTTTTAAGCAGAAATGTTTTGCAATAAACAAAAAAGTTTTGCAAAAATCAGTAATAAATAAATTAGGCAACGAAACACGTAAATGAAATAAAGTAGTATCTCATAAAAAATGTATATAGGTATTTATTTTATATTTTAACTCAAAATTGTCAAAAAATCTTTTTTGTTTTAGGTAATAAGCATTCGTACCCCTATTCGAGATGGTACGGTGGCTAACGTACTTTTATTCCCCTAACAGGGTCAGGATTCGAATCCTGGAGGTTAAAGATATTTTTAAGGGGTATTCTGATCCCTATATAAGGTGCTTTTTTGAGAGCACTTTGAGTGAATACGATGTCCGTTGGATGGCAATTTAAATTGCCGACCCCTTGTTGCCTTTCGACAAGAGTAGGCTAATGACAACGCCGGGTTTCTCTTTACTCTCCTTTCCCAGGCATCACTAATGGCGAAAATGAGCTCATCTACCAATCGCCGCCCCTAAAACTACTTCTACGTGTTTGAAAAAAGAAAATAATATGAATTTTACGCCACGAGAACCGCCATTGTTATTGGGAAGAGATGAAAGTGAAAACGGTCTTATATTTTTTAAATTATTTTTCTTCCTAATTAGTTATCAGGTGGCTATGGAAACCGTTTATGCTCTGGTTCAAAATCACTATATGGGAAGACGATCGCCTACGTTGTTTCCCACGCCAATGTATGTAGCAGTGGATTATATCTGATAAAATTGTATTCGTAAAAATGCTATCAAAAAACTCTTGAATTCTAAAACTCAATCTTGTCCTTGAAAAGGGGGGTGTGGTTATATTAAGGTTGTGCTCTATTTTCAAAATCAAAATGCCATCCATCTCCCACCCGCTTTTTAACTCTCTCCCACCAATTCCCTCCTCTACTTGCTCATCTAGCAATGCAGTGTACCTGCTGAAGTGCCGAATTTGCCCTGCCTATTATATTGGGCAGTGTATTACACCCCTGAATATTAGAATTAACAACCACCAAGCCACATGCAAGAATTCTTCCCTAATTGATATGCTCCCTATTCCCAAACACGCCTCCGAACAAAATACTCCCTTTGATAAATACTATAGTGTATCCTTCTTAGCATCCCTGCCACCCTCTGATCCAGAACTGAAACTCAAAACATTAGAGCAATCCTTCATCTGGCTCTTGGAGTCCTGAAATTGGCCAGGAATCAATATTATACATTAATTACCCTGCTCCAAACATATTTTTATCCCGCCTCCACCCCGTAACCTTCTACATTTTCCCCACCCTTCTAACGCTGCCCCTCGAAACCCTTCCTTTCCGAATTCTCTCCCCACCTTCCCCTTCCATCCATCGATCCAGCCCTCGTATTCCCTTCAGTTCTATCCCTCTCTTCCTTTCTTCTTTGATAAAGGTGGCTACGACCACCGAAAATTCGAAAAATAGAAAGTCTCTCTTTTGTGTGTTTCTGTGTTTTTGTCTGCGTCCACTGGTGCTAAGTGTTATAAATTACACACACACACACACACACACACACACACACACACACATATATATATATATATATATATATATATATATATACATATATATATATATATATGTACAAGTAGCATGAATATTATACAAAATTAGCAATAATGTTCGTTCGCAGGTTTCCGCGGCGATGAGTAGGTGATTTCCACATTTTTCGGGCTGCGTCCGCGTATGTCGTTTAAATGTACAACAGTTTCGCCATTATCCTGCTGGCGTCCTCAGGTCAAGGATGAAAAGAAGCTTGTTGTCCCGTCTTATATAGGGAAAATCCGGCGCCAATACCGGGAAATTTCTTGGCCAATCAGGGAACGTCCTCATATTTGCGCGGAATAATTCTTTTCCACGCACTGTGGAGTGGATATCCATCCTCTCTGTTAAACTTTTCTGGCCTCTTAACGATTTCAATGGTCTCTCTGATTATTCTCTGGAAGTATTTTTCTTCTTTCGCTATTATTTTAGCGTCGTCGAACAGAATAGAGTGTCCGGGTTTACTCCAGGCGTGGAATGAGAGGATGGATATCCACTCCACAGTGCGTGAAAAAGAATTATTCCGCGCCAATATGAGGACGTTCCCTGATTGGCCAAGAAATTTCCCGGTATTGGCGCCGGATTTTCCCTATATAAGACGGGACAACAAGTTTGTTTTCATCCTTGACCTGAGGACGCCAGCAGGATAGCTGGTGAAACTGTTGTACATTTAAACGACATACGCGGACGCAGCCCGAAAAATTTGGAAATCACCATATGCAATAATGGCAGGGTATTTTTTATATCCTCCATTCATGATTTTTCTTAATAATTTAAATTTTAGACGCAATAATCTATTATTTCTGAAGGAGTTACATTAGAAGTATTCATTTTTAATTGTTTATATTCTATTTAATTGTTTATATTGTTTAATTCGCGTCCTGATTAATTATATAGCACATATTACCCTATAAATCAGCACTAACTGAAATTTAATTGCAAATGTGGGCACTTCCCTCAAATTTTAATTCCCTTAGGAATTGGAAACCAATTTAAGCAAAATTCTAGCCATTGAGCTAAGTATTATACTTTGATGAAGAGATGAAATGAGTATCGATATCTGTTTTTTATTCAATTTTTAATTTTCATTGTATTCTTTTCGTGTATAAAAAGCATGTATCAGGTAAATAATGGCTAATGTTATATTGATTGAGTTGGAGCTGTAAATGTGAGTCGCACTGTCGTGGGTGACTAGACTTCGGACGCTTCACAAAATATGTGTAATGATAGTATCAAAATTCAAACTAGTAAAGTTGGCTCCGTATTATTTTATAATGTCCGCTTAAATATTACCTAGAGATCGTGTTAATGTTTGGTTTGTAAAACTGAGAGGTGACTTTTTTCTATTCCTCCGTGTTTTAGTGAAGTTTTATAATGTTTGTATGTTAAAAACGAAGTGCCTGTTTTTGTTTGAAAATTATTAGAAAGTAAACAAGCATATATTTTTTGATATGGAAGTTTTTTAGATTGCTTTAGGTACTGATATTCAGACGTAGGACCTGAGTTACATGTATTCATATTTTTACTACGCTTCTAAAAAATTATACATAACAACCAAGTAACACGAGAGTGGATTCTTCGGTGAGCGTATTTGTCGGAGGTAAGGCCGTATTTCATGTCTTCGGCTCCTCTGAAGCCTTTGACGCGACCTTTCCAAATATCATTTCCGTAGGAACTTTGCATCATCCTCGTTTCGTCTTCGCCTTCCATCTGAAACTGCCAATGATTCAACCGCGTCTTCTGCTTTTCGTTCCTTTCCCGTCTCCTTTCCCACTCGACATGTTCTTCGCTCATTCTTATCTTCAATAGTGCACGCCTTTTCCTTTATTGTTATCTGCCATCTCTTCCACTTCACCTACGCAAGACGTTTCTCACCAAATCCTATTCCACGTCAGTATTACTCCTTCCACCCATTCCCCATTATTTCAACTTGTCATACAAATGTTGAGTTTTACCATTTATTCTGTTTCCTAACCTCTTTGTTTTATAGAGTATATCTACATGCGTACACTCATATGCCACCGTTTCATTCACATTTCTTTACATTCGCAAGTATATTCTGTACATTTTTGCATGCTGAGTAATATGATTTATTGTTGTGCTAATTTTTTTTCTGAACATAAAGCATTCCTTCCCGGTATTGTTTCTAATGAAATAATCATGATAATAATGGAATAACCGCATATATCCACAACTTGGAAAGTAAAATGTTTTCTTTTTTTTTTCGAAATATGTATAATCTAACAGTGATGTAGTAGAGAAGGTTGCATTTGGCTCTCTGCATATACGGTCTGTCTTTTGTCAGCACCGCAGTTATTTTTTTGTCTCCGTGACTGTATCTGCCTATATTACTTCTTCTTTTCTTCAATTCTCCATGTTGCAGTATAATAATTCCAAAAATCCCATTTAAGGAATTCATTGCTTGTTTATATTGACAATAACTCTGCGCTCTTCCGTGATTCTGAGTTTTTATGCGCAAACTTTCTCATTCCCATTCATTCATATCCATTTTTCGCCCAGCTCCTTCTTTGTCTCCACTTCTATGCTTCCCTTTCCCTAAGAAGCCTCTTGATTCTTTTTCCCTCTGGCACTCGGCGTCTTTCCTCTCGGCTCCCTTTAAAATATCATCGCCGCCGGAATTCCTCTCTTTATTCTCCTATTCTTTCAAAAAGTTTCTCATGTACGGGATATTTCGTTCGCATTTTATGCGTTTTTGCCTCCTAAACTCCTTCTCCTCCTCCTCACGCCCTCCACGCCGCTCCTCGCCCCTCCTTCCACCCCCGCTCATTCCATCACGCAAACTTCTTGCCTCATCCCATGCGGCACACAAATGGCCTCGGAGAGCTTGCTTTTCCTCGCTGCAAGCCCTTTCCAACGGGACCGATGGGGATTCCCATCGGAATATCAAGCGGACGGTCAAATAGGATCCATGTATAGGTGGCTTCTCAACCCTATAGAAGAGGAGTAAAAAAAATAATAAAAAAGTAAATACATACACATATATATATGTATGCATACCACATATTTACTACATATGTACATGTATATGGAAGCTTATATGTGTGTGCGTGGTTCCCTTCTCGTTTCTTTCGTTCCCAGCCGTTTCCTAACTCTCTTTCCTTTTTGTTTTTATCTCTCAAGTCTTAAAATCTCTATTGAAGGGCAAGGAGCTTTCCTTTCCTGCCTGAGAACGCGTGAACATTGTCCTTACCTTGTCTTTTCTTTGAACTTTTCTCCTAAGTATTTCCTCGGGCTTACCCCCTAACTCGCGATTTGGAATTCGTATACCCGTGCGAATAGGGCCGATTTAGCTAAGATTTAGACTCTTTTCTCCTTTTTTACGTTTTTCTCTTTGTATGCATTTCTATGAATATTCAACGTTTAAAGAAATAGACTGGTTTTATTTCCATAGATTAGTTCATCAGAGATTGTTCGGTCGGCAATATTTTGACAATCCTTGCAGAATAATTTTTCTCTTTTAAGTTTTCATTATTCTATTTTTTTACCCAGGCTATACTACCCGCGTAATCCAATAATTAATCCAATTTCCTTTTAAAGCCGTACATATGTTTCCCATTTCGAACAAATTTAGCATTTAAATTTTTTTACCATTCCATTTATCTATTTAGTATATTTAGAATAATTGAAAGTTTATTCCTAAATATTGTTGCTCGGGCTAACTGCTATTCAGTAAGTAACATGCCCACTAGATATGAAGAATAAACAAATAATACAATGACCAATTTGCTTATTTATGCTGGCGGCAAATTTCGTCTTTACAATTTAGAAAACATTTCACTACTTTTTCACCCAAAGTTAATATGAGAGTTTTGGGTTTATTAACTCTTGACCATTCAAAACATTTTCGTTTATTGAAAATAACAATATCACAGTTACTTTAAAATATTCAAAGTCGTCTTCAAACAAATCCTAAACATTCATGAAAATAAATTTTGCGATTTCTCCTCTGAACTTTTTTTATTGATCTTGCAAAGTGATGTACACTTATTAAGATTTGAAACATATTTTTAAACTACTGAAAACAGATATTCTGGCCAATTTTTTTGTTAATGTATGGTTGACTTCCATTCATCATGAATCATATCGAAATATTATCGATTCTGTGATTGCAAAATTGTATTGAATAGAAGCTATTAGTTCGTCACACACAGTGTACTACGAAATGGTATTACGAAGGTACATATGCAGTCGGCCATTGTTGAAACTGATTCTATAATTAAGGTTTTTATTCCACTTTGAACTACGCCCTTATTACGTGAAAAGTATACGATGATGAAGAGATGATAGGTGACATAAAATTAGTAACACCCTACGCTAATATAACGACATGGTACCTTGGGCGTCTTGATACGAAATCGATTTCATACAAAACCTAGCTCACATTTCATTGCTAAAACGATATGAATCAAATTCAGATGTCATAAAAATCAATAAAATAAAGTAGCGTTAAACATTATTTTAAGTAAAACCTGCTTGTTTAGTAACTTGCGTAACTTGGAATGGAAGGAGTTCGACGGATTACGTAAAAGCATTGGTGCGAGTTAAGACTCCGTAGATCGTAAGCATGGACCATTGGAAAATTAAACAAAAGAAGACTAGAAGCCTTGTAAATCTGATGCCGTTGACGGATGATGAAGAACATATGGTCAGATACCATTATAAATAAGATATAATATACCAGAACACTGGAGGATCGGACATCATGAAACACGGTAAGAAAATGTTTATACATTAATACTATTGAAATACTTGGCTTCGGCCATGACCGGCTACAAATTCGAAATGAATTAGACCGGAAAATACGTAAAACAAGGAAAGAGAGACGTTAGAATGAAGAGTATCTTAAGGTAGTAAGATATTAGAAAATAAATATCAAGAGACTGTGGTCTTTGAATTGAAATAACGATGAAGTAGTAAGGATAAGAACACAAAAAGTATGGTCACTAAATACAGTTAAAAAGATTTTTGTGTACTAAAAAATTGTAATTTGAACGTAAATATTCTCTGAATGTGACGCTAGCTGCACAAAACGTCCCTCAATCCGAAAATTGTTTGAGTGCAGCTAAATTGTTTTTTTTGTATTGCCATCTACCATACGGTAGTATCTTATTTCTCTTACTCTACCTATTACTTGTCCCAAGTAGGTTTTCCTGGAGGAGCCATTCCTTCTGTTCACCCTCGTTTGATGCTCCTACAAATTCAAAATGTGCCAGATGTACCAATCACAACTGGATTTTCCTCTCCGTGATACAAGGCATATTTTATTATTCTACTAGTACGTGAGTGGAAATAATCTCTTTTTAATTTCAACCTCTTTTTTTTAGTACAAGTTTCGACGGCCAATTCTATTGTCCAGGCCTTCCAAGTTCTCATATCTATATTTTTTGAAAGTCGCAAAAGAAACTGTAGGAATTGTTTTTGGTAAAAGGACAAGGTGACCATGGATCACGGATGAGATGATTTAAAAAATAGATGAGAAAAGAAAATGAAAGTAAGTGGGCACAGGGTTTGGCATGAGGAAGAAGAAAGAGTTAAATAATAGATTGAGATGGGTAAAAAATAAAGGAAAAGAAGCGGGTGAGGGTGAAATTGGTGCGCTACATGAGTTTCTAACCCAAGTATCTTGTAAAATCAAGTTTTTACCTTATTCCCATATTTCTCCAGTGCCTCCTTGGCAAAATCTAACAATTAAAAATCATCCCACCAATTTTTAAAACACTATTCCCGATAGGGTGAGTTTGCTAGAGGCGTATTGATACCTGTTCAATGCATCATAAAATGTTTATTTTTTTATCGTGACCGTTCTATGGAGAGGTTAATATTCAATGAGATCGTTTTTTGGAGATTCTGTTTTAGTTTTCTATTTGTGGTGAATTAATGTTTAAAATAAAATATGTCAAAAGGCTTTCATTATAAAAGACAAACCCACTGTCGCTTCAAATAAAATATATTAGGCCACAAAAATGTGAAGAAAAACAGCGATTAATGATAATGGTAATACATTTCAGATACCGTTGTAAATATATTTTGAGATGGAATGATACAATCTAATAATTATTTTTTGGCAAATTATGTTTGGCTTTTATTGCTCGATTTACGGATAAATGTTGATATTTCTATTCTATTTTTCCTTTGATTGCGTAATTTCCGAGACCTGTTCGTAACTCTTACAGATTCAGTCAGGGATCTTAATGAGAAAAACTTACGGAAGTGGAGTTGTGGAACGGAAATGCCCTTGTGCAGTTCTCAAATTTTCAAAAGTCATTAGTTGAACTAAAGCACGTTCACCAGTGAAGTAGTGATATTACATCGAAGCATGAGCTTAGCTCTCGTTAAGTCGATGATCCTCCTTAGACTTCGAGTGCTTTTAATATCTTTCGAATGCAAATTGTCAAGGAAGCACGTCGTGGAAAGTACTCGGAGATCGACTTTGGCAAGTATCCTTATCGCACCATTATCATGAGTGCATTGTGCATTCCAATCGGTCACACCGAACACAGTGGTAATGGACGCTTCAGCGTCTTCTGCGTAAAAACTATTACGAACGCTAGCGGTGGGAAGGGCAACCTTAAGTTTTACATGAACGCCTCAATCGTCATGCTTAGCCATTTCATTTGACTTACTAGCGTTTATGGGCCCTTGAAGATAAAAATTTCGGGTATTTGACCCATATAGGTTTTTATATTACATGCAAGGAAGAGTTTTAGTTACAGGATGTCCATATAATCTTCAATTCCGGTTAAAATAGTAAATCACTCAAGTTAGTGGTTTTATTGTTGATTTGGAAGATATAAGTAATTTTTAGTCTAAATGCGTGTTTCATTAACAGATCAACCTCAATTATGAACTTCTTTTGAAATATTGCAGATGATTTAATTCTACTTTTTGATATTTATGTATAGGAAGCACTCTATGCAACTCATTATTATCGCGTGATTTCTTCTTGTGCCTCGCATAATAATTTTTCGTTAAATATTTCATACTCCGCTCACTTCCGTCCTTTTTCTAAGAATCTCAAACTACTAAGTGCCAAAATAATTTGTAAAGAGTCTATAGTTATATTCCGTTTGTGATAAGAAAACAATATTGTATTACTGCAAACAATATTGCATTATTGCATTAAAAGATCAATCAAATCTCTGCGTATTTTTATGTACTTTAAAATACTAAAATAAAAATGTAAACTTGCAAAATCGGTGGCTTGGGCCAGTTTAATAGATGTTGAAATGAGACAAATTACATTTGCAAAGCAGCAAATACCTTGGATGAGAGATTCTGTTAGTCTATTGATCGTGGACTTGAAACAATAGATGATTGGTTTTGAGAGATCATTTCTATTTGATATATAACATTAAAATCCTGTACTGGCTTGTGGTATTGTACATATTTCTTCATTGATCAGCAGAATTCAATCAACCATGCATCATAAATCTAAGGATGAGTTAAAATTTACGAAATAAAATGTTACTTCGAATGTTTACTATTATTACTACTGCTATTTCATCGTTACAAATCGACGGAAACGGCCAAATTTCCTTAAATCTAAACACTAAATCTTCAGTTTTGAGCACACCGCCTACATCTTTTATTCCATGATTCAACATTGTTATGCGTTTTATTACCCCACACTGGCATGCCTAAATATCTCCCCTTTACCTCTCTCTTAAGGCATACCATCGCCAATGAAAATTCTCTGCGACTCTCTTTCCTGCTTCCTGTGGTTTTCTGCCTAAAACAATCTCTCTTAACAAAGCATGCCACTTCCTCGTTCGTTTTTATTTCGGTCCATTTCATTTTTTCCATCCTTGTCCATTCCCATATTTCAAACCCTTTCAATCTAGGCTTATCATTTTGCTTCAATGTTTACGTGCCCGCGCGCTACAAAAGCCACTCCGCATCAACAGTTTTAATAAATCTGTTTTTAAATTCCTTAACCATTTTCGCCCCTACCACCAAGATAGGTAACTGTTCCATTTGGTCTAGTTCCTTCCCTACCATTTTAAATTTAACCTTTGAGATTATCTCTTCAGTTTTTTTTACATTAATATGCATACTGTAGCTTTCACAGTTATTTTCTGATGCGCTCTTTATTAATTGCAATCCCTTGACTGAATGGCTAATTTAAGCTCGACCATCTGCGTACCTGATTTTCTTTAGGAATTTTTCACAACATTCCATTCCAATTTCAGATTGTCTTGTGCCTCTTTTACTATTTATTCTACATTGAAAATCCCGGTTGATAATGAACAATCCTTTCTTACCCCTCTTTCTAGCCTTGCTAATCCAAGACCTAATATAAAATGTACACTGCAAAATAGTAATTCCTACAATGGCATCGTTCACGTGCCATTTCTCTTCCTGAATCCACGCTTATCATTCCAAAAGTATATTTTTGCTCCCATCTCCATCCTCTTTTTATGATCCTAAGAACCACTTTGACTCCGTTCTATATGAAAGTTATTTTTCTATAGTCCTCAAAAGTGCTACCTTTCCCCTTTTTTGAGATGAAGACAAACACTGATCCGACGGCATCTTCCATTCAAATTCCCAAAAATGAATGATTGGTTAACCCATAAAGACTTTTCTTTTCTCGTTTTTTTAAACCCTTGAGTAATATCAAGGGAATTTATATTATACATTTAGTTAAAACTCTATCTTTTACCTTTAAGCATGAATTTTAGGGACTGAGCGATTCCAGCTATTTGAAGCTTAGTTAAATTTTTAGAAACAATACTTTTTACAAAAGAAAAATGGAGGTATAGCTAGTCAACAAATAGATTAGCGTAATTTCATCACAGTACTAAATAATCAGTCTATTGTTATTATGTAGTTTTGAGCCAATTAGGTGATATTCAGAACCCCCGGAAAAAATATATTATTTTTTAAATATTTTATAATGTGTGTCATCCAGGTTAGGGTATGTTTTTGATGTATTCAGCCTCTGCACACTACTGTAATCCTAAGTTCTATATAATATTACTCATAATGCCCTTAAACACTATGCTTTATATGTAGACACACGCATAAAAACTCATTTACTCTGGATAATTTTTACATATCTGATTTCCATCCAAAATATTATTCTATTCCTCGATCTATCTCGCTCCTCAAGCATTCTCCCCTCACTTAGCGCATTCAACATCCCAATGCCCTAAAGCCTATTTTATCAACTTATCCGGCCTTCTTCGAATATCTTCCGACGGCTTTCCCCCCTCTTCTACCATGACTAGAACTTCAAGTGTTTTCCCGTGCATTTTATAATTTACATTCCTCTTCGCATTCACAGCTCCAACGCATCCAATCTGCTCTCATTCCCATGCTTCATTGACCAAGTTTCCAAGCAATGTAAAATTATGCTGCATATTTAATTTTTCATAAATATTTTCTTTACGAATTCACGTAAGGGGCCCGTCACCAACTCTCGTCTCTTGCTAAAAGCTTTCTTACCACACACAATTTTGCTTGTAATTACATTGCAATTTTTCCACACATGCATTGATCACTTCTTACACAGATGGACTGTTTTACCTCTTGTAGTTAATGTTCCATATCTTTATTTATTTTATTTGCCCTTCTCTTTCTAGAAAAGATAATTATTTCCACTTTATTTAGACTAATACCTAAACAATAACTATGCCACTGATTATGCACTGAAATTTAGTATAATTTATTGAATTTTACGTTCCCCAAGTAAAATAATTATAAGGCAATAGCATTAAATGACTGCGTCCATTTGCCTGATTGGAAAACTAGCATGCATCCGCAAATTTAACTGAATTGAAGAGTAGCCTACCAACTTTTCTCCTGCATACAATCAGTCCCAGTTTTCTTTATTATGTCATCGGCATGTATATGAAGAAGATCATGTGATACTAATCCTCCCTGTCCTCCTCCTTTAAATATTAATACGCCCTCCGTCTCTGTATTTGATATTCAAACTTGTGATGTTAGAGATGCAGATAAGTCTAATGCAGATTCCGAATAAGTCACCTATTTCTCCAGTCTGCTCTTACCTTAGAAAAATTATTGCTTAATGGACCTAGTTTGTTCTATAGAATGCCATTTTGAGATTTAAGAAGCATACAAATATATCTCGGTTGTACCGAGGTTACTTTCTGTGTTCATTTCTATTAGTGACCTCATTATCGCCACGACATCACTCCAATCCATTTTCCAAACCCAAATTGAGTTCCTTAAAATTAGTCATTTTCTCTCTTCTTCATCTTTTTGTTTTTTACTCCAATTAACTGGACTTTTACCTTCAACAATTGCTTCTATATTCTTCCTAATTAGTTATTATTAATATATTATTAATTATTACTGCCAAACCCACGCTTTTATAATTTCAGGTTTTTGAATGATTGCCTTTTAGGGTTTTTTCTGAATATACAATGATATAATACGAACACGTAAGGAAAAAGGATTAACTGTTTGTAATATCCTAACAACGTGAATCACGATGTACCGTAGTAACCATGAACAACTTATGGTTTTTATTTAACCAAAAAAACAAAGAGTAAGCATATTTTTTTATTCTAATTGGCCGGGAATAGCCATTATCGTGTTTGTTATCACCATTAAAATATTTTTGACCGTTTCACCCGCTGCACTCTGCAAATCTTTCGTTCCGAAATATTTTCATTTTTCATAATAACTTACCTCAAAAGTAATTGGTACCAATTATTAAGTAAAAGAGTAAAGATGCTGTTTTGTATGCGTTTTGTTCACACGTAAAAAATTACCTTTTTAACCCATCAACAATGTACGCTGTAATCTTTCTAGGTGTGCATCAATCCCCACACGGTTGAGAATGGCTCTTTTGAATCTACCTTACTATATCAATATGAGATTTTCAAAGCTGAAATAAAAGGGTAATAAAAGTATTGAAGAAATGTACCAGCTATGGTCTCGCACTTCTTTCGCACTTGTATTTTATTAGTTCATCTGAATGGAATTTATTCATGAACAATTCATTTCCT
This sequence comes from Hetaerina americana, assembly GCF_022747635.1. Classification (NCBI taxonomy): domain Eukaryota; kingdom Metazoa; phylum Arthropoda; class Insecta; order Odonata; family Calopterygidae; genus Hetaerina; species Hetaerina americana. The sequence continues at coordinate 69,783,523 of NW_027287205.1, read as the reverse complement.
TCGCGATATATCCTATTTTTAACGCAAGCATTCGTCATTCCCATCAAACCCACCATATTTAGTCGACTGTTTTTCTGATCTATTACTGGAGTTAAATAATTGCCCAAACTCATATCCACTTTCTCACATTCTTGTGTCAAGTAAATAATTATTGCTGGCTTTAATATACAAATTAATTTTTAGAAAGGATAAGAAATGAAATCGAATGAATTGCGCCATGACAGTAAAACCCTATCAATTGAGTGGCACTAAATTAGAACCTCTCTACAAATTTTAGTTTAATATTGATGGTAAAAATAATTTAAAATATATATTTCAGCACACTTTTTAACTCTTAATTATGTTAGATCAAATGCTAGATTAGATGAATGGGTGATTTTGTTAAAGTTTCGTGGGAAACTAAAATTTATGTGTCTGACACATTAGTATCAATTGCTTTGAGTTAGAATATAGTAACCTAACATCAGTTTGATAATTACCATCAGCAAGTGAAATTTAAAAAAGTGTACCTATTGTTTCAAAATTATATGCATAAATATACATGTATATAGCGAAAGTTAATGCATGCTCATATTTTGGAACTTGATAAGATTTAATGGATGAAGTACATCGATTTTATTTAGAAAAATTCTAATCATATTATTTTATATAGTTTCCGTTCAGTTCTTTTGATTGTTTAACTTTTAAATGCATTTTCATCCACATATAATTTCTGTATGTATGAAAAAACCTGATAAACTCTATTTAATTGCTAATAAATTCGTAGTAAAATTGTACAATACCTATCCATTTTTCAGCAAGGTCAAATTTTGGGAAAGGAGCTTTCAAAAGGTTAAATCGGCAAAATGATATTAAAGATATGAAACTAAATTAAAGATTTCATTTTCAGTAGCGTTTGATCGAATGCTAATAACATGTTAATCAAAATTATGCCCATTTGTATTATTCTTGGTAAAATAATTTTACAATTAAAAGTGTCAGATTAGCATCTATAAATATCTGAAAATATTTATGCACTTTACGGTCTCCTGGGTTTTCTTTCTTTATCTTGCTTGAAGGTGAGTTTGTTGACAGCAGAAATAGGGATGGTAGTAAAATATCAGTATGCATGTAGTCCGTATTTCGACCGAGAATGGAAAATGAAAAAAATGTTATATCTCATTGTGGTAATTTGCCAATAATATTTTTGCGGTTCAATAAACTTTGAGATTATAATGGTAGCTGGATTAAATCGTAAAATAGCGAAATTTGTGGCTATCAAAATACACTCCATTGTAAGGCTTTCCAAAATCTACTACATAGGCAAATTCATCCTGATTGCATTATATATTGCCATCGATTATCTCATCACTACGCGTGCCTCTCCCCTTCCTAGACCCAAACTAATCATCTCCTATGTAACCATTTGTCCTACCCTCCATTTTTTGTGGATGATCCTGAAAAAAAACTTAAGCTGCGTGGGATATCAAACATATTGTCCTGTAGCCCTTGGTGAGTTTGGGGTGGTAGGGATTGGATAAGAATTTCTTTTTGGGAATGCTATTTTGCGGTGCAAGCGTGGTATATGTATCATGGAGTTTCTTCTTTTTGTTTGATAACATTTTGCATAAAATTTGGATTTAGTATCCGTTTATTATGCGATATTTTTTATCCGTTTAAACTCGTTGATAAAACGTTTTTTGTTTAAGGGCACCACAAGTAGCTGATACAGGGTTCGTCTGGAAAATAAGTTTACTGAGCTCAGGAAAAAAAATGTATTACACTTTTACATATCTTAAGCTAATATTCCTCAAAATAGGACCCTTGTGAGTCGATACACTTGTTCCAGCGGCGTTCCCATTCTTGGAACGCTCCCGCGAAGGCATCATCGGGAACCTCTCGAAGACACGTCGTACCGGCCTCTTTGACGGCGTCCAAAGTCCCGTATCGCGTTCCTTTCAAACTCCTCTTTATCTTCGGGAACAGAAAGAAGTCCGGTGGTGCCAAGTCCGGGCTGTAGGGCGGGTGCGGCAGCGTTGCCACGCCGTGCTTGGCCAAGAAGTCCGACACGACAAGCGCGGTGTGAGACGGCGCATTGTCGTGATGCAGCCGCCAGATGTTTTTGATCGCTGGCATCTGTAATTACTCCCTAATAATCTCGTGCACTATTGTTTTTGGCACATTACACTGCTCTGCTATCATCCGAACACTAAGACGACGATCAGAGTTCAGTACATCGCGAACTTTTCGCACATTTTCGTCGGTGAGTGTCGTTGATGGGCGTCCAGGCCGTGGTTCGTCGTCGACCTCTTCTCTGCCCTCCACGAACATCTTGGGCCACCGAAAGATCATGTTTCTGGACATGGCTGACTCCCCGTAAGCCTGGTTAATCTTACCGACAGTTTCGGTAGACGATTTCCCAAGCTTTACCGCAAATTTTATGGAATAACGCTGCTCCAAAAACTTCGGCATCGCGTTCCGTGACGTGGGTCGAGCGTGGAAGTTCGCGTTAACAGAGCTCCTCACTACACCACAGCTCAGAGCCAACTGCCTTTTTCAGCGTCGCTTGCCAACATACCCCCCTCCAATCGCAGTCCATCAGAGCGGTGCTGGGCGCGCCTGGAGCGGCGGGAAAAAATCAGTACACTTATTTTCCGGACGAACCCTGTAAAACTCAAACAAACACCTTTTCGAAATTTATGAAACAGGTAAATAAATCCTGATCGAATTCTATATTTCTCTCGATTAGTGATCTTATTACCGCAATGGCATTACGCGTGCCTCTCGCCTTCCTAAACCCAAATGGATCTCCCGCTGATTCCCTAAGTAATAATTTGCCCTACTCTCAATCCTATCGTTGATGATCCTGAGAACAACATTAACAGCATGGGAAATCAAACTCATTTTTCTGTAGTCCTCACATGATGTAGCCTTTACATTTTTCGGATTAGGAGCTAATATATTTCAATTTTCCTTTATAGTAGTCCGCCTTTTTTCCTTCAATCATGATTTTCTCCTCAGCCTGTTGATAGTCCTAATATTTTCCAATCCAGTTAATCCTTCTACATGCCATTACCTAAGCGGCCATCCCTGCTTTATCTTTTTGAAACAAACACTACGCTCCATAGCCAGTAAATTGTGGTCAGGGTCCTTATCCGCTCCCGGGAAGCTGTGCGAATCGATCACAATTTTCCTGAATCTGTGCCTTAGCAAAATATTATTTAACTTATACCTTTCTGATTAACCTGGCCGTTTCCATGCATACCTACGCTTTTTGGGATGTCTAAATCAAGTGTTGATGATAACTTACCCCTGTCTCCTGCAGAACTCAACTGCTTTCTCCCCACGGTCTTTCCTCGTGCCTAAACCGTAATCCCCCACCTTATAACTATCTCTTCTTTCGCCTGCCGTCGCATTCTAATACCCCATCACTATCAAATAAGTATTTCCCTGCAGGAACACACGCGATTATGTCCTCTAGCTGATCGTGTGCCCTATCGAACTCTTTCTCCGTATGGTTGCTCGGTGGCAAATATACCTGAACAATGACAAAGTTCATTGGTTCTGTTTTTCTCTCTCCTAGTAATATTCCATCCGATACTTGTTCTATGCTCACTTTGCTTCTTCTTACACCTTTATTCAATATTTTGGCAACCCTTCCTATCCCGTCCCCTCCGCTGTATATTGTACTATAACTATCACTTTAGTAATCCCCGCTATTCTCCCATCTCACCTTGGACAGAATTAAAATATGCGTATCTACATCTACATCAATACCCTGCAAGTGACCAAAAAGATGTGTGGCAGGGGGTGCAGCACCAGGAGGAAAGGATAAGAGATGAGGGGGTTAGGGCTTTTCAAATGGATTGGGAAAGGTAAGGGGAACCTGCAAAAAAAATATATAAATATGATCGTATAGCCATGCGCAGTCGCTACCTTGTAGGTTAATACTTCACTTACAACAACAACTTTCACTGTAGGTACACTTCCCTGTGGTACACCTGACGTGACCTTTACAGTATCGGATGATGCACCGTCCAGGACGACTGTTTGAACAAGATTTTTCAAAAATTTTCTAATCCAGCATATAAAACTCCCGTGTATTCCATAAGTTTCCAACTTCGCGAGTAACTTGCAATGAGGGAATTTATCAAAAGCTTTTTTAAAATCTAGAAATATCGCATCAACTGGAAACTTACTTTCACCGGAATGCATTATATCATGAACAAAGAGTGCGAGATGAGTGAGAGATGCGAACAAAGAGTGCGAGATGAGGATCTACCTTTACGGAACCCGTGTTGGTTATTAATCAATAAATCTTGGTTATCGATGTGTTCAAAAATCTTACAGGAGATGGAGGTGAGCGATATTGGCCTATAATTACTGGGGTCCTCCCGGTCCTACACTCCTAGTTTTGCTTAATTCGTCAAATCTAAGAAAGGAAGAGTTAAACTCACATTTTAAGCCATCATAGTCAGCTTTATTGAATAATAAAATATTTCTCTTAGGTTTGTCAACTTTTTCTACGCTTAGGGAAAATTTAGCGTTTACAGCCCTGTGATCACTGATTCCATCAATAACTCCTACATTTAAGACCCTTTCGGGTATATTAGTAGCTAATAGATCAAGAATGTTCTTTCCCCTTGTAGGTGAAGTGACTAATTGATGTAGGGAATTTTAGGTGAACGTCAATAAGAGGGACTCGCATAAATCCTTGTCTTTACCTCCATTTATAAAACTGTACGAATCCCAATCTACTTATAAAAATTAAACATTAAAACATTAAAATCGCCACCGATAATTAATCTATGCTCATTGTTGTGGGATGTAAAGCTTTTTATCTGCCTTTCTAGATCATGTATTGAGTTAACGCCATCATGGCGTGGTCTATAATACGCACAGACATATATTCTTTTCGCACTGGGTATTTTTACTGAGCACCAGACACTTTCTATATAGTTATCAGGAGATAACTCAGCTCTACTGATAGTAGAGTTTTAAACCACGATAAACACTCCTTCTCCGGCTCTATTCTGTCTGTCATTTCTATAAACTGTGAAGGACTTTGGAAATATTTCGCTGTCTGCGATATCATCTGTCAACCAACTTTCAGTTCCTATAGTTGAGTTATAATTTCCTTTTCCCATGCCTCACTTTATATTCTCTAATATTCCCGTCCCAAATATTGTCCTAACATTTCAAGTTCCCTTTCTAACTAATATCGTGCCTTCTTCGTCTTCTATGCGACAGGTGTAGGTTTTTCTTTGCAAGGTGTTTGAAATGACGACGGCGGAAGCCTTGCGTCTCTTGCAGCTGGACCGATCGGGTCTTGGTCCAGTCGTTCTCTGAATCATTTTCTCAATAAGTTCAATCATAAAACCAATAGGATTAATGATTTAGTTTGTTTCCCATTACCTTCCTCAAAAACGTTTTCAATGTAATACCATTTTGAAATGGGCGCCCTGCTGAGGTTGGATGCCATTGCAGCAACCTCACTGAGAAACAGCCGCTGTGTGTCTGGTCCCTATTCTTCGACCAAGTCTACTATCATTGCTTCCGCCAGCAGAGTTCTAGGGTCATCGGAATGAACACGCCCTTCCACCACGTCAAGGTTGTAGTCCAACGGTGGGTTTTGGTTTATAATTAAATGTATATTCGGTGTGAATTTGAACAGAATGTGAATTGGAAATAGAAGTATGACTCTACTGCCTTAAAATGAAGGCCCGTGATCTATACGTAGGAAAACCGGTGTCTTTCTTGTTAGAATGCAAGCTCGAGCCCCAGAGAAACCAACGTGTCTACACCATGAATAATATTAAATGTGAGTCTTATTTGCTAATTCAGTGTCTCCCTTCATCGTGAAGGATTTTCCCCATGATATAACTGAAATATTGTCATTTGTCTTGCTACTTAATGAAATGTTTAGTTTTTAAAACTTGAGAAAGGTAACCTAAATATTAATGGTGGAATGGTATTAAATACTCATCAAGGATTCAGTGTTAGAGAAAATCACCTTCTATAAACTCCCCAATCGAATGACATACTCTAAAATGCACACCAAGTGTGTAATATTGCAAAGTCAATTATTTCATTTCATTTAAATATCCATATAACCTATAATATAGGCTTGGTTGTTAAGAAAAACCTCGTTAAAACTTTGATATGGAGCGTAGTTATGTACGGCGCGGAACCATTGGCATTGAAGTAGGATAAAAGACTTAGATCGGAGGCTTTCGAGATGCGGGTGTAAAAAGGGTGGAAAAGTTGAAGTGGGCAGAAAGGAAAATAATGTTAAGAGCTAGGTATTATGGGCGGAGGAGGGGGAATTGTTGGGAGAAATAGTATGGCAGGAAAAATGGATGAAAACACACTGATTGGTAATGTGAGGTTAATGACTGTGATAGAGTGGAGAATATTAGGCAATCAAGGAAGGGGAAGGAATGGGATAGGGATGTTGGAAGGAATGAGGGATGGAGAGATGCGTATGGAGTAAGAGCGGCTTATTGGAGAGTGGGATGCTGGTTTGTGTTTTGTTAGAAGAGACAGGAGAATAATTTGGCAGTCTGTGTCCATCCAAAACCTTTCTTAAAAGGTAGGTTAATTATAATAATATAGACTAAGGGTACAATAATATACTATATGATTGATGGTGTAAGCCATCAATTGATTGAAAACTAGTAATTTTTAGTGTTAATAAACATTGTTTAAAAATATATCAGCAGCCATTGATGATCGTTGCAGACAAGAGTATTAGTCGATCGCCAGTCTACATCACTATCATTGAGTTGATTGGTGAAATGAGGATAGCATTGAGTGATAGTAGGCGGAAATATCTGAGGCCCTTGATATGTCAATCACCTAAACAGAACAATCACTTAAATATAACACATTTTGATGAGTGTAGCATTGGAAACACATTGGAGGCTCTTGAATAGAGAGGACGTGATTGGAAAATAAGGAATTTCAACCCAATGCTTAACGAATGAAATGATACAGGAAAAAGTAAATTATGTAAACAAATTTAGGAATGTAGAAAGGGGGAAGTGAATTAAAAGAATAAAATCAAACTGTCAAAATTATTAAAACAAAAGTATTAAAAAATAAATATTTTTCAGGAAAAAATGTAGAGGGTGGTGAGAAGTTTCAATGAACTCAGAAAAAGGGTCTTTGAAACTCAAGAAAGCAATGGGTAAATTTTTATTTAAAAAGGTAAAAAAGAGAAAATAAAGAATGATTAATCGAACCGAAATCTAAATGAAAGGATTTATCTAAGAAGTAATTATCCCTGGTTTAATTGGAAAAAACCTTGGAGCTAGTTTGTCACGTAACTAAAAATGTTTTTGTAGTGAAACAAGTCGCCAGTTACCCACTAACCACCGTGAAGATTAATTAAAAACCGCAAAATATATTATTTTGAAAAATGAACTGTTATGATGTTGACAAAATTTCCGTTTAATTCCAGAATTGAGAAAGGTTTTCAGAGCGAAAGCAACCGAAGTGACAAGTATTAATTTAACTGAACCATTAGTCAGATGATTCGTGCATCGAATTTTATAAAAATTTCCCAGAGATTAAACGCACTGTTCGGGATTTTTGATATGTAAACTTTGATGTATAAGAAGCAAAACAAGTGTCTACTATCTCTATCAGTTAACATAATAGAAAAAAATACAAATATTTCAACTACTCAGTATGAACTTTGTTCATCCGGAGAAAAAACGTACACCTTATCTGTTAAAAAGCGTAGATTATGATAAATAAATAGAAAAACACGGATTGATTAGATCTGTATGAAGAAAATAGATGATAAATACTATGAAATGTGAAAGTAGTAAAGAAGCTGACATAGTGAAGTAATTGTAGTAGTAAAAATTAATTTGTTTTTTGCCCTTAATGATAGTTTCTGGGAGGTCATAATTAATGTACGAGTTTATGGAAGATCATAATTTATGTATCTAAGTATCAAAATTTATATCGTAATATAAAGGAAGGTGTTGGGTCGCGGTATTCCCTTGGGTAGAGCATTGGACTGCTGAACGGTGGGTCCCGAGTTCGATTCCAGGGCAAGGCACTCTGGGCACCTGCAGTTCCACCCAAGCTAAGGTGATTTTTCGCGTACCAGGTCTTCCTGGGAAACCATAACCGGCACAGGGAAAGGAACTGGCCCCCTACCCTGATCTGTGAATTTCACACGCCATATAGGGCTTAGCACTGGGTGATCTCTACCATTACCTACCTTCGGTGACCTTCGGGTTGATAACTGCGTTAATGGTTTTTTGTAAAGGTCGGTAGAAACTAGTGCGTTGAAAGGCTTTAATAAAATGCTGGACTAGAGGAAAATTGTAATGCTTTCATTCCTTGTAAGCTTGTATGAAGTAGGAAGTGAAAAGATAATACCCTAAATTAGGAAGTTTCAAATGAAATAAATGTCTTATTACCAGAGTAAAATTAAACCATTTATATTGGAAGCGCGGTAGACATTTTCCAAAAAAGGGGACATATATTTCAGTGTTGACTGCTAGCTCATCTTTAGTGTAAGAAGAATGAGGATAATAAGTCAGGCAATAGAGGCATCGATACATTTAATTATAAGGAATCAAATAGATAAGACAAATGATATAAACTGGAATTGAAATAAAATGGTTATGCCTCCAAATAAAACTGAAACATTTGTGGCTATGAAGCTAAATATTGTAGCATCAATATAGTACCAAGTATTATTACAACCGTTAAAGCAGTAATTATGTGCGCAAGTGCTGAAAATAAAAGGCTCGAAAAAAAAGGGAGAGTCATAAGGCAATGAAGAGACCTTCTCCAAATGGACAAAGAAAAGATTGCTACGAGAGACCTGAAGCGGGTAGTACGACTAAGGTAATTCATTTTAAAGCACATTAGTTCGCATAAAATTTTGGCAGAATTAGCCGTGAAAGGAATAAATTTGAGGAACACCCAAAAAGGGAAATGCGAGAATCAAGTGATGAGACGCTAATGCAATGAAATATGATGAATTGCAGAAGTTGTGGGGGAATGGTGGAATTGGACTGCTAAAAATCATTTCCCCGCAAATTTCACACGGATATTATTCATTCTCAAAATAACATCTGTATGGAGTACCTTGTACTTGTGACAGCAACCGGCTGGAACAAAAAGTAAACTGAAGTATTGAATTTTTACAAGTCACTCATTTGCAGAATATAGGGATTTGCGGCATGAGGAAAGGAATAACATCTGGTTAGGTGCTATTGGGTTTGGACTATATCACTTAAGAAATTGGCAATGGTGAGCGTGCAGATGATTGGAAACTCGGTGTAAGTTCGTGTACGTTGGTGTAAATATCAGTAAATCATCAAGGAATATATTAGAAGGGCCATAGAGTCATTAAAGCTGCATTTGTAATTGTCTTTGAGTCGAATTTTTTCTACATTCTGCTAGGATTTTCTGCAGTGAAGAAATAATAATATATTATCATTTTTAATGGCCATTGATAGAACTCCATTATTTATCCTTACTTTTGGATGGGAATCATGGCATTTTTACAAATATTATTTTTCTCACCCACCTAAATAAGGTTTTTCGGAACTAGGGTCTCATACGTGATGATCTCTCGCATATTAGGGGTAATATTTACCTAACAGGGAACTCCCTTTAGTAAGTAATACGGAAAATAGGAAGATAATGAATGAATATGAAATGTTAGGTAATGAATAACGAAAATAGGAATTAACCAACTGAGCTGACAACATACAAAAATACCGGTATTATTGCACGTCACCGAGAAAATTGTCATTAGGATTTCATTAAAATGCTATCTCTGGGTTAGTATTGTAACATTTCACATGTTATTATTCATATTCAAATTCCTTGCTCTACATCATATGACTTATTGCAACCAATTATTATTTTATCAATATCGTATTTTTTTATTCCCGAATCAGGTATTTGGTGAGCATTTTTTTCTGGAGATTGCGTTCGGCCGCCATCACCAGCCAACAAGCTCGTCCATCTAGTGTGAGTTGGCTGATCTTCGTCTAGATTTGAATTTGCATGGGATTGGGACGTTATAGGGTGAGCCATGTTTACGCAGTAGTTCTTGATGGCCCGGGGATTCACAGACTAGGGCTGGCACCGCTTTCCATGTTTGAGCTCTGCAAGCCAAACACCCGAAAGCTGATTTCAACGTCTCACTGCAAGGAGCAGTTTCGGTTTGTTGTATGAAGGGAAAATATACATGAAAACGATTTCTAAATGCGCTTTACCTGTGATACTGCGACCTAAAAATTGTGTTTATTTCCTGATTTTTCTCAATCCTTTGTAATTAAGGAAAAGTCAATCAAGTTGGAGAATTTCCTTCACACTAAGTTACTAATATCGATAAAACGACTTTTAAGCCAATCGTGAGGGGATATTATGAAAATTCCCTATAACCAAATACTAGGAGATTCCATACTATTGCAGGTTTTATAAATATGTATTCATTTTATTATAAGCTATTTTCCTTTTGAAGCTTATAATAGATCAAGTCATTGATTCTACTCATTTATGTTTAATTATTCTTGGTGCGAGTATTTCTGTTGTGCCTAAAATTTCAGTCATCAAAAACATAATCTAGGTATTATTTCCCATCTAACATGTTGTAATAAAAGGTATGTTAGCTGATTCTTAGCAGAGTTATTTATTATTTCATAAATAATGGTTCGATTGTCCGATGTTCTTGCGTGTGTGCTTCCTGTCTGTATGCCTTTTTTGCCTTTTGCTTGTATTAATGACCGAATTACTTTTTTGATGATTTTATTTCTTGCCGATTGAACCCTTGAAAGGTTTGCTAATAAATCTGGAGCGTATTTATGCATGTATTGAGTGAAATATGATGACCATGGTTTGCGTGGAAATGTACCTTAGTGAGGATATCAAGGAGAATGAAAAAGAGACGTGTAACACTAGGGGCGCATCACTGCATGGAAGAACACGGAGGGACGAGAATGATAATAGGGTGGCGTGGATGGAGCGGAGTGAAAGAGATGGAGGGGAAAACATGCCTTCGGAAGCAGTACCCTTCCACTCCGACTGTCACTATGCCATTTCAAATTAATGTGACACGCATCTGAGCAGTCAGGCCGGCAGACCCTGTGGCCTTCCCGTTACCCTATCCTTTGCGGTCCCCACTGACAAGCCCCTTACAAATAAACCATACGCACTGCTCATACATTCACTATTCCAGATCGGTGAGCCTTGCCATTTTCGACCTCTCACATTTTTGGCCTCATATCCTCCTTTCATTCTCTAGCCCCAACCACCCTCCACGCTTTCTTCAGCTCCGACCTCAATGTCCATTTCCTTAGTAGTCCCAACTTCATTCTAATGTCCTCTTGATTTTTACACTTTTTATACTTACGTTTTTGTCTTTTGATTTGCATGGTGCTCGAAGCCTCATCCGTAAATTGCCCCTCCCATTAAATGAAATTGATTCGTTACGGCCTTGCCTCTTTGTTTTTACATACTAGTCAGTGTATCAAAGCCGTTCTCAAAGGGAAATAAAAGAACGAGCAAAATTTGGATTTCTTTATTGTTAGATATTGTATGGCTATATATTATAATACGAATTTAATGTAATCGTCTTTTTTATAGTGCCAAAATTGGACGGTGTATAGTCATATTATAATTATTTCTTCCTCATCACCGCCTCTTTGGTTTCTGTTACCAAAATTATCATATCCATGGATAATTTGCTGACGTTTGAATTCTGCTGTCCTATTTACACATTTACCATTATTATAAAATGCAATATAATAGATCAATTGTAACTCAACTTTCGCGTTCACGTATACGACTCGATGGCATAACTCCCGGTAATATTTTCTATTAATTGTTTCGGAAGTCTTGTAATGCCTTGTGGCATTGGAAGGTCTGTAAATGTAGATACTGTCACAATATAAATGTGCCAGTGCAAGTACTGTTTGGTCTAGTGAAAATAAAATACATGAAAAACGAATGGAAGATTGAAGGATTTGGTATAAATATTAAGAATGTTGTAGTGGAAACGGACAAACGCGATAGTGCACACGTAATGCGTGGACAGCCTCCCGTACAGTATAGGAAATAACAACAGCATTTGAGGACTTGGAAAGGATATCTCCGTAGTAAAAGGAAATGGAAACATAACCTCAATGGGTTTCTGCAATTCAGCGGTTGAAAAAAGGTTTGAATTTTGCGAGGAGAAGAAGTGCGTGGCTGTGTTAGCAGTTTCCGGTAGCATCTATGGAAAAGAGAACTTATTTTTAGGCATGAAGTCGTAATAAGTCTGTTACTAAGAGAGTTGATCGGTTTTCGATAGATATTTGTTGGGCGTTATCTGCTACAAAAATTGGGAAGGGTTGATGCTCATTTTGAATATAGATAGGTTATTCCTGTTTCAAATACTAGAGAAGGATTTGGCAACGCGATTAGTGATAAATTAAAGTAAATGTAGTAAATAGTAGTAAATAAAAGTAAATGTAATCCGAAATAAGATGGAACCACATTAATAATAAAATAACTAGGAAACAGAAGAGCTATTCTTAAGGAGGCAATGGCAGGTAGCAAAGGATGACGAGGATTTTTAGACTCATTGATGCATCCAATAAGTAGTAGAATTTTGGAACCGAGTCTATAAGTGATCAATGACGCCTCCAAAGTATTAATTGAATGTATATTCAATGACGAGATAAAATACTAAATGATGAGGTTTGACAGGATGTTAAGGCATTTTATGAAGATCAACTGAATAAAATTCTTTGAGATTCATTATAAATCTTCTCTCCGGTTTCAACATGCCGTCAAAAGATGATAAAGCGAGAAATTATAAGTTGGCGAGGCCTTCTCGGGACCAGGTAACAAAAGACAAAGGAAGATGGTAGAAAGCTAATTATCTAGATAAAAGTGAAATAGGAATTCGCTAGTGCAATAAAAGCCTTAGGAAAAACGCCCTCTCTCAAGGAGATGATAAATATAATTAATAGGATGAAGCTCTAGTGTGACACCAAAGATATTATGTTGGAAATCTTAATCAAAGCAATACAAAGGATTTACCGAAAGTATAATGAGGCTGTTTGTACCAGAGAATATAAGGACAGATGATAGGAGATACAAGGGGACACAAAACCTTCAATTTTCTCATTAATTTAGCAGAAGTCAAGTTCTTTTAATGTTAAGAGGAGAGATCTGAAAGGATGGTACACTCTAATGAAATGAAAATCACCTAACATTTCATACCACGAATAAGATAAATTTTGATCATTGATGGCGGCAGATAGGATTGCATTTATCTCTTATCGAGTTATATTTTATATAAATACGTAGATTTTCTTTAAGAACGCATATTTTGTGAATGGGTGAAAATATTTACCGCACCTCAGTATCATAATACATATGCAATTCAACTTAAACGTTTAACGTTCATGAAAAGTCTTCTTTGAAGGTAAAATGACATTAAATTTCATTTTTCTGTATCGAGTAACTTTAAAAATATACTCATGTGATAAAAAAGCTAAAAATATAGGCGAATCTTCCGCTTACGCTTTTAGATAAAACATTTATAATTCAGACAGCGTAGTTAAAATGTCTTGTTTTCTTATTTATGATATGCAGAGAAGCGAAATTTTTTTTCCCATTTCATAAACTTTACATCTGGGAAATGTTAATGCATGGTTGCTCATCCTTCCAAACTAACGACATTTAGCTTTCCTCAGGTTTCTTTGATTCCCTTTATATGTTTCAATAACTCATTCTTATTATTTTTCCATTTTGCCTTTGGTGAACATCCTTTTGAAGGGTTTCGGCAATTCTTCTTCTCATTCCGTTCCATAGCATCCCTTTCCCCATGCTTTCAACTCCTCCTCTTCTCTTTCCCCCTTTCAAGTCCCATATTTTCCCAGTTTTCTTTGTACTATCGCCCCTCGCCACTCCAAACCACTCTCCTCCCTATACTCTCCACACCCTTCGGCATTTTCTCCCGTGTCCGATGTTCACTTTCTTTTTCCCGGAGTTCAATCCGATTCCTGAGAACAGGGGATCATTTCGGATACCTATATTCTTTTCCATTCTCTCCTTTTTTATACTCCTTCCACTTTTCCCGCCCGAACTTGTGAGTACGGAGTCATTCTCTTTCATTCCTCTTTTCAATTCCGCCGTTTCAGCCTCTCCATTCACCTCTTACCTCTCGTATCTCTCCTACTGTCCAGGTTTTCTCTCTCTCTCTCTCTCCTTCTCTTCCTTCGCTCCCTTCCCATCTTCGCCTAGCCTTTTAGGCGTACTTATAGCTTTCAACTTTCCCAAGCTGACCCGTTCCCTTTGTTCGCTTTTATTACCCATCCGATCATAAAATTTTCGCTCTTCGGTGGGGTAAACCATTTCGTTCGTTTCATTTCCTAACCCATGCTTTGCCCATAGTCACACCTTACCTCCTACGTTCCTGCCCTCGAATGGGAAGCGTTTTCATATCTCCCCGTGTGATCCTTTCATCCTTCCGACTTTGCGAGGTGAGGGTGTAACAACTACTGGTTTTTGTTCCCAATATTCCTTTCATGTGTCCCCCAACCATGTTTTTTCTACAATGAATACCTAAGAAATCTTAAGCGTTGCTGTTGCCTGCAAGGAATCCCTGCGGATTTTCTCAGCTCCTTTTGATTTCGTAAGTAAATAGTTATGGGGATATAACTATTTTACCTAGTTTAGTGAGGCTTGGCAGCAGTGTATATGCTTGCCAATCACTTGGTAAGGAAATATTCTTTAAATAATTTCCCCGAGGCTACTTATTTGATTGTCATTTCAGTGCATGCTTGTACATGAAGCAGAATGAGACAGTGTAATTTGACTATTTACCAGTTGCTTCACATAGCTAGCATCAATGTACAAAGGCTTGAGTAAAAATCATTATTACATACGTTAAATTTTTAAAATACTAAGGAGACTTTTGATTTCAACCTGAAAAAGGCCTCAGATATGGCCGAAAGCTTAAACAATCTAAAATGTGAGAGTCGTTTTACGTGTTATCTATTTTATTTTGTGTTCTATTGTGCCGCCCATATGTTATATTGCTCTCGGGAGTGCTTCATCATATATGTGTGTGTTAAAATATATATATATATATATATATATATATATATATATATATATATATATATATATATATACATATATATATATATATATATATATATATATGTATTTATTTATTTATTTATTTGAAGGAGCAGAGTCCCCATACCCTTTGGTCAAGTTAAGATGGTATTCCTTAGGGGTTTACATTCCAAAAGAAGAATTTATTCACCGCACGTCATTCAATTTTATCCATTCCAACGAAAAACACGGAAGACGTCAAATGCAACAATTTGTGTAAGCAAACCATTTGAGAGAACAACTCGAAACTGGTCTCATGAGCTGATGACACGCTCATCCAGGCAGGAATGATGATTGTTTTGCTGATTGGAACGCCACCTCTGTTTTAGGGCGAGAATATTTAATCCATCGTATTTAATACATTTTTTAATTAGTTTTTTTTTACAAAAAATTAATTTATATTTTGGTTGGTTCATTCCATGGTAGAGGAGGAGATGGAGTCTACTATTCTCAATTGTATCGCATATTGAGAAGTATATCCTAAAAAGGCTTACAATGCGCGCTACAAATTTACATAATGAAAGTTAGGTCCAATTAAAATAATTAAATAGTTGGTAAAAATAATTATATCCCGTCAGTTATTTAGTAAACATTAATCATGAACCTATCCTAACAAATAAATTAATTTTTTAATTTCTTTTTTGTTTTCTACGAATCGAAATCGCATTCCCGGTGGTTTTATTCCGCGATAGGAGAAAGAGTGAAGGTGAATCACGATCCTAAAAAAATGTCTTTATAATTTTCTTTGAATAAACCTTGCACAAAATTAATTTTTTGCAGTATGGAACGCATTGAAGTAATTTATATTACACTATACGCAAAAACATTCACTAAACAAATGGTTCGTTTTACCAGAAAGGTCGCAGCAGGGATCATACTCGCAGCAGGTATCATACTGTCTTTCGACCAAGAGGGCCTGGGTTCAAATCCCTTCGGTGCAGAATATTTTTCAGTGGTATCTCGATCGCTACTCTAGGTGCTTTGTGGAGGGTACTATGAGTGAGTACACCGTCCGTCGGATGGGACGTTAAGCTGCGGACCCCTTGACACCTTTCATTAAGAGTAGGCTAATGCCGACTCCGGGTTTCTCTCCACCCTTCATCCTTTCCTGTCCATCCCCTATAGCGCATATGACCTCAGCTGTCGGTCGCCTCCGCTAAATACAACTACTACTACTACTTATCTTGAGGAACCCTCATACATAAAATCTGCGGGTAAGCATGCAAAAATTGGGATTTATTAGACGAATTGTCGGCAGGAGTGACTCCGAGGTCAAGAAACGTTGTTACCGCGCTCCTGTAAGACCTTATTTAGAATATGAATGCAGCGTATGTGATCCGAGTAAAAAAGGCCTCATTCCGGAAATTAAGAAAGTTCGACGCTAAGAGCCCGTTTCGTTAAAAACTCCCACGACAAAACGTAGGGTTCCACTGAAATATGTATGGAGTTGGAATGGGAATCATTAGAAGAAAAACGTTTCAATTCTAGGTTTAAATTACTAAATATATTCAGATCCCCACGTTTCAGCACCGAGGCCTCGCAAATTATTCACACTTCCACATACATTGGTCACTTGGATCATGTACATAGAATTCTTGAAATAGATGCCAAAACTAGCAGACTCAAGGACTCATTCTTTCCATGGACAATACGGGATATCAAGTGTGGGGCAAAAGATAGTATAAATTCCACTTGCTACCCTCAGCGTGTAGCTAATAATTAGTTCTACTCAATGGCATGCACTTCCACTAGTGATTTGTTTTCAAAACACTTCCCGCATGACTGCATTGGAATGCTATTAAATAACATACTCTTCTTAACAGAATGGCTTCGTCCGCTTTGTTGGTTTTTAAGATTCCCTTTTCATCCCTCGTCCCTCTCTGTGGAGGGACCTTCCACCTGCCTGCAGCGTTGTGTCGCATTCCCTACTTGTGTCAGTTGGGGGAGGAGACCATCATATGTTGCATGTCCATATGGGAGTGGAATTTCACCTTCTTACTTTTCAATTTCTAGCTTGCTCGTTGTTGGATAAATTTTTACTAAATCGTAAGGTGCAATGATTTGTTAGTTAATAGTATATATATTTTAATGTTTGTGAGTTGAAAGGTTTTTTGCATAAATATATACGCCACTGTGAGCATAGGTTTTCATGAATGTTTTGATTTTGCATTTGGTTTTGTGCACTTTTAACGGGTAGTGGCCAAAGACCCCCCACCATAACCCTTGTGACGGCTTGCGGGGAATTATGTAGGTGTAGTTAAACTTATCTTTATCTTCCGAAAATTATGAGACGCTTGCCGTTAGACGATAATTTATTTACTTGCTTTGGATGTAAATACAAGTACATTACAAACCCAATGTTTTATCACTTTCCAGCTAAGTACGCCCCCCGCCACACGCCTTTGCGGCGGCTTGCGGTGTAATATGTAGATGCAGATACACCAAGGAATGTTGCCATCTCCTGGATATGGATGCTTATTACTTCCACGAAGTGAAGCCTGAAATCATAGTGTATATTGTAATACCTTACGAGGGACCCACACCACTTCATGGCAACGAAGTTAAAGAAGAAATATTAACCTTGAACAAAAAAGCGATCGGAGCCCGGAGATGTTGAGACGCGAATATAACAACGCCGTGAAAGATCTCCCGAACAACAAGAATTGACAAAATGAGACAGATATATTATGAAATTATTCGGAATCAAAGCGAAGGACACCCTCAGCAGACTCAAGAAATTCTGCTTTCAACGGACGATACAAGAGAGCAACTGTTGGGTTAAAGATAGCAAAAATTTCACTTGGCACCCTCAGCGTCTAGGGAATAATTAGGTCTACTCAATTGCATGAACTTTCACCAACCTCGAGTGATTTGTTGCCAAAACCCTTCCCGCATGACCGCATTAGAATGCCCTTAAATAATGCAGTGCTCGTAACATTATAATATCTCTGCTTTGTCTGTTTAAAATTCCTCTTCCAGCCCTCGTCTCTCTGTGGGGGAGGAGGGGAGGACGCTCTCGCTATCTGCATTGTTAGGTTACATTCCCGACCCATGTTCTACATATGCATCCACTAAATAGCCCGCAAGCCGCCAAAAGGGCGAGTGGCCGGGGCTATTAGATCATCATCATTCAATTAAAATAAAACCACATGTAAAATCAAATTATGTGAAGTCTACACAAATATTAGTTTATTCATCCACTCAACAAACCTTAATCTAACTAACCAGAGTACATACCTGCAACAATATTTAATAACAAGTTACCTACATTAAACCCATGCTTTAGAACTCTTAAAAAATGAGTGTACTAATTAAAAAAAATAACGTGTAGGAAGAAATATGCAAGATATCAACCAATATAAACAATACCAATTCTAATTATTTCCTACCCGGTTGCTACCATGTCTGTTATCATATCTAATGGTTCGTTGAAAAAGCGACATTTTAAATATATCCGTTTTACAATAAATCCCCCAAATGTTACTTTGGTGATTATATCCACCATAGTAAGTGGGGGCCTATGATATATCCTAAAAATCCACTAATAAGTAACCTGCCTCAAATTTACGCAGGATATTTAAACTTTATTTAATACTACGGTCAACTAGTGGCTCTCATGCCTATTCTTTCAATAGTGGCGTGAGACTGCGATCTTGTTCGTATCCACTTTTCACAAACCTAGCTGCTATACGTTGCCCTCGATTTAGTTCCAAAATTAAGCCTTCTTCATGAGGAATACCACTCAGCTAAAACAACTATTCAATGGAGTCATAAAACTATGCAAAATCAAAACTACAAGTAGAAATAGTTCTTTACATGTCAAATCTTAAAAAGTTTTTCGTTTCCATAATTAATTTGATTAAGTATGAATTCATACCAGATATACTGTACTAGTAAGCACATAACTCCAGAGCGAAGACTTTCATGGAACCAATGTAAATAATATCACGTTAGTTTGATTTTACTTAGCCGTAACTGAGCAAGTATCTTCGTTCATCCACCCCTTGGCTGTCATTACTATATTAGAATAATAGTTTGAATGTTTAAGCCAAGTATCTCTTCCAAGATTTTATACGCCATTCTCCATTTTGATTATGCAATCAAAATATTGGAAAGGAGACAGGTTTCTTTCAATGTATTTGGAAATCATTTAGGAACTGTATAAAATAATAAAGATTTAAATTTTTAAACGGACAGAAGTACGGATTTTTGGTATATCATTATCATCACCATCATTGGTCGTTCAATTTTAAGGTTGGTTGGCTGCAACCCTCCACCCTATCCTATCTGATGCTAATTTGCTTACTTCCTGGTATTTTTTGCGATGCACTTGTTTCTATATTTGTCCCATGTATTTACTCTTTGGCCTTCCTCTTGGGACTTTTCCTTCTATTATATTCTTCAAGAATCCATTGTGCCTCAGGGTGTGGCCAATCCATCGGGTTCTTCTTTTCTCTATGGTGTTCCATAAGGTCCGGTCTTCGTGTATTCTCCTGTATTATTCTTAATTTCTTATTTTATCTGTCCAATTGTTCTTAAGCATCCTCCCCCACACCAGGTTTTGAAGGCTTCTAGTCTTTTCTGGCCTACTTTTCCGATGGTCCATACTTCTGATCCATAGATTGCCAAGATTCACACGAATGTTTTAACGCATTGTTTCCTCGTCTGTAGTTCGATCTTCTTTGAACACATCAGTGGTTTTCAGAGTTTAAGAGGACGCCTCGGTAGCTTAAGTGGCTAAAGCACTCGACCGGATATTGAGGGATCTGGGTTCGAGTCCCA
The DNA here is from genome assembly GCF_022747635.1 of Hetaerina americana. Lineage (NCBI taxonomy): Eukaryota > Metazoa > Arthropoda > Insecta > Odonata > Calopterygidae > Hetaerina > Hetaerina americana. The sequence continues at coordinate 69,763,609 of NW_027287205.1, read as the reverse complement.
GTCAAGGCGAATGATTTTTACGCTCTGAAATTGTTGCACATCAGTGGTATTTTCACTGTGAATGCTCTTTTAGCTTGAGCAATTCTTCACTTGATGTCTGTAGTACTTCGTCCGTGACCCATGTGATGGTATTTCCGAGATAGGTGAAGAAATCAAATTGCTCTAATTTTTTTGTCCTTTCAGTGTGACTACTGTATTCCGCTTATCTCTTCCAAATGCTTGGATTTTAGTCTACGTCTTGTTTATGCTCATTTTATATCTATTTATAACTTGTTCCAATACTTTAAGTAATCTTTCAAGGTCCTCCTGGTTTTCTGCGTCCATTGTAATATTGTCGGCGAAGCGTAGCATGTTAATACATCATGTACCTCTATATTACCCAGAAGTGTGATTAACTCATATTATTGGGGACAATACAGGGTCGCACCCAAAAGTGGTAGGACTGATTTTCTCTGGCGCGAACGGAGCGGTGGAGGGGGGTTTGCCTGGCAGGATTAATAATTTAGGTTGTTTCCCATTACCTTCCTCAAAAACGTTTTAAATGTAATACCATTTTGAAATGGCCGTCCTGCTGAGGTTGGATGCCTTTGAAGCAACCTCACTGAGAAACAGCCGCTGTATGGAATATGTTTTGTCTGGCCCCTATTCTTCGACCAAGTCTACTATCATTGCTTCCGCCAGCAGAGCTCTAGGGTCATCGGAATGCACACGCCCTTCCCACACGTCAAGGTTGTAGTCCAACGGTGGGTTTGGTTTATAATTAAATGTATATTCGGAGTGAATTTGAGTACCTGTATATATTGTATTCATATATTTTCATCTTCTCCAAATGAACCTTTAAATATCTTTAATAATGTGTATGAAACGATTAACCTGGCCTTCAAATAGATTCAAAAAGTGTGATAAGTGTTGCAAAACCGAGCATCCCACTTTAAGAAGCACTTTTTTTGTTCATGGGTGCTATTTTAGGACCCGCAACGGCATGCGGACCAACAATTCCATCTCCACCAGGAGTGAGGTCCCCAGGGGTGCGGACTCCTCTCCCCTTTCCCCCGCTGCCACTACCGCGATGACCGAGGCCGAATTTCTTCACTTCCCGAAATCCTTCCTAATCCCGCGGACATCGGTTTCACGCCGTCCCTCGCATGGACGCTTCGCGAAACCCACAGCTATCTAGCGCCGGCCTCCTCCCGCTGGCGGCGGCGGTTTTGGTGGGGATATAGTACGTAGGGGCATCGGGGAGAGGGGGTTACAGGGAGAAATCTGGTAGCGTCGGTGTGTGAAAGCGAGGGCGGGGCAGAGAGGGGGACGAAGGTTAGATTAGGGGTCCGCGAGGGGGGATGGAAGGGGATTGGTCAGGCGTATGTTCCGGGAGGAGAAGGGGGTGCTGTGTCCGGCGAGGGGAGGTTATAGGTCGCGATCATGAGGCAGTTCGGCGGTAAAGCCGCGGGATTTTCGGGTCGGCTCCTCCACATCTCCACCCACTCTCGTCCACCCCGAACGGTAGGGTGGTAAGAGAAGCTATGTGCGGAACGGTTGGGCCCGCGAAACGGCCAGGCTTCCCACGTCCTCCGCATCCGTGTCCCATCGCAAAAAAACGCTTATAACGAAGAGTGTGGGCGGGGGAGAGAGACACGCCCGGGCCCACGAAACGCCGCACATGGCCTATCGCGAAATTCCACCGCCCTCCACAACGCTGCGGGTGCGTCCGACATTCTCCCAGCCCCACACCCTCCCCTCTTAATTCTTTTCGCCTCGACACGTGCGGGTGGTGTAAAACCCAGTGCTAAACCCCCTACCCCTTTTCCTCACCTTACCCCGTATTTTCTCCACCATGGCAGTTTCGAAGCCACGGGTTTATACCTCACCACAGCCGGAATGGCGTGAAGGTGGGCTAATTTTGTCGAATCTTTTCGCGAAGCTGGGACGAGTGGTATGCCGTTTGTCTTCCATCGGTGCATGACCATTTTCCACTACATTAGTCCCATGAGTGTTCGCGTTTGGTGGAGAGTTTTGGTTTCATATATTTATATGCTCATCCCCTTGGTAGAATTTAAGGGGCAAGACCCCTGCCTCAACTGTAAATTTATACAAAAAATCGACAATTTCACGCAGGGTTACTTTACCAGAAAAAATATCTAGGGTAGTTAAGGCAAGTATTGCATCGAAATGATAAAAATAGGTGCGTGCAGGATGATTCAAATGAAAAGAGTAGTTGTTTAAATGTCTCAAACGGAAATTATGAATTTTAAGTAGCTATAAAATAATCAAACAATAAACACAGTAACCAACCCGAAGTTCGGGGTGGTTGGTGGAGTGGAGTTCACCCAGTACTAAGCCTGACGGCATGTGAGATTCGCACATCAGGGTAGGGGGGCCAGTTCCTTTCTCTGTTCCGGTTATGGTTTCCCAGGAAGGTCTTGTGCCCAAAATAATCCACGGTTTGGGTGAAGGTGAGAGTACCCAGAGAAGCTTACCCGGAAATCAAACCCGGGCCCTCCGGTAAATAGTCCAAGGATATACCCATGAACTTCCGCGACCAGTATAAAGTAATTAGTCACCCTAAATTTGGGTGGCCTGAAACAATTAAATCTTAGCATAAAAACTCTGGCTTCAGTTGGATGAAACTTTGTGTAAATTAAATCTTTAGAAGGTAACTGATGTCATATTAACACCTTACTATGAAACCAGATAATATAGTAGTAGCAGTAGCTATCCAATGATGGCCAATATAATGTATAACGATGATAAATCAATTAAATTTCATTGAAAGTTCTAATATTTATATGTACATGTCTTAAATATGTGCATATGTTGGACTAAAATCCGAACATGTAGGGTTGACTTGTGCATCCTGATGGCCACTAGAACTGCGCTGGCGGAAATAGGTGTAGTTTCTCCCCGTAGTGTCACCGTGATAGATGGAACGGTTGGAGCCTGGCGAAATGGTAGTCCGCGCAGCGTGTACCCCAGTGGGGCGGCCATTAGAGTGATAGCGTAACGTTAAAAACAATGGTTGGGAAGGCAATGGGTAACCACCTGCTTGCCACCCCATGAGCCAAATATGGAAATAATTGATAGAATCAGTCCTGGCAGCTACAGACATCGGTCTAATGAGTCATGAGTCGTCCTTGGCACAGGGAGAGGCAAGACTTCTTTGGGAATAGTCTCACGAAATTCTTGCAAGGAGGATTCGCGAGAAAGCAGCAGTACAGAAGAGACAGTAGACATTGAATTAGTTGAAATTGGGACTTGGAATGCTAGGATGATATTGAGGACGGAAAAATGAGAAAATATTAAGCGTGAGATGTAGGGAGGAAACATTTTTATTAGATAACTTAGGAATGTGCAGTTGAGATGGGGGGATAGCGAGGATTATTGGAGCAATAGTTATAAAAATATATGCAGTGTAAGGTCCAGCGGAAAGTCTCACTAACATTAAATATACTGATAAAGGAAGAGTAATAAACCTAGAGCAAGCGAGTGATACATTAGAGTTAAACTAGAATATTAACTAACAAACTTGGTCATTGTGAAGGACAACATGCAAAGAAGTAATCAGAGATAGGCAAGAAGTCAAAAGGAATGCGATAAATTTGAGAAAATGTACAGGAATGTTCCAAAAAAGAAATACCTGATATTATTCTATTGTTGGAAGGTGAAGGTCGGCGTAGTAATAAATGACAGGAGGTAGAACATTACGGTTAAGGAGAAAGGAATGCATTCGGGGAGAAAGCAAAAGAGTTCTGTTGGATACAGTGTTTATTTAAAGAGAAAACTTGACTTAATGCGCGATAGACATAGGAATGCATGGTTAATTCTGATATCCAGAAATATATCAGTTAAACTTTATTATTTTAAAGCACAGCTTACAAACACAATTATTACTTCGCACTGATTCCAGGTAGCGGATGCGGAATCAGGTCATGATTTAGTACAAAGCAAGGGTATCATCAGATTTATGACAATAAAACTGGAGAGGTGGTGGAGTAAATGTAACATGGACTCATAAACCTGAACCACATGAAGGATGTATTAGCAAGCTATAGACAAAGTGATGAGTGAGGAATGGAAGATGGGCACAAGTCGTAGTTATAGTTAGCCTGCGTCGATAGCTAAGGTCATTTTTCAAACTAACACAATAAAAGATAATTGATGACATTAAAATTTGATGCGGCAAGCCGCAAATGAGACTGTAGTAAAAGTAAAGAGAAAATATACAAGAATACCATGGACAACAGCCGAGTTGGTTTTAACGATAAACGAAAGAAGGAAATGGAAGAGTTTAAACAAGTTAGGTAGAGGGAAGTAAAAGGCATTGAATATAAACTGAGGCAGGGAAACAATATAATGAAAGAAACTTGGTTGGAGTGACAATTTCAGGATTTGGAAAGTTTGTGAAGGAAGGGTAAAATTGTTATACTTCTCTTGGAAGACGAACACACTGTCTTTTGGTAAAAAGTTAAAATTAATTCAAGGAATCTAAGATCAGTCAGTAAAATAATAAATTAACCAACAGAATTTCGAGAAAAAGTGCACGAATGTATAGAGAATATTTATGAATAGGAAATTTAGCAAGTGAGTTTATGCAGAAAAAGAATAGGGCGTAGATGAGGATAGCTTATGCCCAGGCGTCTTTGATGGTGAGATGAAAAGGGCATTAAATGGATGAAGTCGTAAAAGGCAGTGGGGGTTAAAATCCCCGCGGAAAGATTTCAACGTTTGAGAAAACGTGGAAGGAAGAGTTTTTATGCACTAATTCCTAACATTTATTATGGAAGGATTAGGCTTGGATATTTCATTAGATCAGTTTTATTTCTCAAACCAATAAAGATGGAGACATCCATATTTAGGAATCATGAAAAATTAAATTTGATTTTACATAAAACTATAATTATGCTCGAACAGTTAGAGCATGGAGACTAGAGCAAGTGAGTACTCAGGATATCAAGGAGTCTATTAAACGAAGATGCAGAGGTCACGGGAAATGAGGAACATAATAGTACAAAAAAGATTTATTTGCTTATGTTGCAATTTTGAGAAGGCGTTCGATTGAATGAAGTGAGTAGAATAAATGAACTATGGAGGGTGTTTTGAAAACTTGTCTGAAAGGAAAAGAAAGAAAGGACTTACTTCAGGAAAATAAAAAAACTATTTTTCAACATGGTCTCCCTGAACACTAATGCACTTGGTACAACGATGTGCCAATGTCATGATCCCATCTCGAAAATTAGGTTACTTTAGGTCTGCAAAATACCCCTCTACCCGGCTGCTAGGTCTTTGTTTGAAGAGAATTTCCTTCCACCGAGGAAATGTTTGAGCTTGGGGAAGTGATGGAAATCTGATGGAGTGAATCAGGCGAATAAGGTGGGTGCGGCAATAACTCCTGCCTTAGTGCACGTATTTTTGCGATATCAACGACACTTGTGTGTGGAAGTGCAATGTCTTGATGAAAAATGGCTTTATTATTTACCAAACCTGATATTTTTTCGTGTATCCTTTGCTTCAGTAGATTCAGAAAGTTAGCGTAGTATTTCCCAGTAATTTTTGGACCATTGGGAAGATAATCTATCGGCAGAATACTTTTGGCATCCCAGAAAACTGATGCCATCACCTTTCCGGTCGATCATTTTACCTTTGCTTTCTTCGGGGGTGGCGAATCAACATGTTTCCACTAATTTAACTCCTATTTTGTCTTTGGGGCATAGTATTGGACTCAAGTTTCATCTTTGGTCACAAATCAGCGGATAAAATCCTCTTGGTTGCTCTTAAAATGTGTTTAATGTTGGAAAATATCCATTCTGATTTGTTTGTGACCCTGCGTCAAGAATCGCGGCACCCATCTAGCAGATATTTTTTTCGTCCAATTTCACTGTTAAAATGGAAATGGGATATGCCAAATCACTTCACGGGAACAGCAACAAAGAGGCATTCCCACCACAGATCTCTTCCCTGAGCACTGACGCTTTGCGTGTTTTCTCATAAATAATTACCTAACACTACGTGAGAAACTCGTTGCGCTATCCCTGACATCTGGTGGTGATTCCGAGAGCCTTTCAAACTACCCTCATATTTCCGATAACTGGAGTAGATTGGAGGCAAAGGCGACATACCTGCAACTTTTATATGTCTTGCAAATGTATATTGAAAGCTCTTGAAGCAATGGGTCTGAAGATGTACGTAAGACGTGAAATGCGCCGAACGGAAACATAACAAAAATGAGACAGCCGTGATAGAATAAGACCGAGATTACTGGGAGGAATTTGAAGAAGATATATGAAATGGATGTATAGCACAGAGTGGCGAGAAGCATTTAATATTTTGGCAATTTTGGGCAAGCGAGATAGAATAATGATTAGATTAGGCACGTTAGGCAGAATGAAGGTAAAGAGTTTGTGGAGTTGTAAAAGGATTATCGTCGTGTAGAGTGTAAATGCTGCGATAGGCAGTTAGGAAAATTTATAATTTTATTCATTTAACTGAATTGAAAAATGTGTGTAAAATACCAGTTTTTTATCACATTGAAGAACACTTTGCTGAAAACTTCCTTCTCAACACTTAAAAATGTAATTTTTTCCCCTGCTTCCTACTTTCCCCCAAACCAGCAACTTCACCCCTCCTCCTCCTTTACCCGCACTATTTTTATCCCGGCTGTAAAAGCTTCATCTGACCCCGTAATCCAACCATGAGCTAAATGACGTAATCAGTCTTTTGTGACGAATTAACATTTTTGCGGCGCCTTGCCATAAACTTTGGGGTTTAAAGGGGCTAAATCAACGTAATCAAAGGGTTTTCCTGTAATTGCCCATTATTCCACCCTGGGAAGGGCAAGAGGGAGAGGAAAGAGGGAAGGCGAGGACAAGTTGGGAGGTTGGAGGGCGTCGTTTCTGGAGGATGGGGTGAGAGGGTTTGAAGGGAGGGTACAGGGTGGGGTGGGGGGCGGAGTGCACTCGAATGCGGCACAAAGAGATGCTCGGGGAACTCAATTCTCTGCCTCTCTCCAGCCTTTCCCCTCATCCTCCTCGCCACCTCCCCCAACAGGTCTCCCCTCCCGGTGCTATTCTCTCCCTCCCTTAAACCGTGTGAATGTGAGCGGGACCCATCCCAGGTGGCTCTCTCCCTTCAACCACTCCCTCCCCTCCAATCTCGTGCCTGTCCCCACCCTTCCAGCTCTAGCTCTTTCCATCCATAGCACCCGTTCCCCACTCCTCCCGCAGCTCTCTCCAGCTCTTTCATTCACCACCCGTTTCACCTCCCGCCCGTCTCTCTCCTCGTCCCGGCGTCCTCGGGAGAGAATCTTTCCTCCCGCCCATGACTCGGCTTTTGGGATTACTCACTCCTCTCCTCATTCCCATCGTTCTGTTTCCATTCGGATGGGATTGCTCTCTCAACACTTTCCCGCACCATCCCCACGCCCCTTTGCCTATCTTCCTCTCCTCCGCCCCGAAATATTCCCCATCCCTTCTCTCCCTCCCAAAAACTTCTCCGTCGTGGTTATTCACTTCTCCAACCGCGGACACCTGTTTATGAAGGAAGAGTACAAAGGATTATGTTTGATTTGATGGTGGAGAAGTACCCGCAGTCTCCTCGCGACTGACGAGTTTGCTCGGTCAGCCCACAGGTGGGCGATTCCAGATATCTAGGGACGTTATCTTTTTCCCCTAGAATTAGAAAACGGACGAACCCTCATAAGTGGTTAAAACTGAGGGAATGAGGGAAAAGCGAACACATTAGAGAGATAATTGCGTTAGAAGGAGATGGGACCGAATGAATGCTGAATAGCACGCTATGATACCCTTGATCGCATGCTAGGTTTGTGGATTAAAAGCATTCTAGTTCCCTGAGAAATATTTCTAAGCTTTACTAGTATCTTTCCACTAAGGTTTCATGAAGAAATATTCAATTTTTTGGTGAATTTTATATTACTTGTGAGTTCATTAAATATTAATTTAACTTTTGGGCCTTTTGAAATCATTAATTCATTGTGATGTACTTATTAAAAGTAGGATCTGAACGGTCCCGAGCTTTCTGCGTCTCGAGAAAACTTCCTCTTGTTTGGGGTACAATATTCATTTCTTCGAAACTTCTGTCTGCATTCATGCTGTCTAAAAAGTCTCATCTCTTCCTTCCTCTACCTCGCTCACTGAACATTGTTTGCTGTATGACGGCCTTGAGCATCCCAAAACCTTTCAATATTTACTCCACCCACTTGTTTTGCCTTATACAGATTTCCTCCAGGAACTTCCTCTCTCCTTCTTCATATTTAAAACTTCATCATTTATCTTCCTCTCTGTCCAACTTAGTTCCTCCATTCTTTTTCTTCCATGGATGATGAGAAGAATGGAGACATTTTAAAATATGGCCAGAAATGTTCTTTGGAAAAGCGAACGAGGGCTGTAAGTCGGAGAAAGAATATACTCCGTCGGTCATTTAAAGTCTGCCTCTCCTGAGTTTTTTTTTCCCACACCTTCAACTCCTATATTGGATGAATTTGATTCCCAGGGCATATAACCTGTAAACTCGTTGTAATGCATAATTATTAAACCGAAGGTTTTTTTTCTTCAGAGAAAGAAGGTTTTTTTCTTTCTTTACCATTGGATATCTTTGAGATGTTAGCATTCGTCTCTTTCTTAACAATATTCTTGACAATCATCTTCCTTACCAAAGTCTTCGTGGGAAATCATCTAAATACTATACTTTTATTTAAAAATTTATTTCAGTTCTACGGGCCCAATTATCAACTTCTCTCCTTTTCGAAAGACCTTGTATTGTAGTAAATTGTGACCCTTGTGCTTCACTTAATTATACAATAATTTTCTTACGCATCATATTTTCTGCGTATTAGTCCAATTATATTCAAATTAAACGCCTTTTTAAACACGCAAATTTGCTCTACATTTATTTATTGCTGTTTTTCTAAATACTAATCGGGAATTTTAGGGAAAAATATCTTCTACTAAAAACTGATCAAGTAAATATTCTGCCTGCTCAATACATTATCTAAATCTTTAAAATTGACGCTTTTAATTATGTCGGACTCCATTTGTGATATTTGAAATCAATTGACTGTTGTTCTCGTGGAAATTCGCCCCGTTACACTTGTACCTACTTCGTTTTTCACTTTATAAATCATGTAGCAAGTAAAACATTTTTGGAAAAATCTATAAATGACTATTTCCATTAGCCTATGCTTGTGCACATACACTACATATGCTTGTGTGCATAACTTGATTAGCAAATGTTATCTTTGCTTATTTATATCCATGACTATTTAATCTATTGAACATAAATCATTCGATTGAATTTCGGATCTTGTAGCTTCTCGGAATGTTATCGGAATTCTGTTTTAGCTTTCATAGTCGGTTTGAAAATTATAACCATAATGAATACAACCAAATAGGGATATGTCGTAATATATTTACTGTAAAACAAGTCTAAAATAAGGTGACGATGTATTCAATTTATTCCGAGAATATTTTTCAGCACCCTCAAATTAGTGTTTAATTATATTTTTAGCCACCATATGCAATTTTTGAGTAACACTAGTTTAATCTATGCCTTCAGGCCAGAAAATTAATTAGAAGTTTTTAATTAACTTATATCCAATCCCCAATGATAATTAAAATGGATATATATACAAATACCTGAGGGATTTCTGAGTATTACAACAACTAAAGAGTGGATAATTAATAGTACATTATGCATTTCGCAAGAGTATACATTAGCCAATGTCTGAAAATAATACTTACTGAATACAGATTTTAACAAAATTTGCTATTAAATGTTATTAAACTTAGGAAAACAAGATGAATTGAGAAGACACCTTGTAACGTTTTGAAAATCAATTGAATTTAGGGGCAGAGTTTCATCTTTGGTGTTGTCTTACTAACACTGATATACATCTACATCTACTCAGCACCCCGCAAGCCGCCGCAAGGGCGTGTGGCGGGGCTGTTAGGACACCACCCGTAATTTAGAAAAGAAAAAAAAACCGCGTGCAATAACCACAAAATCATACATCCACAAAAAAAAACATGGCATACATTCATGCATGAACACTTACACCCCACACACATGCAAACACTCAAACTACATCTTACATACACATGTACCTTAAAGTATACCTAGCAGCTTTGCAGTGTTTAACTTTGCTCCGACTTGTTAATTCAATGTTTTCAATATTTATAAAGCGACTTCGGTTTCTTACTATTATGCTTTCTGATTGTTCGGGGAAAGAATGAGTATTTGTACCTCTCTGTCCTGGAATATATCTCCCTTAGTTTATCTTTGTGGTCTGATCTACCTAAGTAGTGTGGGGCCATTATAATTCCTTCAGTGTCATAGTTAAACTCGTTTGTTCTGAACCTTTCTAAAAGTCTAAGCCTCGCTTGTTCTCTCCGCACTTCAAGTGGTTCCCAGCCTAAATCCCCTCAGAGATCTGTCACGCTTGTGTTCTTATCATAACAATTTTTAACGAAACTAGCGGATTTTCTCTGGACTTAATCTAATTCTTTTTGCCAAATTTTCTCCCAAGGATCCCAAATACTTGCGGCATATTCCAAATGAGGTCTAACTAGAGCAAAATAACACCTCACAAATATACATACTAGCCACAGTCCTCAACCCGAAGGATAGTTTTATAAGGTAGGATAAAGCTTCACCAATATCCAACGTCACATGAAATGCATATATCAGCTTAGCGGGGCCAGTTCCTTTCCTTTAGCTGCCTGTAGTCTCCCAGAAAGATTTGGTAACCAAAATATTACACAACTTGAGTGAAGCTGATGGTTGTCAAAAACTTTCCTGAGAATCGAAGTGCAATTAGCGAGGATAAAATACAATAAGTTTTTTCAGGAGAGGGCAAGATATGAATCGTTGTTTGTCCATATCCCCCCAAAATCTAGCATAAACGTTTAAATGCCAATAAGATTAATAATAATATTCACATGTTAAAATTTGAGTATTTTATCAAAGCCCGTGAACGAAGGATCGATGCCTGGAGAATGGAATTTGGCTCCCATATAAAAAAATCTTATATCAACTTTTAATTGCCAATAGGGTCGGGTTTCGGCGTTTTTTCTCAAGTAAAACGAAAACTAATCAGTTGTTTTAATTCTATACTAACTTAACTGTCTCTAATACTTTTTCATTGCTTATCCTACGACTCATCAAATGAAACTTACCTTCCTTAAGGATCCTCGGCTAGTTCAATATCCGGTCTAAAACTTCAATAACATCCTCTTAAAGATTTAGATTTCTAGATTGGTGTTTGAAGATAATCTGCCGATGTTCTTACTCCTTGGCAAATCACTTTGTCGTCAGAAAATAATGTGAGGTTGCTGCTAACGTGGGTACTTATTCCATTAATGTACATTCATATCGTGAAGGATCGGAGCCTTCAACTTCCGGAGCCTTTTTTATGCAAAGTTAAGCTTTGAAATGCTTCTAATTATACTCTCAGCCCCGCGTTTTCCCCATTCACTCACTTGGTTCTTGTCCCTAACGTTCTCGCTATCAGCATCTCAATCAGGCTATTTCTTGCGATAAGATCCTCACCGAGACTCTCCACGGTTGTCTTTGACTCCTTCACAGTCAGTTGAGCGCTCTCTTTACTCCGCACCATTTGTATAGCCGTCCCCCTTTCTTGCTTTCTCAATTTCACACGCAAAGCCATTGAAGTGGAACAAACAGTTGCAACATTTGACTCTGTTCCTTAGTTTAGTTCAGCACCGGCATCTCTTGATCTCGACCATACTTGAACTCATCACCCGTCGTCGTGTGTATTATTTACCCTGAGAAAAACATACTTCTCCCGGAAACGAAAAACAGTAACTTTTTCTCTGTCCGACTGACCTTATCCGAATGAGTTATTATATCATATAATAGTTATTAACTTAATGGCCTTCCTCAAGAATGAGAGTATACTTTTCAGAAGTCAGTATGGGCTGAGAAAGATTAGGCCCTGCGAAACACAGTTGAACCCTACTATCCATGGATCAGAAAAGTAGATTATTCAAATGGATGCTCATTCTTAGGCTTCATTACATCCTTGGAGAAGATCCCGTCAGACTATTTAATAGGTTAACTGATATGTTCCAGGATAAAAAGGTGATATTCAACTGAATTATTTGACAAAACGTATTAGAAAGTAATATGAGGTTAGAAGAGGACATTGTAATATCGGGTGTCCAATAATAATAATTAATACTATGATTATTATTTGGCCCGCTCGATGAGAATCGGGCAATTTATTCCTCGGGTTTTATTCACCGGATATCCTCTGGACCATTATCTAATTCTTTTTGCCAAATTTTCTCCCCAGGATCCCAAATACTTGCGGCATATTCCAAATGAGGTCTAACTTGAGCAAAATAACACTTCTCTTTAACTTTCTCATTATATTTCCCCACAATTCGTTTGATAAAGCCGAGTTTCCCTAAAGCGGATTCGCATATTGTCCTGATATGTGCTCCCCATGAAAGGCGTGGTATTAGAACTATCCCCAAATATTAAACTTGATCGGCCATAGTCCGTATTGAACCCTCTTTTTCGTAGTTTATGTCCTGTTGGCCAATTCCTTTGTCCCAAAATTTCAAAACTACACATTTGTCTATATCAAGCATTAATCCCCATTTCTTGCACCATTCCAAGATTGTGTCTAAATCTCCAGAGAGTAGATCTCTAGAGAGTAGATCTAGTGGGTTCCTTATTTCCCTGTATACCACCGTGTCGTCAGCAAATAACCTCAGATTGCTACTAACGTCTGTCCTTTAGTCTTAAATGTGTATTAATAACAGAAGAGGAGCTATTACACTATCCTGGGGGACGCCCTAGGTTATGTCTCTAACCGTTGAGCACGACCCATCGATGGCTACTATTTTTTTGCCATTAAACAAGAAGTCTCTAATCCATTTAACGATTTTTTCATTGATTCCATACCATTTAATATCATATTAGCTATGAAGAGTGTACCATCAAAAATGTAAGATACTTTGAGGCAAAGGAGAACTATTAGCAACAAGTGCAAAATAGCGAGGAAAAAAGCTGGGAGAAATTTTCGAGGCAAAATATTGAGGAAAACCCCAGGGGTTTAATATTTTAAATGGCCAGAGAAAAGTTTAGAATCCCACTAACATACTCGGCTAAAACCAACGGCAAAAGGTAGCTTCTTTTCCTGAACGAAGCCATTTCCAACATCAACAACACACTAGAACCGGATGACACAGCAGAAAGTGAAACTGAAGAACAGAAAGTAATTAGTAGTGATGCTAAGCTCCCTTGCCTTCAAAGTACGGAGATAGAAATCACCGATGAGGAAGTTAGAACCACGATCAAAGAGATTAAAATGAAAAAGACCCCAGGCATTGATGGCATAAACGCTGAATTGATCAAAGCAGCCTAGCAGGTTACCCTCAACTACTTAATTAGAGTGCTACAGGACTATTGCAGAAACAATAACTTTTATGCAGCTTAGAAAAATGGTGTCCTATGTAGCATCTTAAAATCTAAAAAAGAAGACCCTACTTATACTAAGGCACACAGCCGGGGAAAAATGCTCGAAAGAATCAACAAAATGAAAATTGAAGAAGCAGTTAGTGAGAAGGATCTACTTCACAAAAGCCAGATTCTGAAGAGGCGGATCCCTCCCAGCCGCTACAATGAACCTGCTGCTTGAAATCAAAAGTCGTAAATATAAGTATAACGTAGCTTTATTCATAGACCAAGAAGTATTCGATTTCTTATGGTGGTATCTATGCATAAACCGACTCAAAAGTTATAAAATCCAGGGATTAATGGTGGAACTTATTAAAATTTTATTCTTCAATTGAATATCCAAAATACTACTAAATAATCTGGAAGCCAAAATGAGCATAACGAAAGGACTACAGGGATTCATACTCTGCCTTTTTCCATGGAAAACCGCCAAGAACGATCTGTTGAGCCAAATCCTTCCTGGAAACTGTAGATGGACGGCCTACGCCGACGTCGCTGTAATTACAATGCCTGCAAATTCCAGGAGAGAAATAGAAAAAATCGCAAAGGAATGTCGCCATACAGGGGAGTCATGCAGTGCGACAGTAAAATTAAAATGTTCTATTAATAAGACCAAATACGTCGTGTTCGGGAAAAAATTGTCATTGAACCCAACTATAAAAATCTATCGTCAAAACATCAAAAAAGCCTCCACATTTAGATACCTTGACATTGCATTCGATGAAAGAGTAACATTCCAAGAACACGCAAATTACGCAGCAGGCAAGGTCAAGAAAATATCTAATAACATGTTAAGAAGGTTGTGCAGAAACAGATTTGGCATCCAGCGTGCAGCAGGAACTTTTTATATGCAGCCAATTTCCGGGTGGCGCAGTGCTCTACACCGATAGAGAGTTATGTAGCCAGTCGATTACGGGCCACTCTCCAGTGAATTAGATAGTATCTTGAATTGGAGCAGGGTAAGAACTTAGAATTAAATATTAAATATAGAAAGAGAAGATAAAATTAAGGACCTCTAATTTTGTGAGGAAATGTCTTGATAACAAAGTTAGTGTTTCCCGATTAATAGACAAACTAGTTTAGGAAACTCCTCAGGCTCGAAATTAGAAGGCAAAAAATAAGCTATTTGAGAGATTCATGGCCATCCATATAACTACATCATTACAAAATTATTAAGACTCCTTATTATTATCAGTAGATTGAGCCACTTGGATGAGATAAGTGACAAAGACTGGATCATAAATAGTTTCATGGTCTCTCTCTCCTCGTAATATTTGCGATTATAATAAAATATAGCCAAACAACAAAAAAGTTACAGCCGATGATCCTAGTTGCAAATCGCTAGCTAGCAGCCCATTTAGTACCAGAAGACTGATGACCTGGCACCCCTTACCTCAAGCCACCGGCTCGGCCTACAGAGTATGCTTAGAATCGGGCATTAAAAATACTGCGGGGAATAATATATTAATGGGGTAAATAAATCCCGATAAATTCCGAAAGTTTCATTGCAGTGTAAAAAAAATGTTTGAATTTTTAGAGATTGTTGATACTCTTTTGCCTTTTTTTCAAGTTGGATATGACGTAAATCCCCTCTTTGCGTGGAGTCGTGGGTGAAGTCTGGGTAAAGAAATCCTGAATTCGTATACCAACTGACTGTATCAGTATATGTTCAGTTTCACTCATACGTTTTGGCTAGATTGCTAGTCTCCCATCTTGTAAACATTTATTCTCCTTATTGTTAGTTCTCCATTAGATTTTTATTGCATTTTCATTACCTAATTGGAAATAAAAATACTATTAGTATCATTGTTACTAGTCTCTGTGACGCACAGACTGTGTAATGGGCATCAGTGATCGTTCTTCCGACACTTCCCTCCCACTCCTTCATTCGCTCTGAGTACGACCATTTGGGCAAACTGAGATCACCAGATGACGGGACTAATGCCACCAATGACGTTTCTCCAATACTGCCTTACAGGACGCTGCGTTGCAAACTGTACTGGACGACAGCAAACACTAAGGCGGCGTCCATCAAATCACCCGGCCGACGATGCATCGATGGCCTCGGTGGTGACCTTTCACGTAGACGTGCAGCGCAGATTCGAGTGGAGGGGAATCTTATGAGTCCCCGTGGTCCATTCGTTTCCAGGTCAGAGCCTAGAGCTTTTATCTTTTTTTGTAGCGGAGATGGCGAAGGACTTCGCTCCCATGGCCGTCTGCGAAGCGGACAAAGGGACGGAAAAGGAATTTCCTGTGAGCCTTATGAAAGTAAGAGTGTAGGGCGTGGGCAGTGTTCTCTAACCTGCAATCGATACTAGATCGATTGGAACTAATGCAGAGGTGATTCTCATCTCAGCCCAAGCTATTCGGAATTTTTATACATATATTTTCGACTGTGTTTGGTTTTATTTCAGTACATACGCCGTAAAAGTAGCGTATTTTCTTCTGGAAAAAGTATAAAATTGGAAAAAAATGATTTTTGTCACAGTGAAAAATGAATTTCGTATTGAACCAATTTTTTATGCAGATATGTAGCTCAAAAATAGGAAATGTATTGGAGAGAAAATGAATTATTTATTTTATAGGCTGCAAAGGCATTATCACTCGGTAACCCCAAGTTCAAGACTGTTGAGGTTTAATATTGAAAATTCAGTGTTAAAAGATTACCGATTATACTCTATATTCACTGGTTACTATTGCCTTCTGAGCCGTTTTTTCGGTAGTCTTCCAGAATTTAGACGAGTTAATTATTTTGAATGTATATTTTATTTTAATGAGTAAAATGCTCTATAATTATCCTGATGGTGTTAACATAATAATATTTTGCAAGTTAGGAAAAGATCTCAGCGTATTCTATGACGCGTTTGTAATATTCTTACACGCCATTTTTTCAATAAATAAGAAAAATATCTACCTTGCCGTTTTCTTATGGAATGTGTCCGAATATTCTAGATATCAATGACCTTGGCGTGTTAAGAACGTTACTCTGAATTTGTCACTCTTCGTCGAACCTATCTTAAGGCGTATATTTCACGAAGGTTTTCATATTGATTCGCATCCTTATCCATATTCCTTTGGTTTTTTTTATTTGATGCATAGCATTGCCAAAAAATTAATAAAAAAATGTTTTAAAACAAATTTTTGAATACCTATGCGCAGATCGTAATAATACAATGGTGAAATAACCCTTTTTTAAACTTTTAAATGAGTATATTTCGGTAAAAGTCAAGAATAGCCTGCTCCTACTTGTTTAAATGGAGTATTTATATATTTAACTGCTTTTTTTCCTCAATATGTGTTCACATTTCTCTTTCAAGCGCGGAGTAACCATAAAAATTGAAGAAAAGGTGATGAAAGCAAACGATTTTTAAGGAAAAATATATTTTAACTTTGAAAAATCACTATTTAACCTCTTTTGTCTGTCGCATAATAGTATAAGAAATGTACACATAAGTAAGTAAGAAACAGTTTACGCGAAAATTAATTAGCAGTAATCATTCTGGGCCAATCGAATGCCATACTTTTACGCAATAGTTTAGCAGTATTCCTTGCTCCATATTAAATTTTTAACGATTTTTATCTTAAAATTGTGCTCTAATCTTTTCTTGATGAATATCTGTGTCATCAATGCCATCCTTCTTGTGAAAGTTTCTTCACCTAGTACAATTCTTCTTGCCCCAGTACTTTCTCTTATTGGGTATAAAATGCTTAAATATATCGGTACATTCTACAACCTGAATCAACATGTATGTAGTGCCCTGCAAGCCAGTAGTAAGGTGGGGTTGTAAGATTCCACACCAGGCATGCATCAGGATATTACGTTTCATTTAAAATTTAAGTTACCACAAGAATGAAGATGCCTTCATTTAAAATATATCATGAAAATAGCAGGCACATGCACTGTAGTAGCTAAGAGTAAAATAGTTTTTTAAACGCGATGTGAGCTTTTATTAACAAGGAAAACTGTAAATAATATGAAAAAGGTGTTATATGAAAATAATGACAACACTTTTGGTTTGTATTAACTTAAAAAATGATAAATTAACACTCTATCCCGGTCTTTTACTGTTATTCTGATCCCTAATCATTGGCAGAAAAAAGTTTAATCTGTCAGTTGTAAATATGCTTTTTCAAATCCAATTTAAATAATCTTTCCTATCGTAGTGCCATAAAGCGATAATACGCAAGTATTTTGACACCATCGCTAATGACATCTGCTGCCATTAATGCAAAAGATTAATTCGTTAATTCTATCTTTGCTCGTGAGTGATCCGAAGCCTAATTCTCTGTGAGTCTAAATACTTAACAGCATTCATCATTACGAGATTTTACAAATCTAGGTTCTCTTTGGTTTGCGTAGCTATAGATTGACAGGTCGAGTTTCCGGTTGGTGATTTTGATGGACAAGTCTAGGAAATTCAGAGTCCCTTCATTTTCTAGTTCGCTGGTAAACTGGATATTATGGTCAGCAGAATTTAATAAGGTGACAAACTGGTCGAGTTGTCTCACTGTCCCTGTCCACGCACAGAAAACGTCGTCCACATACCGGCGCCAGTAATGTATGTATTGGGTAAGGGGGTGTTTTAAGGTGAACAATTGCCGTTCGAAATTGTCCATATAAATATCTGCCAGTAGTGGGGAGAGAGGGGAGCCCATTGCGAGTCCGTCGGGTTGGTGGTAGTGTTTGCCATTGAAGAGAAAACTGTTTTGTTGAACACAGACTTACATTAGGGAGCACAATTCACTGATTATGGGTGCAGAGGCTCTTGCCTTCACGAGGGTGATTTCAGCAAGGGTGAGGGCATCAGCCCTGGGAACACGTGTGAAAAGGTTGGTGACATCGAAAGACACCATTCGGCACTTCGGGGGTAACACCAAGTTGGACAACGATTCCGCGAATTCGCAGGAGTTCTTGATCCCATATCTAGGGGTAAACTTGGAAACTTGGAGCCGCCCGTCGGATGGGACGTTAAGCTTCGTACCCCTTGGCGCCTTTCGTTAAGAGTTGGCTAATGCCGACGCCGGGTTACTCTCCAATTTTCATCCTATCCTCTGAATCATTAATGGCGCAAATGACCAAAGTTATCTTTATAGTACTCTGACAGGTATATGTATACCTGATATACCTGACGGTTACTGTGGGAGCGTATATTTACGAGGAAATCAAAGACGAGGAAGAAGTTAATATTTTTATAACATAGAAAGAAATATAAGGCACCTTAAACTTTTGGGAAATTTCGGAGAACGTCTTCTTTGCGCCGAAGGCAGTATGGCCGTCGAAACAAACAATTTCGTGTGTGACCGAATAGGTTATCCACCAGTTAAGTTAGGTTTGGGACAGAAACTACTAAATACATATTTTGCTCCTCCTAAAAAAACATAACACATCATCCTGTTCTACGTAGTCTCTCGTCATCTGCATATACTTCGTTCCTTCAATCCATCTAATATTCCTATCCTATATCTGCCCCTTACTTTTTTGCCCAACATTCTCCCATCTATAGCAATATATATCATTCTATTGCCAATCAACATGCACTGCATCCATTTTTCCTGTATCCTAATGGTTTCTCCCACACAACGTACATATTTATTCATTTATTATTTTTAGGTGTTCTAACGTTTATGTTAGGTTTTGGCTGGACAGACTGAAAAACACTTTTTTTCTTAGATTTTTCTTGCTCGCATTGCATAAAAAAATCTTCTATTCCGTAACCCTGCCTCCTTTTGTTACGTCCAACGTAACTATTCTCCTTATCCTTAATCTCACTTCTTCACCGTTCTCTCATCATGTGAGTTCCATTTTCTTGTATTGTTCATGTATATATATATATATATATATATATATATATATATATATATATATATATATATATATATATATATATATATATATACATATATATATACATATATATACATATATATATATATATATATATATATATATATGTATATATATATACATATACATATATATATACATATATATATATATATATATATATATATATATATATATATATATATATATTTCAAATTTTTATACGGGATCTATTTAGATGTTGAAACGAAGTAAAAGCGGATGAAGCATTTTATCTTTTGAAGTCCAAATGGAATTTACGGGTCGCCAACTTCACAATGGCGTCGCATTCAGTTTAGAATAATTTTTCCTCTCATGTCCACATAGCCAATCATTTTCATTGCAGTAAAGGGTGGTCCTTTGTGTTCAATGGCATTCGCGGAAAATTTTCCTGTCCTCAGCAGTTATACTCCCCTCCGGGGATTGGATACGTGCTTTTATCTCCAAAGTGAAGGATGTGCGCGTTATGTTCGTTAATTTGCCTTCTTCCTCTCATTCCTTTCTCGTAGCTCCAGTGCGATGAAAGCCAACGTATTCCCCGCAGGTGCAAAACTATTTCGTTTAGATTTGGAGTCAAACGTTAAATTCAAGATTACACGTCGAGTTAGGAATATCGAGGAGTAGTGTCAAAGTTCAATTTTGAATGCATTTTTTTATTGTGATGTAATATATGCAACGCTCTGGTATCAAATGAGGCGATATCATAGGGAACAATAACGATTATATCTACTTGACATTTTTATATTGATTATTCGTTATGCCTGGGTTCGGTATTTCTTTGTTCTAAATAACAGAGAGATTACGATTTAATTGGATGTAGAATCACTTCTGATATTGGATATTATCTCAGACAGAACTACAGCTTAAAACCAACATTTTATGTCGAAAATCGATGGTAATTTAAGATTTAACAAATTAAACATAAGTTTCCTTGGTAAAGTTTCCTTGGTATTTTCTGAATTTTGATAATCCAATATTAATTTCATTTTACTTTTAATTTATAATCGACGTTAAAGATCAGTGCAACTATTTCATGAAGTTTATTTATTCTTGCTGTCTATAGATGAAATTTATTTTTCCATCAAATAATTATTTTGTCTCATTTGAACAAGGCATTGACTTTTAAAAATCAGTAACAACACTGAGAAGTCGTCAAATATTCCGGTTGTAATTATGTTTGAGGTATTTTAATGCTAAGTCTGGTCCAATTCGTATATGCGATATTACACATAATAATTGATAATTCTTGTTTAATACACGATATTACCTCAATTTATGTCACACCTAGCATCCAAAACTTCTCTCGTTGAACGTATTTGACCTGATCAAGTTTCCTCCCCAACACTACCCACTATTCATCGCTCCCTCTCGACTGAGTTCTCGTTTATCTGTCTTTTATACACCAAGGAGACATCATCCTAAATCTTCAAATTATTCAAGTAATTGTAAGGTAATGATATACCTAAGTGGTGGCCCATTTCTGACTGGAAGCAGTAACAAGTCCTATTATTAGTCATCATCTGAGTAGGTTCGCACAATAGAAGGTCCTTTTCCAGCTCCGTGGGTCAAAATTTGCCAGAGGGGCTGTGCATTACATTAGTTGTTTAAGAGTTCCCTTGTGGGTCAAGAAGACATCACTCGCTTCAGTTACGCTGAAGCAGTTGTGGAGTGTAAAACAGCATAGTGAAATGGTTAAAGGCAAGGTTGGGAAGATAAGCAGATACCAGGTATGTTCCATGGACTTTGAGTAATCCACACTCATGGACGAGCGCATTATTTAAAAGTTTTCTCCAACTTTAAATTACTCAGTGTCTGGTGAAAAATTAGTCTAAAAACCTCATTCCATTGGATAACCTTGGGACTCAGTTCATACATTTTAAATATTTAATTAAAATTTGTAGGCCTTGAAAAATAAGAAAATTCTAGCACGAAATTTCACGATTCTCATCATATCATCATTGACCATTATTATTATTGATTTTTGTATCATTCTATATACTTGGTTAGTCTGCGTATCTTTCATCTGTTCATATTCTTTTTCTCGAATTACCCTTAACTAGTTCGACGGATCACATTTGGGCTCTTTCTCTGTAGTACCTGGCGGTATCATTTTCCTTGAGGAGTTTCTTCCACAAATCATTGAGTAATGAAATGTGTCTGAGGGGATAGCTTTTTTCAAATACTTTCATAGGAGTTCTTTCTTTTTCTACATATCAGAGAACCTGCATGCTAGCATTTAAGTAATTTCACGTAAACTTATCATTTTTATAGAATAAAATGTTCAATGCTCTAAAATTCACTTTATGCAATTCCAGATATACTTTAAAACCATTCTTCCTGGTTTCCAATATCAAGAACCAAAGAATCAATTTGTTAATGTGCCTCCTTTGTTCGAGTTTTTGAAATATTTGTATTTCCCTCCCTTGACGTTTTTCAGATTTACCTTCCTTTACAGCTTTACGCTTCCACATTTCTTGGCTTTTGATTTTTATTTAAAACATGCGGGCAACTTATAACTTCCATTGGACTATAACCTTTGTTTTCTTTCGTTCATCATCAGAAAAACGTCTTCATTGTTTTCTCGGATTCGAAAAAAATTGTGAACGTGAAATTGTTCAATATGTCCTTAAGGAAAAATAGCAAAACAAATTTCTTTAGCATTTTCAGCGTTTCCCTACCTTTTTGAAGATTAAATCTAAATACTCAAAATAGGCATCTGCTTTGGCAATGACCTCATTCAACGGGAGTTGTTTTCCGCAAACCATTTTTTCAAGTTTGAAAATATAAATAGTTCCTGAGTTTCAGTGGGGAAATGGTGGATATTTTAATAATTTGTAATTTAATACCCTAGTTTTAGCCATCAAAACTGCGTAGGAGTTCACCCGTGCATCGTATTGATGGAAGATTTTTTTTCTTTGCAAAATAAGGGCGTTTTTTCTTAATTTCTTCGCTCAACTGTTGCAATAACGACTTGTAATACTCTCCATTTATTGTCTGCCCTTTTTGCAATTAATTGGTGTGGATGACATCCCAGAAAACCGTGGCCATCGCCTTGTCGGCCTACTTCAGCGTTTTTGCCCACTTAGGAATGGGATCGCCTTTAGAAATCCACTGTTTCAACAGTTCGTTTGCCTCTAGAGTGTACTAGTGTATCCATATTTTGTCTAATGTTATGCGTTGATACATAAACTCATCAGGATTGCACTTATTATATTACTTCCCTATTTTTTCATTCTTAAGAGGTTCTTTGGGGATTGTGTTTATCCCTCTATGATTTAATTCAAACTTCCTATATCCATATCAATCTCGCAGTTATGTATGTCTAGACCTAAGCTATCCAAGCAACCAAAGAACCTCAAGTAGGGATCCGGATATTCCCTGCCTTTAGTCGAACCTTTTTTTCCTACCTCCTGATATTCCTTAATTTTTTTCAATACATGCTTCAATTAACCCATTTTGCCATCTGTGTTCCATAATTATTGCCTTGAATTACACGTTACACTCAATTAGCTTTTAATTTTTGGTCTGGATCCTCAACCGCTCCACGGAAAATATTTTCATATACTATGCTTCTCCTAAATTTATGCCTAACCTAAAACATAATACTAGTATGATTTGATAACTTATTCGTCCGTGTAATAGTAGCCCTCCTCCACTGTCCACTGACATATTTTGTGGTGCTTTAAATATGTGTTCGTTATGATGAAATCCTGTTTCCTGAAGTACGGTATTACTTTCTCTTTAAGTTCATTCTTTGTTCCAAAATCCTAGTCCGCTAGCCCATCACTTTCCTCCCTTTTCTCTAGGTCACGTTACATCCCCCCATCAATATCAAATGTATCCCTCGAGGAACACGCGAAAGTGTTTCCTCAACTTGATCGTACCCTGTATACCTCGTATACCCAGTTTACTTCCTGTTTCATATGATTACATGTTGGCATGTAAACCTGAGCAGTGGCCAAATTCGTTGGTTCAGATTTGGATTTTGCTAATATTATTCTACTCCTTAGCAGCTCTATATTTGCTACGATTGTTCCTTCCTTCATCTTTCTTCTTTCCCCTCCGCCATAAATGCCTCTATTTTGAGCATTCCAATAGTCCCCGCTCTCCTCCATCTCAACTTATACAACAAAGCATGTATGTATTTCCTGTGCTCATAGCTCACTTCTTATTTTCCTATTTTCCTATACACAATATTGACCTAACATTTTTCGTCCCTATTTGAAATGGTTGGTTTTATTTTTTCTCTCGTCGTCTGTCGATTCCCCGGTGCGGCGTTTCCTGTAATAACTAAGGAAGCTTTGTCTCTTCTACGTGCCTCTTACCTCTTATATACATTTTAAATTTGTGGGATACGTTATTGAAGTGGTTTCCGCCTGTCTCCTGAAATAGTGTTTCTAACGCGTAACGTCACCGTTACTGTAAAGGCTACTTGCTTCAGACCGTTCTGCAGACGCCACATTGAGGAGTAAACCACTAAGGAGCGGGCGTCTAAGGACGATCAGAGCGTATAAAAACCCACACGTCAACGTTGTATTATTCGAAATATTTGTCGGTGTGCTGGGTACATAAAAAACTGAGTTTTATCTAAATAAGAGGTACAATTTAAAAGTCTAGTACTACTATGGCAAAATGAAGCAATTCTTGAACAATATATTATTATTGTTAGCATTCTATCTAAGTAGGTTTTGCCTCAGCTTAGAATATGAAACGGTGCAACGGCAACATTTCTTGGCATCTGATAAAAAAGAGCAACCTGAAATTTGAAACTAAAACGTACTATTTTTTTTAATTTACGTATATCCTTCGTTATATCATTCCATCCAGTATGCTTATCCTTTTCTAACCCCTCAGCCCAGCGTTCTCTCTTCTTTGCGATTATTTCATCTTTTCTGCCTCCTTTGGATTTCCCCCATTTGCCTTTTATCCTCCCCCACTATACCTAACACTTATTGCTATGCTTTCCATTCTGTCCAATATGACTTAGATCCTTGTCCTCGCTCACGTTTTAAATGCTTCCAGTCTACCCTTAGCATTCTACTTTAATGACGATATTTCTTAAACGTGGAATTGCACCCTCTTTATCAAAGTTTCAACGAGTCTGTTTTTAACATCTTCCTTCTACATACCTGTCAACATTTCCTTTCTCTTTGTGAAGTCTTCTTTGCCTAAGGCAATTCTTCTTATATCCCTCCTAATTTTACCTTTCAAGTCCAAAACACGTCCAAGATAGGTCAAATTGTTTCTATCTGCTCTAATGTATGAGCTTCTATTATAGAACTTAACTTAAATTTCCTCTTTTAAAAAACTATTTATCCTTTGTTTTTTAACATTAACTCTCAACCCACACCTGTTGCAATAACGTCCCAATGTACTCATCAATACAGGCAACCCTTTAGCTGACTGGCAAACTAAAGCTGGGTCATCTGAAAACCTAGCTGATGAATGATTTCCCCAATGACGTTCGCCTTGATCTCTAGCTCTCCATCTGCCTTTTACACATTTTCTCCCCAAGTAATTTAGAAAACATCGATCATAATGGACACCCCTGTATTAACCCTCTTTTGAACATCACCTTCTGACTCTACATCCGCCACTGGTACCTTAGCAATCTGAAGCATGTTCAAATGGCGTAGAGTCCCCTTGCTCTCCAATATACTTTTATTTTCTGCTATATATTTATTAATTCTGTCCAATTTCCACTCCAAAGCCAAGAGGTATCGAAATCTACGAGACATACCTGTAAAAATACATCCTGATGGTATTCTACGTTCATCACTATTAGTCACTTCATTTCTGCAGTGTCATCATGCGTGCCTTTTTCCCTTCTGAACACAAGCTGGTCTTCCTCTAATTAATCTTTTGCCATCCTTTCCTTCGAAAGTAGCTCTGAGAAGTTTTGCATGGTCTAATTCTACTGTTTTCCTTGCATTTAGGTGCTTAAAATGGATTTTTATTTTTACATAATACGAAAAGTACAGAAACTTGCGCGTTTTAACTTATTGTCAGCTATAAATGACTCATTGTTCATGAATACTTTTTCAATGCGCAAATTATGTTTTTTTTAATTGATCAAGAGTCATATTGTTAATATAACACACGTACTTTATAGCTGCTCATTTTCACAGACGTTTTCTTTCAAATAATTCATTTGCGGATTTTAATAAGAAATATAAATTTTTGATAAATATTCATTAATATAATTAAGCAGTACAGTTTATTATTACCGAATTCCAGAAATAGCAGCGCCAATATCAAAGTAAAATTACTTTGGTTTGGTAAAATTTTGCTTGAAATGTTGATATGATGGGAAATCGATGAGTTATAAGAACCACCTTGTGAAAAATTGCAAAATTCAATTTTCAGCAATATTTCACCTAATATTAATCCACATATTCATGTCATTTATGTTAATGTAAATTCATTTTAGGTCAATATTAATATTTTTTTAAAGGTATCCTCGTATTTTTACACCTGCGTGAGGTTGGAAAATATTTTTTCTCTAAATAACAGTTTTAAACCGCTTTGCCTATCATCATCCTTTATTTTCATGAAATTATTGTTAGGAATTATTTTAGAAATTCTGTGCACGAATATTGAGATAGCGTCTTCAATCGTTGAAGGATTCCGTAATGAACTTAAGGGGGAACTGGAGTCGGAGAGGCGGTGGGAGATATACAAGTTGGAAAAAAATGAAGTTAACATTCCCGTTTTAACTTACAAAGAAATAAAAGTGTAATTGTTGTTGCCAGCTAAAACTTAACGACGGATGCCGGTCTGTTGAAAAATGACCCCATCGTCATTTGTAAGGGGGAGAGAAGAAGCAGGAAAAGGTTTCCGGTTTCCGCTATTCTAATGATAACACTTAATCCATTCTGTGGCGGAAGAAAGGGGGAGGGAGATATGAAGAATCTTTTCGATTAGGGCGCGTTTCAGTGGGTTGAGGCAGGGTTGGTAATGGTTCGTGGCAAGGGGAAGGGATAATTTTCCCCATCAGCTACGCTAGGCAGAAGGGATGAAAAGTGGAGCAGAGTGGGAGCAGGAGAATCACGTGCGGGGTAAGATGAGGATGAGGGGTTGCACCTAAGGAAGGGAGATAGGGGAAATGAGGAAAGGATTCTTGAGGTTAATTATACGGAGTGGGAGTTAAGCCATGGGTGTTCTTTGAATCCGAAGGATGCTGGAGAGGGAATGGGGAAGAGATGAGAGAGGAGCGAAAATGCGAAGTTCTGTGCTAGGAGTGGATTAGGATATAAGACAAATTCTTGAGCGTGGAGGCCATGGAGGCTGTTCTGATCAGACTTAGTCTTGAGACATCGTTGCTTGGGAACCAATGGGAAAGAATTTACGGGGAAAGGGAAGAATAAGTTGATGTGGAAAAGAAAGAAAGTCCATACGGAATCAGTGAATGCGTTGGGAGGGTTCAAGTAATGGTTAAAAACTATGCATCAAAATTCCGCCAATTTCCAAGTACTTTTATGCATGATATATATATATATATATATATATATATATATATATATATATATTTATGTATATATATATATAAAGTAATCTACCGATTAGGGTAGATTTTGGATGCTGGACAATTATGAAATAAATATTTTGTGACTCCTAACACAACACTAAATCCAGTATCCTACTCTACATCAGGTCCCTCTTTGAGAACTTTCTTCCTCCCTTCATCCTGACCAAACATCCCTGTCTGCTCCTGCCTTTTCTTCGTTTGTCTAACATTCTGCCTTCAATTACAGCCTTCAACATCCCACTGCCGATCAATACGCCCTTCATCCATTTTTCCGGCATCCATAGGATTTCTCCCAACAAACCCCTCTCTTCGCCCACCATACCAAGCTCCTCATTTGTTTTCACATTGGTCCATTTCAAATCCTCCATTCTTTTCAACAACCACATTTCAAAAGCCTCCAGTCTACGTCTATCCTCCTGCTTCAATGACCACGTTTCGCGCCATACATAACTACGCTCCATATCAAAGTCTTGACAAGTCTTTTCTTGACATCCTTACTCAACGTCCCCGTCATCAACTCCCTCCTCTTTGTGAAAACCGCTTTGCCTGGCGTTATTCTTCTCCTTACGTCCCTACTACTTTCATCGCGTTGGTCCAAAACACTTCCTAGATACGTAAACTGTTCTACCTGCTCTAGTTTTTGCCCTCTTATTTTACCTTCCCAATTCACTCAGCAATGCTTACAACCCCTTGGCTGACTGACAAACTAAAGCTTGGTCACCAGCGAATCTAACTGATTTTACGGATACCACTCCTACTTTCATTCCTACATCCAGTTCTTCCCATACCTCTTTAATAATTTCCTCCACATATACGTTGAAAAGAACCGGTGATAATGGACAATCCTGGCTTATTCCCTTTCCTAACAGCGCTGATCAACCATCTTCGTTCCCAACTCACACCTGAGTAGCCTGAGCCGTGTAGAGGTTGCGGATTAGCCTCCTGTCCCTCCAATCTATTCCTATTTTCTTCAACATACTCATTAGTTGTTCCCAATTCACTCCATTTAACGCCGTTTTGAATTCTACGAAACAGGAAATTACGTCATGATTGTATTCTATATTCCTCTCGATTAGTGACCTCATTACTGCAGTGGCATCACGCGTACCTCTCCCCTTCCTGAACCCGAATTGATCATCCCCTAAGTAATCATTTGCCCTACTCTCTTTCCTTTTGTTTATGATCCTGATAACCATTTTATCTGTGCGAGATGTCAAAATTTTTGTTCACATGATGTAGCCTTTACCTTTTTCGGAATAGGAACTAAAACTGATCTTATAAAGTCTTCCGGCCAGATTCCTCCTTCATAGATACTACGAATCAGTCCATATAGAGTCTTCCTTCAAAATTTTCCTAAATATTTCAGTAGTCCAACAGGATTTTTTTATACTCCCACGGCCTAATTTAGTTTCATCTCCCTAAATGCCCTTTCTATCTCATCGTCGAGTATGTCTGGACCTAAGCTATCTTCCTCTACGTCATGTTCTTTTACTATGTCTAACCTTGTTGGCGTTAGTTATTTACCATACAGTTCTACTACATATTCTATCCATCTTTTTTGGATATTTTCTATGTCAACTATTGCCTAACCCGACTTATCCCTGACTGTTAGCACAGTTTCTACTTCCCAATAGTGATTTAACCTTGCTATGTAGTGCCCCAATTTCACCATTCCTCTGCAAATTTTCCGTATGCTCGCACTGCGTCTTCCACCATGCTTCTTTTGCTTTATTTTTTAGCAGCCTAAATTTGTTATTAAACTCTTTGTACTTCATTTTGCCAAATTCTGTATTTAAATTCTGTCATTTATTTTTCTCATTTATCTAATTATCCCATCTATGATCCATGGTTTCCTAGTTATTTATCCATTAACGGTTTCTATAGTTTCTTTTGCGGCTTCAGATATACCTTGATTGATAAATTCCCATTTTTTATAGTATTCAGCTCTTTACCGCTCTCCTTGATTTTCTCTATAGCCTGCTGGTACTTCTTCCTTGTCAAACCATATAATTCTTATATATTCCATTTTCTAACTCGCCGCCCCTGCCTTATCTTTTTGAAACGGACACTACATTTCATAATAACTAAATTGGGGTCAGAGTCCGCATCCGCTCGCAGGAAGCTGTGCGAATTCATTACACTCTTCCTTAACCTAAGCGTAACCAAAATATGCTGTAAATGTCACCTTTCTGAGTCACAAGGCATTTTCCAGGTATAACTTGCCTTTTGTGGTGTCTAAACCAAGGTGATAATTAACCCCTGCCTCGTGCAAAACTCAATTGCTTTCTCCCCGCAGTAATTCCTCGTGCCTAGACTGTAGTCCCCCACCTGATCACCATCTTTTTCTTCGCCTACCGTCGCATTCCAATATTTACCAAAAATGACCATAAAGTATTTCCCAGCAGGAACACAACCGATTTTGTCCTCTTACTGTTCATATATCCTATTGACCTCTTCCTCCGTATGGTTGCTCGGGGGCATTTGTACCTGAATAATAACCAAGTGCATGAACTGACCACATTTATCGGTTCTGCTTTTATCTCTATTAGTAATATTCTAATCGTTACCTGTTCTATGTTGACTATGCTTCTTCCTACCTCTTTATTTAATACTATGGCAACCCCTCGTTGGCTCTCGTCCCCGCCGCTGTATATTATTCTATACTTATCACTCCAGTAATCACCGCTATCCTCCTATCTCACCCCGCATAGACCTAAAATAATCAATTTTTCCCCTTTCCATCTCTCGCTAAACATTCTCCAATCTCTTCCCTATCCTCATCATTGTCCTAACATTCCACGTTCCTATTCTAACTAATTTGGTCTCCTTCTCCTGCGTCTTCTGTCCTGCTGCTACTGGTTTTCCCTTGCGAGGGTTTCGTGGGATGACGACCGCGGAAGCCATGCCGGGCACGACACACGGCCGATTGGGCCGAGCCCCGTAGGTGCCAGGACTCATATTCTCTATAGCGTCCATCATATTAATCTAGGGAATAATAATTGAGGTGGTTTCCCGTTGCCTTCCTCAATAGTGTTTTTAACGTGACACCATCACTTATTGGCCGCCCCACTGGGGTCAGACGCCATTGCAGCCGCCTCACTGAGGAACAGACGCTGCGTGGACTATCTTTCGTCTGGTTCCTAACCTTCGACCTATCTGTCATGGGTGACCCTGCCAGGAGCAATAATTATTACTCCCGCCAGCACAGCTCTAGGGGTCATCGGAGCGCACAAGCCCTTCCACCACGTCAAGGTTGGAGTCCGAAATGGAACGCTCTTCGGCGGCGCACAAATATATAAAAACACAGATGTAGATTTTTAAGCCACAGAAATACAAAGAAAGGACGCTCACATATGTTGTTTCGACGTTTCGGCTCGGCTATCGTCTTCAACTACATCTATGTTTATATGTATGCATATATATATATATATATATATATATATATATATATATATATATATATATATATATATATATATATATATATATATAAGGGTCGCGTTAGTCGTTAGTCCAGTGGATAGAGCGTTGGACTGCTGACCGGAGGGTCCCGGGTTCGATTCCCGGGCAAGGCAGTCTGGGCACCTGCAGCTTCACCCAAGCTATGTGATTTTTCGGGTACCAGGTCTTCCTGGGAAACCATAACCAGCACAGGGAAGGAACCCATGATGTGTGAATTTTCACACGCCGTATAGGGCTTAGTACTGGGTGATCTCTACCATCACCTACTAAACCGACCTCCGGGTTGATTACTGTGTTTATGGTATTATATATTATATGGTATTATTATTATATATATATATATATATATATATATAATATATATATATATATGAGGAGAAAATTCATAATAAATGAGATAAATTATCACAAAAAATAATGTGATAATTTAAAATAGCTAAATAGGTGAAGTGTAAATATTTTATTGGAAATCTCTTCGCTCCCTTAATGTAATGGGTTGTTAATGTTACGTGGGGCTGAATTTTATCATTAGAGATACTACTATTAACATTGCACAATTTGTGGTCAAATGGCTGCTGCTATGACTTTTCTCTCTTTCCTGCATTAACATTTTCGCTCTTCGACTCTATCACCTCTGTCGCGATAATATTGATAAATTTCACTCGCCCTACCACTCAAATAATCGCGTCTTTATTTTGAACGGAGCACGTATTCATAATAGAAACTAATGTATGTATTCAACAATAAATTTTACCGACTATTTGCATCTAAATTTTTCATATCCTAAGATATGATTACGGAATGTAAGAAATTATTTATGAATCCCCTGCATCAATTTTATTGAATTACTACACTTAAATAGGCAACTAGAATCCCTATTATTATTGATGAACGCATTTATAGTAAATAATTTATCAAAAAATTGTTACAAAAGAAATAAAATATTTACCACAATCGTATTGATTTTATTTGAAAAAATCGGCCGTACTACATAATACCTTGTTTTATTGAATTCGTCAGTTGGATTGCTTTGTATAAATAGGACTTCGGGCTCGCAGTATCAATGCATTAAATTTATTGGGTATGTCATATTATTTAGAATACAAAATTCTAGCTCGATTTTGTCAATTTCAAAGGCAGTTAAAACCCTGGAAATGACAAAATGGAATGACTTCAAACAAAACGTCAAATCGAGAAATGAAAAGTCAGTTATGTTTCAATTTGCTAGCGCACCTGGGATAATGATGAGCCAAAACTGATTGTTTGTGGCAAGGTCATTTCTGGAA
The DNA here is from genome assembly GCF_022747635.1 of Hetaerina americana. NCBI lineage: Eukaryota > Metazoa > Arthropoda > Insecta > Odonata > Calopterygidae > Hetaerina > Hetaerina americana. The sequence goes on along the minus strand of NW_027287205.1, from coordinate 69,731,976 downwards.
TGGCTGAAGCATACAAAGTCTTTGAATTGTGGCCACGGGCTTGAAAATCAACTCAATGTCATGTTGTTTTATGGAAAAATCTGTTGCCTATTATTTATTTGAAAAGATCATGGCACTCTTTTTATAAGTTAAAAATATAACTACAAAGCCAATAAGTTAAAAAATAATAGACTTTTCAGAGTTGCAATTCGAGGTATTCTGCGGAAAATGATATGCTGAGAACGCACACCTTATATCTTTTCCTTTAACGCCCCCCTCAGGTCCAATGCTCACGAAGGGCCCCATGGCTGCACCTCGGCCGACGCTAGCTGGAACATGTTCCGTTCACCCCGGAAGAAATGACAGTTTCGGTTTTACCTGTGTGTGGAAAATCTCTGACAATCCCGCAACGACCGGATATACCCACTATCAAGCGGGGCCATGGGAGCTTAGGGCTACTTGCTGGTGAGAGGAAATTTCGACATCAAAACTGCTTGGTAGCTAGTATTTGTATTTTGACATATTGTTTCTGGCAAGTGTTCATACTCGGTTTTGCCAAAATTACCGTCTCGACCAGGCAATAGAGATATACTTTAATCTGTAGCCACTTATATAGAGAGCAATAGCAACCTACGCCTTTCCTGTTCGTGTATTCAAACCGTATGAAGTTTACTTGCTCGGTAATAACTATTTAGTTAAGTGGGAGCATCAAGGGAAGATTTGAATTGATAAAAGAAGCGTTTAAAAAGAGGACAGTTCACAGCGGGTATACTAAGTGAAACGTAAAGGAAAGAGTACATGTGAAATGTCGATGCATCAGGATGAGCGGAGATGGAGGCTTTTAGATGTAGGTGTGGCAGAAAATAGAGAAAATATACTGGACAGACTGGAGAGTACGTAAACTGTAAGGTTTTTAATATAGCGGCAAAAGAGGAAATGCGAAAAAGGTAGAAAGTTGGTGGAGGATATAACTAAAGCTAGAGGATTTATAGACCATGATTGAAGGAGGAACGTTGCGTTAGTGGGGTAGAAGATGAAGAAGAGCAGGCATATAAGACAGCATGAAGTAAGGCAGAAATTACGACAAAATGAAGGAAAAAATCATGTAGAATAAACCAGGGAAAGTTCGTGTAATAGTGAGAAGTGGTTACGCGTTCAAAACCGCAAAGCACCTGTATTTAATTGGTAGAAAACCTTAAATGAATAAATGAAATGTCTATATTTGAGCCGAGTCATCAGTGTTTACTTTAAATGTGATTTTTCCAGCATTTGAAAAATTGTATACTAATAGTTGTTTGTGAAAACCTGATTTAAGTAAGGAGGTACATTATCGTTCCCTGTACCTCTAAAGATTGGCCAGATCTCTCCTCGATTTTTTTTGCGAAACTCGGATGTATCTGGAACTGATCTTCAGTTTATCGGGGTGTAAATATTAGTGCGGTCATATGAGTTCCATATTAAGTTCTGTTCTTCTTCCAATGAAAGTGTGTCTGTATGTCTATATATGGTGAAGAGGCAACAACGTACCCCAAAAAAACCATGAGTTCGGTGAAATATTTGTTTTAGTGCCTTTCTTAATGTGCTTATATATTTTGCCTGTGTGTATATATAAATGTATGTATGTATATATATATATATATATATATATATATATATATATATATATTCTGTGTAAATATATAAACAGTCAAAAATACCATCTTTGCTCTATCGACAAAAGCTTAAAATGCAAAACATCTAAAAAATACTGAAATCTTAAGTTTCGCACTGGTTACTTATATGCAATATGGTCTCTTGATATTTCTGTGAGCGTGAAACGTCATTTTTGTTGATTTGCGTTTTTCCAATGCCCCGTTAAATAACCCGTATCAACGGGTTATTTAACATTATTTTTAAAGTAGATATCTTACTATTTCATAGAAATATAATATCTAGCTCCTGGCAATTTGAAGAATTATTTCATCCTCCCACGTCATCCGGGTTCTGTTGGTCAAGCACGGAGAGATGAAATGAAACCTAGCGTTCCACCGCCGGCTCCGGTCACACAGCAGAGATCGACTGTGCTTGCAAATAACACGCCTGTGTAAGTGCCTGATATTGTGCAGTAACGGCTACATTGTTCTCGGGAGCGTTTTATGGCAATAGACCCATCATAAACGGTTGCATGCTTGCTCTCCCTGGGAGGGTGCTCCTATTTGGCTGCAAAGAGGATTTTCAACCCATCGATTTTTCATAGGGTGATTTTACGGTTTTTTTATAACTATTTTTCTCAAGAGTATCAAGTGTCTCACTGCAGTGATGTCGACCAGTCTCGCCATGAAGTGATCACGTCTCGGTCACCACTCAACCCTTCCCCTATTTCAAAAAGGAAGGAGGCTTCATATGTTTCTCAGTACAATATTTAACATTGTTTAACGTCCATGGAAATCCGAATTTAAAAATGATGAAGCAATTATCTTCTATATATTTATTATTCTTCAGGCGTCTGTGAAATCAGTCAGTTTCCACCTAATGCGCTGTGAAACACCCACCGATGCCGATTTGAGGTCGTGAAATATTCCCCCTTTGCCTTTCACCTGATTGAGCGTTTCCAAGGGTCGTGATCAGAAGTGTTTTTTCCCCATCGTAGTCATGAAAAGGGGGTTATTTATTTTTTCTCTCGGCAGTTACAAGCACGAGTAGCATTGACGTGCCGAAGTTGTCGGGGGGCAGGAGAGGAGGGGATCGTTTGGGGGTGGAACGGCGGCGGAAGGGTGAATAAGGGGGGCGGAATAATTTATTCGCTCTCATTGGCCCCCATCGAATCGGAAATATCAAGCGCTTTTCATTTATTTCGTTTTTTTCCATGACCGGTCACGATAGTATTTCCCGAGGAATCTAAATTACACGTTGAGAGCGCAGATCTAAATGATTTTATGCGAGCACGCAAAAATACGGGGAGAAGGGAGGGGTGAGGTGAGGGTGAGGGCGACTGGAAAGACTGCAAAAGGGAGTGGACAGAAATTTGTTCCCAAATTACCGCTCTCATGCTTCACCTAACCCCTTATCGATTGTGCGGGATTTCTCCAAAATGGTGGAAAAGAAATGCGCAGGGTTTTGAGGGGTGGGGAGCGTTGGGGGAGGAGTGGCATTGGCTGGGAGGTGGGGGATATGAAAGGGAAGAAATGACGCCCGGCTTTCGAGGAAATGCGATAAATTTCCAAAATCACGATTTCTTTAGGTCCAAGAAAATTACTCAGATGGATGCATGATTGATTACGCCTCTGCATCCGTAAATCATGGCAATGCCACTACGTCACTCCCGCCGTGGCTGAACACCTTTTAGCATCATCTAGCGTGCGCGGATTACTATTTTTAATGGAATCTTGGTGGCGGTAATCACTGACTTAACTTCTCATTTTTTGGATTTATTGACAAACAGGGATGTATGGTTTTCGAGGGATTGTCAGCGATGATTGAGATTTATATATTTTCCCTAATTCAACCTAAGTAATTAGAAGTAAAACAGAAGGGTATTTCCATGTCTTAACTCTTGATTTATGCTGTATTTGTATTAATGATATTGTTATTCAAACCCCAAGCGTTTGTCAAAAGAGTTCATAAGGATTGGCTAAAGGCAGTTACCAAATCTAGTTTTTTCTATTTATCTGTCGGCCATGCATTTTTTCAGCGTCTTTAATTCTAAAATTCCAAAGAAACTGCAGTAGATTCCGCAAAATTAACTTTTAGGTCAAGGCGAATGATTTTTACACTCTGAAGTTGTTGAATCATTGATTCTAATTTGTTACCATTGATATAATATGCATATGACGATGGGTTACATGGAAGAAGGTACCATTAGGTCTCAATTTCGCCCAAATCCATCTATCTATTAATTATTAGGCTTATGGCGTGAAAAATTCCAAAATCGCATTGCTAACTTTGATTTAGTATTTTAAATCGCAAGAAGGAGTATTAGGAACCATAGTCCTCCATTATTTCGTATATATATATATATATATATATATATATATATATATATATATATATATATATATATATATATATATAATTCGCCTTTTATTCGTCAAGATATTTCTTCCTTCTTGTAATGCTTTCTACTAACACTCATTCAATATAATGTCAAGAAGCTTAATGCTCATATCTTATAAAGAAGCAATTTCTTGTTAACATTTTATGTCCTCTGTGAGTATTGTAGTTTGGTAAGTCATAATTTTAAAACATGAAAGAAGAAGTTGCAAAACTTCAAGAATACAATTTTTTGTGGTACATTATAGTGACAAGCGTTTGTGTATCACTAATGTTAGCATTGAATTCGAAAATATTATCTACACAGTTATATTTTATTTTTGTGAACCCTTTAAAAATAATGATTGCCAAAAAGTGCTAAATTATGCTGATAGGTTTGCATCAATTAAAATCTGATTAAAAAAATTATTTTAAGAATTTCTATTTGACACACGGTTATATATTTCGCCTATAATTTTCGAAATTTTCAATTTTCTACTTCAAGTGTTGTATCATAGAGATATTACAATTATTTATGTAACTGACACTTATTTAGCAGTCATCCCATAAAGTATTTAAATCCTGCCATTAAAAAATATAGTGCTTCTGAAAGCAATATATTATTCAAATTTTGAGAGAAAAATCCAAGAATATTTTGGTCCTAAGTCAACGAATCACAAGAAAATCGTTCATCTGTACATTGTTAACTTAAAATGAACGTACTTACGGTCATGAAACGATGGAAAACGAATGAGATGAGTCTGTAAACTTGATTGGCACTAGATATGCTTAAGGCAGTAGGTAAAAACAAAGTGACAAGTCAGAGAAAAATGAAAACATACACTTGGTCACTTGGGTCTGTTTGGGAAACAGTGACCCTTGTGTACCTCGACCACATAGATATAATGCAAAAATTAACAAAGGAAACAAGCATACAACCACTAGATCACTAGGGTACATTAAGGAATAACAGTCACTCTCGTGAATCGCATCCACACACACTTCGGGTTTGCAAGGATATCTCCTATGTAGGGACTCGTTGATCTCAAAAAGGAATGAAACTTAAAGAAAAGCAAAGTTAAAAAAAAATAAGATAAAAAAACGCAAGTCCACCTTCGTAGTCATTCAATCACTCGATGTGTTAGACCGTGAGCCGCACTCGCTCACTAGCTCAGGGTTTATAAGAACTTTCGCTATGCTAGTGACCCATCGATCAAATAGATGAATACAAAATATAAAATGGAAGGGCAAAAGTTCTCGCTCACGTTACGTTAGCGCTTAATTTCACTCATTTCCTTGGGTGGGTTAGACATTTGCGAATTGTACACACTCACTTCTTCTTCTTCTCACTTGCTTAGGGTTTCAAAGGATTCTTCCTATGCCAGTGATTATGACAATAATGTTTTCTTTGACACGCCCTAATGATTGAGAGGTTGTAAGTCTGTTTCCTTTACTTATTTTTGCATTGTTTGCATCTTATTGAGGCACAAAAGGATCACTGTTTCCCAAACCCACCCAAGTGACCGAGTGCGTGTTTTCTATTTTCCTCTGACTTGTCCTTTTTTTTTAACTACCCCGTTAAATAAATTCAGTGCCAATCAGGTGAACGGTCTTGGCTTTTTCGTTTTCCATGTTTACATTATTTTGAGGCAGGGCATGTCGCATTAATAAAGATAATGTATAAAAGGTCCATATACTAAATAAGTTATTTCTGGCCGTCCATGCTAACAAAATTGTTTCACCAAATGTAGTCCATGTATCTAAAAAGCTCTTGAGCGAAATAATTTTGCCCCAGAAAGGAATCAAAAAACATCTCCGAAATTTAAATTCAAGTAAAGCTTCAGGTTCTATAGAGATCCCTGCTGGAAATCCTAAAGAGCTTAAGGGAGACACCATATCTGATTTAATAACCGTTTCTCATAAGTTTGTAGAAGATTGTTTGATACCACATGATTTTTCACATAATCTTTCCACAAAGACGACCCCCATAGGGACGGTCACAATAATTACATTTCCATTTTCATAGCACCCATATCCTGTAAAATCTTAGAGCAAACCCTTTTTAGCTATATAATGTCCTTTTGTAGACAGCAAGCACTTACCGTGACCATCTCGGGATTCCGAAAAGCTGATCACGCGAAGCGCAATTGGGTTTTTTTCACGATATCCAGAGAATTTGGGGAAAGGGAACAAACAAGTAGATGATATGTTTATAGAATTCAAGAAAACATTCAAAGATTCCTCAAAGAAATTACTAAAAAACTAAGGCATTGCGGTTTAATGGGTTGAGTCATTAGGGGTCAACGTAACATTGGTTGTACCGCAAGAAAGTGTTGCAGGACCCCTATTCTTCTTATTAAACATTTAATACCTCTTCTCTAGCAACAATCATGCAACCAGTTATTTGCAAATAAAAGAGTGACTTACAGAGAAATGAGCACACAGACACATTCCAATCTCTATAGAATTAAACCAGGCATCGAAGTGGTGTTTGGAACGGGGAATGAGGGTGAATATCGGAAAATGTGTGCTTCACTGAAAGTTTGGAAAAACAGGAAAGATAAACAAGAAGTAAATTTTAAAATATGCTGAATTTAGTTCAGCATTTCAAAACAGGTAAAATACTTGGATGTTACACTGGCATTAAACCTATCATGCGATACGGACGTTAAAGTGATGTGCGTGTCAGCTTTAAAGATACTGGTTTCCATGAGACGGGTTGTAGGACAATTAAAATAAAATTATAAGAGACAGCGGCTAATTTTCTTTACTATAGCCACCTTTAGAATACACAGAAATTACATTAGATCTTTGCGGAGAAAAATTAATTTTGGAATTTAATAACTTCTCTAGGCTATGGATAATTTCGTGCGAGAAACAAGTGAGCAACATGGGTATGCTGACGGAATTTATTCATCCATTTTTGAGTGTATGTTGATTCTCTGACTCCACATTAAGCCAAACCACAATTTTAAATCAATATTTAGGATTCTTTGAAGAAGTCACTATTTGAAATAATTAATTTGGTTGCCGCCCGGATTACCATAAATATTTTCCCTAAGAGGCTTTTCATGTGTACACCGAGAACCAAAAAAAAAGCGTGGGCAAAATTAAAACGATTCTGCTTCCGAGCTTAAAATAGGCATTTTCCTCTGATTCAATGTTAACGAGTGTATATCTTTCCATAGAATCGATTGATGGACAATGAGGGACTTTTTCATTCTTCTCCAAAGTCTCATTCACTCGTATTAATATGAAATAACGCCTTTTGGCTCATGTTTTGTGTCTGTAATGTATTCTGATGCAAATAAATGCCAACTTCTGGGGTTTTGGATGGCTTATGGAGAGCCTTGTTTTGATGCTTTAAGGATATGAAATGCTATTAGGAATAGCAGTCATGTAATATCAAATGCCAGTACATATATCATAGCTATGGTATTGCGTCTCTCACCGTTTCCAGTATGTACGCATACATTATTTTTATGCAACTACAAATAACTAAAGTAAAGAATGCTTTATATTTTTTGTTTAATTCGCAGCTTGTTCAACATTATCTTAAAATTACCGCTATGCTATGATACCATGTATACTTTAAGGGATAGATGTGGCGAATCTTATCTTATGAGTGTGTTGGTAATAAATTGCTATATAGGTAGGTAAATTTATACACAGGAATCAGGTATTTTTACGATGTAATTCCTAAGCTATATAATACGAGTAGTTTCATTGGAGAAATTGTCAGAATCTATAGTAGCTAATCTTGATTCGACCATTTATTATACAAGAAAGAGCATTACCCATACGATTTCAGAGGAAGCTATCATTTGAATGATTTTTCCAAATGAAAAAAGGAACTCATATCACTGGAATATATTACAGATAACGCGCCTTGGTAGTTACCAACACCATAATTTCATGGCATGGTATTAATTTGATAAGTATGGTTCTGCATTGTTTATTTTATCATTCGAAAATATGAATATATGGCATCTGATTTTGCTCATTTTCATTTCATCTGTACATTACGAATATGAAAATGTCTTATACAAATTATGTAGTGATGCATATCTAATTATTATTTATAGAGCTACACAACTCGTCATTCTGCATTGGCTTATCGATTGCTAAATTGAGAGGCCAGAGTGAATACAAAAATCTCTCCGCCAAAATCAAGGCCACTTTCACTCGAAGATGATTAAACTTCCAAGTGACAGATGCGGCCAAACGATTGACCTTTCTCCATTTTGTCCCCAAAATCCTTCGCCCACGGAATAGCTATCCATTCCGTGGACAGCCGATGATAAAGCCACCTCGTTCCCTCGCCAAATTCGGACCCAAACGATCATAGGCAAGCTGTGTTTGTCCTATGCTGGGTCTCATGGGAGCAGAACCAAGACCCTTATCACTTGGGCCGTTCCCGCACAAGCCTATATTCCTCGTCCTTCGCCACCGTAGCTCTCGGGATCCTATTTACAAACGTACTAGTAGGGCTTACGAAGTGACGACTGCATCTGAGGGTAGGGGAAATGATTACGTGATAGTGTGTTCCAGCTCTTGTTGCGTGGACTCTTCTGAATGGTTGAATTCCTCTTCATCAGGCCAAGTAAACTTTAGTGAGGATTTAATTTCTTGCGCTATTTGGCCCCTTTATAATTGAACCGCAGTGGGATGATATAGGTACTTACCAGTCGGATTGCTGTTTTAAGTGACGAAGAGATTTAAGATATTAGTGAAACTGGTCATAATCCTGCGCTCTATAATAAGAACAGTGGGCGTACCATAGGTTTGCTAACGTACTCAAACTTTAGTCGTGACGAAAGGTTTCCCTCAATATATGATATATTTTCAACCCAAAAAGGCTAAATTTTCGCCATAATGTCAGTTTAAAATACTTCTCTTTTGAAATGATATAAAAGAGTACCTTACTCTATTTCTGATGTTCATTGTGATAATTTAGCATAACTTATAATGGGTGTCGTTATTTGACACCAATAGAGGGTATTAAAATTAGAAACATATCTGGTGATTTCTATCAATTTTATTTAAACGTGTTAAATTTGGGATTATTTTTTGACGCGAAGATTGTAAATTTGAGGACTCAATAATGCGAATTAAATTGATCAAATCTTCTTAATAAATAGGCTATAATAAGAGAAAAATGTTGCAGTGAACATGTTTACTTTAGAATATGCGAGAAAAATTCTAAGTTAGCATACAAACAAACGTCAAGCATACATTTAATTAGGTTGCGTTGAAGGTGAATTCATTTAAAAATAATATGTTTTGTTTATTTTATCCGTCAGCAAATGATACGAACATATTATCTCAAGCTCATGCTCTGAATTATGCCGTACTGTTTGCCATGTATTATTAACAATTTTAATTTTTTTTATTTTTAATGTATGACTCTTCATCTTGTGGAAATTTTAAAATAGGCACATGAGTACTCAAATAATGTAAATTAAATTTTTAATCAGATTTGCATTATAATCAAACGAGATTGCAGGTTGAAAGTTGTTTTGGTGTACTGGCATAATGCGAACGATATAGACATATTTCTTGCAAATAATATTTATTTGGCGGCACTTGGGTAATGTAAAGAGGACTGATAGAGAATATAAAACTTTTGTATTTTTTAGATTACATTTTCTTCAATATATTCAAAACCAAAATGAAAACATAGATCAACTATGTTAAATGATAGATGAATTTGTTTTCCATAGGCTGGAAAAAGTAATACGTAATCATTCGCAATCAACCCACTGCCAACAATCAATAGCTCAGAGTAAGAAATGCATACAAAATCAAAAGTTAATAGAAAGGCGACTTCGTTTTGCAATTTCTTTGCGATTTTCAGGTATATTCTCGTCGCAATGCTTTAAAATATTTATTACGAAGTTAAACTTCATGTTGCGTAGAGCTAAATGATCTACGCAATATCTGGGACCTCGTTCACTTTTTTCTTTTTTCGTTTAGGCTTGAAAATTTGTTGCATTAGTATTATATTTTGCGAACATTTGTTTAAATATTGACCCCATATTTATATAGTTAAAACTATGTAGGGAGAGGTTCAATTTTTTCTTTGGCTTGACTAAATTATTAACATTCAGTTTACTCTAATTGACTTGTTGATTGAGCATTATAGTTCATTTTAATGAACTACAATGTGTTGAGGAATTTTGAAGAGGGGAATAACAAGTAGGTACATTAGGTTTTTAAGTTACAATTCCGATAATGATTTAGTGTTACACATTGATCAATGTGCAGATGTTGCAAATTGAAGAACTTTCATTTTGATAATATCGCTGAAATTACGCATTAATTCGCTGATATAATTATTTTTTCAAGCAAAATATTTTACCTCGGCTTTTGCATTTTAATTATATGTTATGGTAAATTGTATATTGTAAATGATACAGTCAAGACGTGTAAATATTCAAAATATTTCTTTGGCTGAGGTAAAATATTAAAACCAATATTTGGGCTTTTGCTGATGGAATTAGAGATTTTAGAATAACGAATTTAATAGTTATGGGAGAGAAATGATTTCTGGCCATTGTGATTTCTACTACACAATTATATTGGTTTATATTTGTAAACGTGAATTTAATATTCACCTGAAGATGACACGAAGTGCTTAAACCCGGGTCACGTAAATTAAAATAATGTAGTGTTTATCGCAACTGTTAATCATTTCTCTCCAATTTTATAATTTACGTCAAAATTGTTTCATTAATGGAGTTAGCCTAACTTGTTCTCTTGTTTTTTTAAGTACGTATAATCCGCATGCATGCAATAACAGCATGTTTATTGAATTACATATTATTTCCTTAGTAGTATACTACTTGAAGATTTCAGAAGTATCCTTAATTTGCGTAAAATAACCCAACATACCGTTTGGGATTTCAAAGAAATGTCATTTTTGTTAAAAGTGTTGTTTTTTGTCGAGGATTGCATCACCGCTTGAAGTACGTCGAACTGGTAAATGTAAATGTCGAGCTAGTAAAGCTTATTAGATGAACCATGTAACCAATCGTGTGTTGTATAAGATCTAAATACTTGCAGATGTGCTCGGATGCACGAGTGCATATTTTCAGTCAAGTAGTGAAAACATTTTCGTTCACCCCCGGGAAAGGTCCGTTTTAAGATTAAACATGGTTATCTTCTTTTTGTTTTCTTGGCGTGCATGCAATCCCCTCGACGAGCTAAAGGTCGTCCAGTCGATAGATAGTACGCCGAGGCCATGCCACGAATGAAATCCCGCCTCTTCTTCTGGTACTAGTCCCAACCTTGATGAGTAAAATCCCTCCATCTCATACGCCCTCTCCCGAACTGTTTATCCGAACGTCCGAGAGTGCTGTCCTCACGCGTTTTGTAATTTCTCCCCTGAAAAGGAGACTAAAGCCCATTGCTGGCTTGATTTCCGAATGTTTTCCCTGCTTGGCAGGGGCCATGAGGTTCCCGCAGCAAGCGGTGCGGCCCCTGATGAGGGAAACTCATTGTCAGGAATGAGGGCGAGAGGAGGAGAAGGTGGGTGAGGGGTCCGGGAAGACCTGTGTTGAGGGATGAAAGGAAGGTGAGCGGGGAGTGTATGGAATTGGGTGGACGGAAGGGGAAAGACAGATTGAGTGAGCGGATAGGTGAGGTCGGAAAGTTAAGCAGCGCCAGCAGTTATTGGCACTGCAAAAGGGATGGACGGGGAGGGTTGAGAGAGGGTGACTTTCTGTGAAGGGAGGAAGAATAAAAAAAGGAGAGGGAAAATACGGTAAAAAGCATTGTGCGCGTGGGAACGCTGCCTTCCATGTGTCACCAGGATATTGGATCTCTCCCTCCCTCTTTTTATCCTCTTCCCATTCCCAGCTTCTACCTCTCGTCTTTCTCTTCTCATTCCATGCGCTATCGCCGTCTCATCCCAAGTGTCCCGTACTCTCACCGCACTCCCTCCTCCCGCACAAACCCACATCCAGATCCAGTTAGCGTAAATCCAACGCCAGGGTGGAAAAGCGTGGGTGGAGGAGGGAGAATGGGAGCGAGGGGTGGAGATGGACTGGGTAGGAGGCGATGAAATAAGGGTGGCAGAGGGGAGGAGATAAATGCCTACAGTCGGTCGGTAAAGGGAGGAGTACGCTCACGGTGAGGTGGGGAGGGGAGGGTAGGGCTGGGAGGGTAGGGTCAGGCCCGAGTTGCTGCGAGATTGAACGGTGCTGAGAGCCGGTGGAAAATCAAAAGGGAGTGGTTTGAAAAGCATGGGACTTTGCGGACCCGAAAACAATAACGAAATTGCTCTGGAATGACCAAGTCTCTGAAACCTCATAATCATGGTAAATATTATTCCTCCGTGATTGCACAAAATGTGGTTGGTCAAATACCAAAGTTGAGGAATTCTTTTTGCTACGTTATTTAGGGAGACTGTAAACGGACTATGTCAAACTGTTAAGGCCTGTTCGAAGCAGGTACACAAAATATCGCTACGCACGTAAACAATGTAATGCCTTGGTTACCTTTTATTTTTCCGTTGCTGTAGGTACAAACAATTGGCTTTGGGCATGCAGGCACAATATTTATAATCGAATGAAGGTTGCTGTAATTGATTAGTCCATTTTCTGTGTGAAGGTTCAGTCAACTTTGTTGGTTGATTATTAGCTTGATCTCCCCGGGGAATTCGCTATGACTGTAGAGTAAAACTTTATCAGTATATATTCAAAAGACTGTGTCGTGAAAGATGAAAAACCGTTTACCTATCACTGAAGAACATTCATTTCAGGCGAATAAAACAGTTGCAATTGAAAAATATTTAATTGAAGATTGACGTAATTACAAGACCACTAAAAGTGTGATGTTTCAATGCTTTTTTTACAGTGAGGCGTTAAGAATTTTGTAAATAAGTAAACGGCAAGAGAGAGAATGATTAGTTTATTTATTGATGAGGAGCCAAGGTATTGTAGATTGTCTCTGGGTTCTGAGTTCATCATTTTGGTAAATTTTTCAATATTCGAAATTACTTGGCTCTCCTTTATTCTCTCCGTACATACAAATCGTTTCATCGTGGCTTTAGGCACCATCAGTTATCCGCCCATCGCAGCGTTCATTGATTTCTATTTAATTTCAGCTTATATTGTTCAGTTCTTCGACTACCGCTAAAACGTAATACAAGAAGTACTATGCATAGAAGTTAATTTGTGAAAGACATCGTTAAATTTTGGAATATTGATCAAACATATTGGTTAATGCTTTAAATCCATTAAATTCTGAAGCGTAGTCCATGAAGTTACAAGTATTTGACATCCGCGAATAATAGTAAGCAGATATATAATATTCGTAGCCTTCACCCAGTACTAAGCCTAACGGCGTGTAAAATTCACACATTAGGGTTGGGGGGCCAGTTACTTTCCCAGTGCCGGTTATAGCTTTCCAGGAAGACAAAGTACCCGAAAAATCACGTAGCTTAAGTGGAGCTGCAGGTGACCAGAGACTTGCCCGAGAATTGAAAACCCGGGACCCTCCGGTCAGAAGCCCAACGCTCGATCCCCTGGACCTATATACAGGGTTCGTCCGGAAAATAAGTGTACTGAGCTCAGGAAAAAAAAATTATTACACTTTTACATATCTTAAGCTAATATTCCTCAAAATAGGACCCTTGTGAGTCGATACCCTTGTTCCAGCGGCGTTCCCATTCCTGGAACGCTCCCGCGAAATCATCATCGGGAACCTCTCGGCGACTCGTCGTCGACCTCTTCTCTGCCCTCCACGAACATCTTGTGCCACCGAAAGATCATGTTTCTGGACATGGCTGACTCCCCGTAAGCCTGGTTAATCATACCGACAGTTTCGGTAGACGATTTCCCAAGCTTTACCGCAAATTTGATGGAATAACGCTGCTCCAAAAACTTCGGCATCGCGTTCCGTGACGTGGGTCGAGCGTGGAGGTTCGCGTTAACAGAGCTCCTCACTGCACCACAGCTCAGAGCCGACTGCCTTTTTCAGCGTCGCTTGCCAATATACCCCCCTCCAATCGCAGCCCGTCAGAGCGGTGCTGGGTGCGCCTGGAGCGGCGCGCCCAGCCCAGGAGTCAGTACACTTATTTTCCGGACGAACCCTGTATGCATATGCACACATGATAGGAAGGAACACATAAAATACGTACACAAGAGAAGTGGGGAAGGAAAAATCGAGCTGATTACAAGTGCAAAAATATTTCCTTGACACGGAAAACCGGAACACCATATCTTTCGACTTTTTGGGTCAATGCTTTTAGAGCAAGTAAAGATATGGAGGAATAAAAGGCCCTTAATTCATTTTTTGGTTTTTTAAGTATTTACTTCTCTTAGTTATTAAATACTCAGGCATTATGATTCATATTCGTAACTAACGTTATTTCAAAATATTTTCATTAGTAAGTAATTTAATAATTTTACTGAAGACCACCATACACTGAAGACGTTTGACAACAGTAAATATATTTTTAAATAATACCACTTCAGGATGGTACAGGCAAACAAATAAAGTGCAGATAAACAATGTTTTAAAATAGAACGCTTAAAATGTTGGGCAAAAATCTGTGGAGAGTCAAAGGGGATACGCCAGTGTAAACAATTTAAAAATATATATAAATAAGTGATATCGAGAAATAGATTGTCCAAAAAGACTGAACGTCGGAGGTGAAGAAGAATCGCAATCATGTCATTAATAGGTTTATAATCCTGGTATCAACTTCCGGCAGGGAGTGCAAGTGTTCTTATTTTTAATGTGATTTATGCCGTAGCAGCTCTTCATTAGTAAGCCAAAATTTCACTATTCATTCAGTACATTAAGTTTTTAAAATCTTAGTTGACGTTTTAAAATATAAATGTTGTAAATACCGTAATAAGTTAGATAACTACTTTTTTAAAAAGGAAGACGTGTCGAAGCGGTTTTTTTCTTTTTCAAGTAATATGTCCTCGTTCATTAACTCAACACTCAGACGCCATATCTTCTTCGAAAAATATCAGTAGCAATAATGAAAGAATACAATTTACTGTTACCATTTGTAAGAGCATTCAAAGTCAACTTTGATTCTTCATCATCTGAAGCTACTTGCGTTTTTACCACTAGGCGTCCTTATGGTAGTTTATAATCAAGGAAATAAACTTGCTCCCCGTGGGAGAGCTTTGTACGAGTTTTGGTTGTTTTTTTGTCTCGGGAGTGAAGTAATGAACCCATGTTTCATCCATGGTTTTTAAACTGTGCAAAAATTCTGCTTTGTTGCTGTGAAAGTTTGCAAAACACTCGATTGAAACATCTTCACAACACTGGTTTTGCTCGAGTGTGAGGCACCCATCTTGTCCAAAGCTTTCTCATGTCTAAACTTTCAGTTAATATGCGACGCACCGTACTTTTTGAAATGCCTACTATGTCTTCTGGCTTGTGCACTTTCAGTCGATGATCATACAGTGTCACCTTGTGGATTTTCTTCACCGTTTCTAGAGTCGTAACCTCATTTGGTCACCAATGCGATGCTCGTCTTGACAGCTCGTACGGCTTTGTTTAAACTCTACTTTCCAATATTTTACTGTTGTAAACGAAGAAGCAGACTCACATAGAGTAGAATCCAGTTCAGCTTTTATATTGGTTGGACTGAAGCCTTTCAAATGAAAGTATTGTGTCCTATAACGATGACCAATTTTCTCCATTTTCATAAATTCACCGAAAACGTTCATGATTGATGGCTACCAAACAAATACTAAACAACATAGCGTCTTCAAACTTGAAACATACGCTTTATAGATGGCGTGCTTTCTACTGCAGTTTTATTTTTTTAACAAATACCGCTCATCTAGGTCAGGATGAATACTTTTGGGACCACCCTCGTTAATGAAGTTTCCTCCTTTTTATATGTGAAAGTTTCGTGGTATAAGGTAGGCCTACATCTTTGGACTGTTTCTTTTTCTACATTTGTATGTCTTCTTCTTAAATGCATTCACTTCATATACACTTCAATCCCATTTAGCAGTTGGTTTGACGTCTATGCTTAATGATGGTGGAATAGCCGGTTCAAACAACTTGCTTACGGTTTTTTGAGGACACACTGATAACTTGCACAAATGCTGATAACACATATCGTCGGATTCCATGAGAATATACAGTATATTTTTACAGCTCTTCTGTCATGACGTCGCAACGTTTTTGAGTTTAATCCATTAGCAATAGTTCAAGCTCATCTTTTAAAGCTCAGTAGGATTTCAATAATGTTTTTTCTTTGAGAACAATTTCCGGTATTATATCCGTAGTTGAGCATTAACTTGAGGTTTCAAAAAAATGTATTCTCAGCAATAGTCAGGATATTAATATCTCCCAGGACTACGCACAACTCTGTTTAAAGTGCATTGCATTCAACTTGTAAACCATTTCTTCACGTTCATTTCTTCACAGACTCCATAATTACAATGGATTAACTTTATGAATTTCAATCGCCTACATTTATAACTTTCCTAACTACCTAACTAAACTACTTTCATAACGTATTATTATTATTAAAAATACACATGTGTTGATAGACATTGTCAGGTGGCACACAAGCCCAAAATAATCGCAAAAGATAATAGATAAAAACATACTTCAAAACATAAATCTCTTTAACAAAACAAGCGAATCCCCATCCCATTTACAACCATTAATCAGCAAGAAAAAAAGATAAATTGAAAAGCTTAAGCCATTACATCTAATACAATACACCACACATCAATCAAATTATTACATATATACCTTACATCTATTCTTAAAAGTATAAGCTCTGTTAGGAAAGGGCTCGAATATTTTTGCAGGTAAGGTGTTCCAATCAACAATTGTTCTATTTAGAAAAGAAATTATTTTAAATTTGTTCTCTGTGCCCGGCATTTTACCTTAAATTTGTAATCATTTCTGCCTATAAAATTTGGGTTCCCCGCCTCTTTCCTAAGATCCTGAGGAGAAAAGACGTTGTTGTTGTGGACGTTTCGTCCTTGCATCATTAAAACCAGTTTTTTGGTCTTTCTCTTTACCTCAGACCAAAAATATATCGTTATTTTATCTTTTACATGTCGTCAGATATGTACGTTTTTATTATAATAGCAATGTACCAATAATTTTTTATAAGCATATGGAGAAATTCTTTTATGATTCTTAGCATATTTTTTTATCCTAAGCATTTTTATTTATTCTAAGCATAATTATGCGAAGAAATTCTTTTTTATTCCCGCTTTTCCCAAGGATCCCCAGGGTTAGGATTTCGAGTGTTAGGATAGTCGAGAGGAAATCAAAGTTGGATCACACGACTACATCTACTCCTGAGATATTTCAACCATGGTGGTGGTAAGCATTGATTAGCCTTATAAGCATACATAATTCACAAGCCTATTGAGGTTCACGTTGGTAAATTAAAACGACAACTTAAGTGGCGTCATCTATAACTTACTTCATTATTCGTCATTTATCTTAAGACCGCTTACTTTTTTTCTCTCAAAACTTTCCTTTCACCAGGAAAAATCTTATTTTTTTTGCATATTTTCGGGCTTGGCGTCCTCCAAAACTATTTTCTCAATATCTGGCCTGGAATTTTCCTTGTTAATTATTTTGCCACTATTCCTTTCATCAAAGTCTTTCTTTATCTTAAAAAAAACGGGAAGATACTGTGACTTAAACGGGATTATTGCGATGGTGACCATCAAAATAGAGAAATTTCAAGGGTTAACTGGTCAATGGAAGCCGATAAATTGCCAACGTCTTCCCCTTTGAACGGTATGAAAGCCCTCGAAATTAGGCTGAGAGACCAATCAAGCTACCGAATTTATTTTTATTCCCTAAAATTTTGATTTAATCAACGGTTGACCTTACTAACATCGCTGACGTGACATCTCCCGTAGTTACTTGAATTTATCAAAGTAAAACACCCGCATGTTAAAGTAGGTTTTAAGCTAATGAACTGTGGTGAAATGCGCACACCTACAGTTACTTGCAACCCTCAAATGTACGGTAATTCATCATATTATGTTAATTCATTGTTGCCCCTAGTAATTCGAATTAATTAGCTAAAGCACTCTACCGGAAATGGAGGCTGTACTGTATCGAGATCTGGTCTAGGCAAATGATTTTTTCTCGGTACCATCTTAAAATATCACTTGGTATGTAATTACGTTGTCGGAGTTTAAATCCTTCCATTCAATTCCGTAGCTTTTTTTTGGCATTTGAAAATGTACCTTCATTTTTGTACTCTAAACGATATTATTCAGTTCAGTTGTGTTGGTTGAAGTTAACATTTTTTTTGGTTTTCATGAAAGTGTACGGAAAGGTTGTTTTGTCCAATATTCCGTCTTATTTTTCCATTTTTCGTTATTAACCATTAACACAGTAATCAACCCGAAGGTCGGTTTGGTAGGTTAGCCAGAGTTCACCCAGTACTAAGCCCGACGGCATGTGAAATTCACACATCAGGGTAGGGGGGCCAGTTCCTTTCTCTGTGCCGGTTATGGTTTCCCAAGGCAGAACTGGTACCCGAAAAATCACTTCAGCTTGGGTGGATCTGCAGGTGATCAGAGTGCCTTGCCCGGGAAACGAACCTGTGACCTTCCGGTCAGCAGTCCAACGCTCTACCCCCTGGACTACCGCGAACCACTTTTTTTCGTTATTATATCATAGCAAATAATTATGGATTTTTTCAATTTTTAAATTGAATATCCTGTAGATATTTCTTCAGAACTTCTAAAATATAATTGATTTCATTCAATTGTTTTAAGTCTACAAAAAAACCCAAGCAAACTCCTTTTAATATTGATAAAGATTATGATTAATTTTTATACCTTAGTTTCAACCCTTACTTCTAACATTATTAATTTACACCGATGGTTTTTATTTGTTCTTTGAGGCCTTGTTTTTCCTTCGTCCCTTCTATGTTTGAACTCCTCCACGAGTATTTATCCAGCATACTTCACATACATCATAAAGTTTTCCTTCCTCCTTCCTTGTATTTTATGTCATAATGCTCTGTCATCCCTTTTCCATTCTTTACCGTGAATTGATCTTCAATAAGAAATTCACTTCTGGCGTCTCGAATGTCATTGACCTTATTTCTTCGTGCTCTGGAATGGTTGTCTCACGGGAATATAAAATACTTCAACGTTTGCTAATAGAGACTTAAGTTTGACTTATCACTGTGAGGTTTTCATGCGATATACTCTTTCCTCGAATATCAGTTGCAGCTTAATTTTATTTCTTATTCACTTCCTAAAAGGTTATCTTTTTCAAGTCTTTAAATCGCTGAATTATTTTTCCTTTAATTATGGGAGGACTTGATCACTGATCAACGATTCCTTTTTATTAACGTGCTCTGCAAAATATTGTCCGTCGCGACTGAAACAGTCCAATCCTTGTCATTATTATTTGCTAATCCATCTGTTACTGTTATATGCCAATTCTCCCTGGAATTTCCCGGTTTTTTATCTTTTGATCATTTATCGACTCTTCTGAATTTTCAATCTCACAGATCTTACTTACCACAGTATTAGTAAATGGCATGATGGTGAACGGCACGCCAGCAGCAATAAGGAAATGATCATGGAATGAAGAATGGTGTTCGTTTGCTGACAGTTTCTCTCTTTTTCTTTCTCTCAAACCACAGGTGGTTTGTGCATCCGAGTAGGTCTTGATTCGTCCTCAACGAGACCTTCGTGATTGTGTTTCCTAAAATTTGTTCACCGGCTTTCGTCTCCACCTACTCACTAACAAAATTTAGTACTTTGGTGTGGCTGTGGAAAGTTAGTCCGAGGCTCTTTATTAGTTTCTCCACGATCCACATGGTCTGCATATGACTTGGTATCCATTAATGGAGACCAGATAAAGGCTTTTGTGAGCAGCCATTGAAAGGTAGGGTGATAGAGGCCTCGCGGTTGTCACTGACTTGGAATTATTTTTTCCGTATAAACAACTGCAGGTAGCTTGGCTGCGTATCTGCCTTGGTATTGCTTAAGTGAACTGATCCCTGACTTGGAACTCATTTCCTGGTAAATTGCCAAATGCATTAAGTCACACGAACACGCTTGGAGGGTTTAGCTTAGTTCTTAGAGAAGAGCACACGTCAAATATTAGGGAAAATAAAGTAGGATCCACAGATTTTTGTCACCAGATTAGGCTATAACACACAGATCCAAAAACGTAGAGAAAAAATAAACACTTGCGTTAAAACGACATACAACCCACAAAGAATCAATACAATAGGTGCCTCAAAAACATAGAAGATAGTCATTTGAGTGATAAGCAGTGCTAGTGCCTCTGTTAACAATGAATTCTCACTCAAATTTTTTTGAGTGCACAGAAAACCCCGAACCAATGAGTGATGGACCAAATAAAATTCATGACATTTATTGCTGTTGCATTAGAAACAAAATATCGGATTATGAGCATATTTTTGCTAGCACAAGGCAGACAGTAGTTGGAAAGGAGAGTTGACACACGGAAGATATACAAAATAATAAGGTTTTCCAAGTGATTTAATAATTTACAGAAGGGGCAGATCTAATAAGTGGTTTGGGAGAGTATTCATGGCTAGAAATTCCAATCTCAGCAGCCAACTATATGAATACGATGAAAATGACATAGAAAGCGTTTGGTGCAACATAAAAGGCTACAGCGACAGAAGCCTATTCGTGTGCTCATTTTATAAACCCCCAAATCATATACTATAACTCAAGCTCGACGACGAAATACCCACCCTCAGCAACAATATTATTATAATTGCTAGTGATACAAATCTACCGTCAATTGACTGGGACTCGTACGGCGTAGGAAAATCTACCAAAAATAGAGATACATGCAGAGAACTCCTCCATGTATTCGCAATACCCTCTTTAGAATAAAATGTTTAATCACCAACTCGAGGCTACAGCATAATTGAAATCTTTGCGACTTTTACTTCCGAAACCATTACAAGCATTGAAATAATTGCCGGAATCAGTAACCATAAATATATTATTGTATAATAAAAACCTAAGTTATAAACCAAAGAAATAAAAAGTGCAAAGTATTCTTATTTGACAAGGCAAATTTTAAGGGAAAGCGAGAATATTATAAGAAGAATTACCAGAATATAAGACAAAAACCCTGACGATCGATATGGTAAACACTTAAAATCATTTCTATAATATTATACGCAAGGAAATGAAGGCGTACAATCCCTCAAAACTTAAATGCAACAGTAAAAATTCTAGATGATACAACGAAGTCATTAAGAATGAAGGGCATTAAGAATGGCAACGAAGGGCTTTAAGAATGCAAAGGAGGCTACAATAAGATTTTTTTAAAAGTTTAAAAAGTTAATATGTTGTTTAAATGAGAGCATCCAAAGAGAGACTTAAAGAATGTCGTAGTAAAACGAAAGGTATCAGCTATCTACATCGACACAATACCTTGCAAGCCGCGCTAGGGCTTGTGGCGGGGTGTTCGGTCACCTGCCATAAACTGCAACAACACTACATGCAAAACCAAATCATGTTACTTCCACACAAATATTAGTTTTCTCATGCACTAGGCAAACCTCAATCACATGAAAGAAGGCACATACTTGCAAAAATATTCAATAACAAGATACGTTCATTCAAAATATGCTGCATAATTGTTAACAAGCTGGGTCTCTTAAATAAAAAGAATAAAGTGCAGGAAGAAACATGCAAGATATCGACAAATATGTGTAATACCAATTATAATGATCTACTACACGAGTGCTGTCATACCTATTATGGTCTTTAATGATTGGAAAAAAAACATTTTAAAAATATCCGTTTTACAGTAAATCTCCTTAATGTTATTTTGGTGATTATATCCACCGTAGTAAGTGGGTCCAGTAATTTATCCTTATAATCCTCAAATGAATAACCTGCCTCAATTTACAAAGCAAATTTTACCTTTATTTAAGCCTGCTGTCAACTAGCGAATCATATCCTTATTCTTCCTATAGAAGCGTGACACTGCTACCTTGTTTATAACAACTTTTCACAAACTTATCTGCTCTTCGTTGCACTCGATCTAGTTCCAACATGAAGCCTACTTTATAAAGATCCCATACACTTGATGTATTCTTTGGGTTGGGCCTAACTGACGTGAAATAACAAAGCTCCTAGACCCTTTCATTACAATTCCCAAGTTTTTTTTTATGAACCCCAAATTGTTATTAGCTTTTGCGCAAATTTCACGAATATGTTGGTCCCTTGTGAAGTATGTTTTCTGGTGAAATATGTTTCCTCCAAAAATTTATCGGTACATATTTCTTCAAATTTAATTCTAGCTCCCATGTCTCGCATTACTTTACTAAATACTTTCTATGCTACTATTTGGGAAAGACTCACTTCTGCTTTCGTGATTATCTTTAACAGCTATGAACACCCTCCCTTTCCTATTTTTTCTCTGTCTTCTTTAAATTCTAAAGCCCTTAGGAATAATCTCCTAGTCAGCAATGCCTTGAAATAACCAGCTCACAATTCCTATAATTATATTGGCTTCGGTACTTCAAATCATATGGTAAAATTCTGCTGTTTTGTTTTTCAAACTTCGACAGTTGAATGTCACTACGGAGATAGGTCTATTTTTGATCAATAATTTGTGTTTACCCATTCTGATGCTACTTGCTCTAGGAGTTATATTTACCTGGTGATTCTCATGTGCTAAGCCCAATATATCATTACACATGCCGTGATACTTGCCGCAATTCTTTGGTGAATGACCCATGTAATGATTATTAAGTAAATTCCCACTATTTGATCTATTTTATGACCCAATTAATATGGCAAAATCTTCTCATATGTTTCTGAGTCCTAGTCGCTACCTTCTGCGATGCTTCAATTGTACAATGAACTCCCGAAGGATCAAAAGACTCACGATAAAAGGACAGGCCGCGAGTGAAGGACTTTGCGTATTATGCGCAACTTCCTACACTCCTTTCAATCAAAAATGCCATGTGAATTTTTTGAGGAAAATCCAAATTCCTACTTGTCCTATGTTAGAAAAATACAGGGCAAATATCCGAGCGTACATTGTTTATAAGTAGGCAACGGTGAAATAATTACAGACAGCATTAAAAAGGCAATTATTTTTCTAAAACACTTTTTCAGACCGTGTGCAATAAAGACACAAACGCATCGAACAAGCTTCCACATCCACCCGGGGAGCACATGAACGACATATCGTAACACTGACCATGGAAGGAATAGAACATCAGCTCCGTAGAATCAAAGTCAAAATACCCCCAGATCCTGAAAAAATACCTGCTAGAATACAAGTATTGAAGGAATTAGCTGAAGATGTTGCTCAATTTTTAGGAATCATTTTCTAAAATCGATAGACGAAGCCTCTGTACCTCGCCCTTAGAAGGTAGCACATATGACTACCATCTTTAAAAGTGGCGTTAAGGATAACAAAAAACAAGTTCCAACCTATTTCTTTGAGATCGATGTCTTGAAAATTTTTAGCATAATAAAATGGTACGAAAAGTTAAATGCTACGGTATCAATGAGAAAATAATAAATTGGATTACAGGTATCTTGTAAATTGCTAATAAATAGTAGTCAACGACGAGTTGTGCTCGTCAGATATAGATGTGACATAGGGCGCCCCCCAAGAAAGTGGAATGGAGCGCTTGTATTTGTAATATACACTAATGACTAAAGCTCACGCGTTACTAACGAGCTAAGATAATTTGCTGGCGATGCCTTGGTAAACAGGGAAGTAAGGTGCCCATCAGATTGAGAGGTACTCTCTACTAACTTATCGGACACAATATCGGATTGTTGAAAGGAATGGGGATTACTGCTTAATACCGGAAAATACGAAGTTTTTAAATCCTCTTATTTTAATACTAAGATTAGTCTTCGTCTTTCCGGAAAATCGCATAACCTTTGTTTTATTTATATTGATTCTCCTCCCATATATATATATATATATATATATATATATATATATATATATATATATATATATATATCTATTTTTGATGCTGAATCGGTGTTGAGCAATCAGCCACTACCACACACCCCAGTGGTTTCTTATAGGTTGCCCTAAAGTTAGTAGATTGGTAGAAAGAGTAATCTTACATTCACCGATATATAATCCAACTAAACATTCCTTTTGTAATTTCTTTTTATAAAGATGTCCACGTGTAAGACGTAATTTTTTAAAATATACCCGGCGAGGACAAGGAAAACAACTATTTTGAATAAACAGGATGCAGATATGCACCAGTTAAGCTGAATCTTTAGTTACATTCTCGTTGCAATAAGTATACATATACAACGTTTCACTTCACTGTCAATGTGTCTATAGGGTTCCAGATTGGAAAATAATCACATTTTAGGGTAGAGATAAAATTTAAATTTAAGTAACTAACGGCTACATTTCCGTGAAAGATTTGTTTAATTTTTTTGTGGAAAGTCATGTGGATTTGTGAGCTGAGAAAAATTTCTTGACAGATTTTTTTCATCATCACAGTTCTCCTGTTCCAAAGAGTGCATTTTACGACCCGATGAAATCTTCAAAACTTTCCTCGCCCGTTTCTGAAATCCGGCATCCGCCTCATTCATCGAAACTGCGATTGCGTGAAATTACATTGCAAATCTGGAAACCAATTTAGCCAGACATAGGCTGAGAAAACACCGAGTACCAAGAGGGAAGCAGAAAAGACAAAAGCTTTGTCCATGGCGGGTAAATAGAAGAAAATAAGAAGATTGTGATTAAGATAGATTCCATGGAATTTGTGCAAACATCATTCAAATAGAGGAGAATAAGTAGATAGTAAATAACACAGATCCCCTGGAATTTGAGCAAACACCAGATTGTTAGTCCCAGAGTAGGGGGCGGAGAAGCAAAATGGATCGAGGGAGGGAGAGAGGTGGAAGTGACAGATAAGAGGATAACATGGAAAAAAGGGTAGGAGAGTGAACGTAGGAAAAATCCTCAAGCTACGTGTGTGTGTGTGTGCGTAAAGTAACAAGTATGGGTGCATGAGATTGAGGACGACAAGCGGTAGTTAGATGATTAATGTGGCTGAGAAACAAATTAGTTCGAAAGGTGTCTATGAAAAACAGTTGCGCTTTGGTTATACGTGAGCTGATAGAGGAAGAATTATAAGAGAATATTTTCGCAGGAAATGCTTAAGTCTCCCCATTCGCGTATTTGGGGACTATAAAAAGGTAAAAGCTACGAAAAAATTATACAATAAAGATAGCAGGCGTCTTATTAGACAGAGAATACTTTCTGCTAAAGCCTGTAATACGCTCAAGCAAAATAAATTACCTTTAGTTTTAATATATTCTTGATTGAGTACCACAAAATACTCCTAAAAGAAGTTCATCACGTATTTTGTGCTTGATTAATTTTGCAATTTGAAGCACTTTAATCAAATCAGCTCTATCGGATAATGCAATGATAATAGCCGAGAATATCACGGGCCAGGAATGGACAAAAGGTTCTAAACCGATCTCATGGAGCTGATGCAAATACTGGAAATTCATGCCGGGCCAAAATGCTACCCGCCGTTCCCTACTCAGCGGCTGATTTTCACCTCCTTCACCTCCACACGGAAATAAACTGAGTCAATTTCATAAATGAAAGTCATATTCTGCATCACTAAATCGTTTTCGCTCTGTGTAATCTTCAAACATCCCATGACTTTTCCCATGACTAAAATGTTGAACCTTGTGCCCCGTTAGAATAGGATGTGTATGGCTGAGGGGAATAGGATTACATGTATACAATAATGGCAATCAATGGTAATTGCCAAAATTTTTTTTATTTAACGGTAACTGTGACTAATATCATACTCTGTGGTAATGCTCAGCTAAAATAAAGCCAGCACTCAAAGATATAACCATGTTTTCTGACACAGATATCTTTTTCCACCGTTAGTTTCACGTTTGAGTTACAACGTCAGAGTCAATTGAGCTCTGCCTATCCTTTTCACTGCATTCTGCAAGCCGTCACACGAGAACATAGCAAGGGGTACTCACTCCAGCCATTAGAGAAGTTTCTTGTTGATATGTCATCAAATGTTTCTTCCTGTTGTGTTACCGAATCGTATGAGGTAATCAGGATTTCTTGAGGTGTTTGGTTCCAGAGTTAATTTCTCCCAACTTCTACTACTGGACTATTCTCTCGTCTCCCAATTTACTGTCATTACTTCTACTGAATCAGTGCTTAACTTAAATCATATGCACTTTTAAATAAGGCTAACTTGCTTCCGTAGCCTTCATTGTTTTGTGTTGCAAGTTTATGTGGTGGTGGAGTTTCTCATTCTTGCTTGTTGTGTCCTGGCTTGCGTGTTGTTGGATGGCTTTCATGCTGTATTCTGGGGTGTAGTTGTTTTTTGGTTTATTGTATATTTGTTTGTATGAGTGTTGGATGAAGGGATTTTTGCATGAGTGTTTGCGCTGCTGTGGGTGTAATTTTCCATGTTGTTATTTTGCATTTGGTATTGTTCCTTTTTACGGGTGGTGACCTAACAACCCCCTCCACACGCCCTTGCGGCGGCTTGCGGGGAATTATGTAGATGTACATGAAGATGTAGATGTAACGTTATCATAACAAGGCCTTCAAATATTTATTTTACGTTTTCTTTTCGTTTAAAACAATTCCTCAGCAATCGTGTGGATTTTCTTTGTGTTGAGTTTATTTTCATACTGAAATCCTTCTCTCGAAGGTTAGAAATGGAACAACTATTTAACATGTCTAACCAATGCCAAACAAGGCATGTATTTAACGTATACATTCTAATAGCCCTATACTATTCCTATACCTATGAACGGAGGCTACAGTAATATTGATAAGGACGTTACGCTAGATGGATAGCTGAACTTTGAATGGTGACATGGCCACGTTGTGTTCGTACTTCACTACGGAGTAGAAATGGAAAAAACCGTCTTTGAAGATGACTTAAAATAAATCTTTGTAATCTTCCAATTGAATGAAATTTCTGAGATATTTTTTAACTTTTCTCTTACCACTCCATGGAATGAGGGACCTGAACTCTTTCACCCGTTTCGTAACTATGTTTGAAAACTTGCACTCCTGCATTGAATTTAATCTTATACTGTAGTCTCGATTCAAGGAGCACTAAGCGCATACTATGATGTGACTACTTATGGAGTTCGATTTCACCATTGTAGTTCTCACTCGGAATTTCGTATCAATTGATATATTTGCAACAAAGAATTTAAAAAAAGTAAACTGCCTACTTGCCGTCACGCACGCACGTTGTCGAGTATGCATCTCAGTTAACTCTTAAATAGAAGCTTTTGTTATTTAAGCAACGACAGGGAAATTAAAAGTGCAATGTGAAAGATTATAATAACATTTAAATGTTCCTGCGATAGATAACCAGACTCCAAAGAAGATAGTAAATCCAAGTCCATGTCTAATTATCACGCTCATGCCCAATAGTAGTCACTGTATATTTTTAGTCGCTGGTGATTTCAATCTATCGTCATTTATTGGGACCCGTATTGCGGAAGGCAGTCCGAAAAAAATACGATAATTACAAGCCAATTACAGTTTTTAGCCACTTGCTTAACTGCTAACAGAACATTACAGTTAAGTCGAATTATTTCCAACTAATGACCAATATTATCATAAACGTGGGCATAGCTGAAGTCATAAGTGACCAAAGAGCCACGTGTAGAAATTTGGGAAATAGATTAAGGAAAATCGTGAGTAATTTGGTTTAAAATAGTTTTGGAAGACATTAAACCTTATATTGAGATTATTTAGGTCGGAAACAAACTCACAGCTCTAACACAGAACACGTTATGCGAATTGTTGCAGTATGATACGCGATGGAATTTATAAATGTATTCCGTACCAACTAGAATGCAGTAATAAGGACCCAATATTGTACAAAAAATCGTAGCGGTGTTAAGGAGACAATTAAAACTTCTCTCCTGTTTTATCGATAACTAAAATTTTAATGCCATAAATGCATTGTATAACTCAGGATAAAAACAAATAAGTGTATTGTTTAGCAAAAACAACATAAAAGATTCTTCGTAAATTCTTCCTTAAATTTACAAAAAAAGAGTTATTCATAAGTGTACATAAATGGCAACTCCAAAAAAGGCAACTTCCAATGTAAATAAACACTGCAAATATGGATATTTTACAGGCATCGTAAACAAAGCTTTAATTCTAAATACTTTTTCTTGCAGAAAAATATTAATGCACGAAACAAAGTCCTTATACAACTGGAAAATAGTGAGCAAAATATTGTTTTCTAACGAAGGTAAAGATAAACAGCATCAAACTATAAAATCAAACAAAGGCTCATGTTCTGGAGAAAACACCGTTAGAATACTGAAAGATAATAACTTCGCCTGTAAATAAAAATTGCTTTTTTAAGTCTATAGGGGAAGGATGAATAACAAGCACTCTGGAAGCTAAGCCACATACGAGTAACAACTCTAAAAATATAGCGTTAGGGAAGACCTCAGTAAATACAGATCAATTTTCTTAGCATTTATTTCTTGTGCAATCTTAAACCATCTGTTCGCTTCATTATGACCTTTCTTGACAACAGCCGTATTCCTGACAGTATATACTGGGCTGGTAACGGCAACTTAGCCACCACGGGATAAAAAAACTGTTAATTGAAGCACTGATGGGTATTTTTATTCATGAAATCCATTAAATAGGGGAAGGGTATACACGGGTGAAAGCTGCATTTTTAGATCTCTACAAACTCTTTTACGTGATCCCTTATGAAAAATCAATGCACAAACTAAAATATCGTATTATAGGTGGTAATGTGATAAACTGGATTTAGGGGCATCTTACGAGTGCTTAACCGTAAATAAATGCAGTCGCTGGAGGATTGAGTAAATGAAGAACGTTTCGTCAGGACTACTAAGGAGTATTCAATTTACCGTTGGCCGTCTTGATAATCAGTTTATCCATTCAACCACGAATACTCAATACAGTTTTCAAAAAATATATCACCTATGCCTTCAATTTCGAATTCGACTTATTTTTCAGTCTCCATGCAGCAGAACAAATTAGTTCCAGCGATTATCTTTTTAGGCTGTGCCGTACATACGGGCTGTCTGCGATTGCCGTAAATAATTTCGATACTCATTGCCTAGGACAGTTAGTCATTTAACCATGCATTTTAGTTTCCTTTTGATTTTCTACAATATCATAATCCAATTGAATCCGTTGGCTTGAATCATTTTTGATTCTTTATTGATATCATCATTTCAAATTTGGAGATGGCCTGGTTTTTCGTCATCTTAGGCTTTCTTAGGAGCCGTCCTAATCAGGTCATCCAAAAAGTCGTGCCCTTAATATAACATGAACCTGCGATAACTCAGTTTTCAATCGCCAACTCTCTCGTTTTTCTGATTGTTTTTTCACTTAAAAATATTTTTTTTCCGCAATATGTGGACTAGAAATAAGAATGGTGGAAACAACAATTTCGGACAAATACGATGAAGTAGGAAAGATAGATGTATAATTGGAATAAAGATCAAGATCGATGAAGTCGCCGCACCTTTTGTATCTTAAGAGGGTATTGCGAAAATCTCGGGGTAAAATAAAAATATACGAGTAAGCTCTGTGATTTTTTAACTATCCAATGTACACTAATGTACTTTAACCAGTGATGATCAAATGTCTTGATCCCTTCTTAAAAATTACATTCCTTGAGGCCTGCAAAATGCCTGTCTACTTCAGCTGTTAATTCTTTGCTCCAAGAAAATCTACGTCCACCGAGGAAAACTTGAAGCTTGGGGAAGAGATGGAAATCTGATGGAGCCTAATCAGATGAATAAGGCGGATATGGCAACAATTTGTACCCTAGTTCACGTATTTTTGCCATGGAAACGACACTTTTGTGTGGCCGTGCATTTTCTTGATGAAATATGGCTTTCTTCCTTGTTAACCTGGCCTTTTTACGTGTATCGTTTGCTGTAGTTGGTTCAGAAGGTAAGCGTAGTATTGTCTGGAAATTTTTTGAGCTCTGGAAAGATAATCTATCAGGAAAATCCTTTTCGCAACTCAGAAAACTGATGCCATCACCTTTCCGGCCGACCATATTGTCTTTGCTTTCTTTGGTGGAGATAAATCAACATATTTCCGCTGTGTAGGCTGTTGTTTTGTCTTTGGAGTATAGTAGTGGACCCAAGTTTCTGAAAGTTGGCATGAATTAACTCTGCCTTTATACCTTTATTTGCGAAATGTTTAATCACTAATGGAGTCCATATTTTTTCTATACTCACAAATCACTAAAAGGGAACAACGACAGATTGGCGTCCGGACAACAGATAACCCAGAGCACTGAAGCGATCCATGTTTACTCATAAAGGATTCCCCATTACCACGCGGGGAAGTCGCTACGCTAAGACTCGCATCTGGTGGTGATTTCGAGAACCTTTCAAATGACTCTTGCATATTAAGCAAGAGCAAATTTACAATGGAAATGAAAACTGTTGACTTGAGAAACAAAAGTTAATGTATATGTTAATCATTACACATTTGTTGATAGGTGGTAAGCTTCAACATCCATACAATTCTAAGAGGGACTTACGTTGCACCGTTGTGTAAAATGTATCCATCGAAAACCTGCGTTAACCAATGCCAAAGGAGCACACTATTGAACCATTTCTTTGGATAGACATGAAGAAAATATGAATTATGAATTCAAGAAATTTTGATGATAAATATTTGATGATATAAACTACAAAGGCGTAAAATAAATCTGAATGTGTAGAAAAAATGCGATGTTTGACAAAGCTGAGTAATGCATTACAGAAGAAAATACTAAAGCAGTAAAATCACTCAAAAATTAGATTCGAAAAATTCGTCTCTTATATCTAATAGGGGCGTTAGGTACGAATGGATAGAGATATTGACATGAAATATTACGATATTTATCGCGTTTTTGCGTAAGGAAAGATGGGTGTTACTCGATATTTGTGATGAGTGGCTCCAGAGAAAGATGCAATAAATAAAAACAGGCCACAATTACCGAAACTGTGTGAAAAATGTTGAAAGAACGAAGGATATTCTAAGAGAGGCGAAGTGGAAAAACGAGGGAATGAAATTTTGCTGAAAGAGTTAGTTAAATTAGACCTTGCCGATTTGAGGGAGAAAAAAAACATCCAAAATATAGCATTTTTAAGGGAAATAACCGGGAATATTAATGAAGGAAAAACGTAGATAATTATGTTCGAGAAAGAATACTATTATTGCTTACAAAAATATTTAGTCCTCCGTGAAGTAGGTACTTCACGGTTCGTTTAAAACTACGGCTCATACCAGACGCAGGTGTGTTTCAACTTATTTCATGCAATAAAATGTGGGAACGTGCCTGGGTCAATTTTCTTCGTTTTTTAGGTTTTTATTTCTGTTATGAATAGGTAGAGCGGAAGAAGTGATAAAACTATTAATTAATGAACAATAACATAGAAGAAACTCCGTTTTAGGATAAGTTCGTCTTCGGGTGTTTCTGTACGCTTGATACAAACAGGAATATTGTCTTAATTTTCCATTTTTATTAGTTGGATTATGCACAAATTAAAATAGTATTTTTATTTTTCTTATTAATGTGCTGGACTAGTTTTGCTTAACTTCATGTATTTTTTTATTTCACTTCGCAGTAATGACATAATCAAGCATTAGCATGCTAATAATTCTCGAAGTTTTTCCGATGTTTATGTATACACCTAATACGAATCTAGTATATATGATTGCAATCATCTTGCTGAATAAGGTTGTATTTTATTGGAATTTTGAGAATGGTGTGAGGGTAGTAAGAACCTAGATATGAAAAATTCCTCACTAATGTTCATGCACAGAGTTTTACCCAGGGTTTCTTATCGTCTTGGAACATTGGTTACAGTATACCTAAATGTAAAGCGAAAATTTGTGTCTCACGTTACTAAATATTTACCTAAAAGATATGCTTGCTAAAATGTATTTCATTGAGGTATTCGGAGCAGTTAGGAAGTATGTTTAATAGTTGTACCCTTAGGAATCTGTACCCCTGCTTAAGTCTTTGTAAGATCGGGAGCATAAATATTTCTAAGAAATTATTGAAATTCATATTTAACGTTTCCCAAACATGGATATCTGTCTGCATCTGGATAATTTTCTCTCATTTACTCTGAGCAACACGGACTATAAGAAATTTGATTTTACTACTTTCTAGGCATTGGATTCGGAGGGATTGCTTAACCCGAGTTTGTACGACAAGAATGGTTTTTGATTAACGGCATTATGAAGGTTCTCAAAAGAGTAACCTCCGTTTTCGTATAGCGTGAGAACTAGTGGAGAGATTATGTATTGACGCGCACGGTAGGTCAGTGCACCTCGAACTGCAGCGTTTGGAAGGTCGCGCCGCCTGTCGTTTGTTTACAAAATTCAAAATGGACAATGCAACTGAATTTCCCACCAAATTTGAAGTTAGTTCCGTGATAAGGATTTTACTGATAAAATAACTTCGAAACTGCTGAAAGTCATCGGAAAATTATTGCTCTTCACGGGACATATGTGATGAGTGACAAGAGTTGTGTGTCAGTGTCGTCGTTCGTTTAAGACTGAATCCAAATCTTCATGATGGCCAGTGGTGAACAATTACCTGCACCTGAATATTGATGAAAAATTTCGTGAAAATCGTTTTGCGATAACTGAAATCTTTAGAAATTTTTCCACGGATTACAAGGACTCCATAGCATGGCAGCACGATTGAAAAGTTAGGCTACTACGTAACTTTTATGACGGAGTTCACTTTCTGCACAGACCATTTGGCGGGAAATTCAGTTGTGTTGTTCATTTTAACTCGCTATAATAAACAAACGACCTTCCAGCCACTGCAGCTAGAGGCTTACTGAACTATTGTTTGCGTCAATACAGCAACCATTCGAATTCCACCACTAATTCTCACACTGCACGATAACGGGAGTTACTTTCCGGACAGCTCTCGTAGTTTATATGTCAGTAGTCCAGAAGTAGTCCAGAAATGTTTCATCACAGCGTTAATACTCGGGCCTAATCAATTTCATATAAATTTTCGTTAAAAACAAGGTCGTTGATCACCATCACTGTTTGCCGTAACCCTTGATTTCTACCGGCCCACACCGTTTAAGCGGATGTTATTCCAAGGCAGCAAATACTAAATCACCTATTGTGTGAGAATTTTAGTATTACCTTGTGTCCTGCCTTCCACCAGTAAACAGAAAATGTAATATAACCGGCATTTGTCGGACAAAACATCTGGAAAATTTAATGGTTCAATAAATTTTTAATCGTATTCGGAAAAAAATTCGATTGCTATTTCTAAATGAACTGCAATGGCAGAACTAAATTATTTTGTTGCTCTCAACGCTAGGAGAATAACTATCACCATTAATGATACTAATTGAGCACCTTTTCCTACTGCAATATCGAAAAAACTGGTTAAGTGTCTTTGAAAGAAACATTAATTCACTACGATGCCAGTTTTGACCTTTATTATATAACTAATACACAACGAAACGGTAATCGGAGTTCAAGTTCATACCACCTGGTATCCCGGAAAAATAAATAACCAACCCTTCTGAGGAGCAACATCCACTCCATGCATAATAGAGCTCCAATATTCAGTCGCTATTTACTTACAAAGAAGGGCACCGATCCGAAATCCGGGTAAAAAAGCGTGAGACAGGAAGGGAGAAGGGATAGAAGGTAAGTTGGGGGAGTTGGCAGGGGGATGTGACGCAAAGGGAAGCTCATATGTAAAAAAAGAACAGGAGGGGGATGAAGGAGGGAGGAAAAGATAAATGAAAGTGGAGGGATAAATAATGAGTAAAAACATTTACGCAACGGATAACGTCGACGAGCAGAGAGAAGATAGCCGGAAGATGATGTAGAAAGAGTGTGAAAGTGATAGGGTGGCGGCGAAGGGAGCGGGAATTGGGGAGGAAGCTGAGGAAACGAGAGGAAAAAATGGTCAGATAAAGGGTGGATAGGGGAGGGAGGTAGATGTGGACTCAAGTGGTGAGGGTAGGATACAGAGCGAGGTAGATGGAATGGGTGAACGTGTGTGGAAGAAGAGGGGGAAAAAGGAGAGGGGGGGGGTTTACGGGAACTGTTTTTCTGTTGGCTGAGCTGGGATCTTCTTCTATCCCATCGCTTTTTTCGCTCCTCTCTCCTCCCTTCCTCTCATCTCTCTCAGTCCTTCTTCCAGTCCAGTCGCGCTCTTTCGTATCTTCGCTTTCCTCTTTCTCTCGCTCCTATCCCCTCACTCTCTCCCTTTTGTATCTTTTTGGTCACTCGGTTTTTTCCTACCGAAGTCGCACGTCACACACAGTCGGGCCCTAAAAAAAATAAAGAGATACATCCGAATGCTTTAAAAGGGCCGAGTTAATATTCTTTTTTTTTGGGCAAATAGTCAGGTGAAAGTAATGTTCTTGGAGTAACGTTGTCCACTTAGCACCGCCAATTTTTGCCTCGTGCACGCGGAAGTTGGTTTAATGGCAAGCCTGTGCGTTGTTCTTTTTTTGAAGAACTACACGAAACATTAAAATGTAATTAATTTTCATTAATAATACGCAAAAAAAGTCACTTTCACTTACCTTATATAGAGTATTTTGTTTCATAAGCGTTCTTCTATTAATTAGGTAGTTTTTTGATAACCGTAAAATGTTTTCTTATATCTTGATGGTCCATGGGCGAATTTAAAACGTATTACTTCAACTAATGAAAAATTTCATAGAAAGTTCTTCCAGCGGACAATTTTTTGCAATATGCTTGTAAGTAGTTTTCAGAAAAGGTAGTAACATCACCGCAGGTATGTATTTTTAGTAAAATTAGATTATCAAAATATTGGAAGAGAAAATAACATATTATTATTTGATAAATATATTATTTTTTGGTTCGGTCATGGCGGACACATTGTAAGCGTAGTAATTATTTCGCAATTGTCTTTATTTTTTGTGATTGGGTACCTTGATGAGTCAAGGAAGATCTAAAAAGTTATTAATGTAACATTTAAATGATTCATTTCATTGTTATTGGATAAAAACGGTGAGTATTTCAAATCACTTCTGAATTTATTGCTGAAATAAGATGGCAAGGTATGGGCAATTAATAGGCAACCTTGATTAAGTAATTGGTTTTATAAATTCATCTCCCTCACATCATCTCCCCATAATATACTCCTAGGTATATATTCCAAGCTTTCTTTTGCTCGTTATAATGTCATTATCATTAACCCGTCACTGAGTCTGTGCCCGAGTCCAAGTAAATGACATCATTCTCTTTAGGTTAAACTTAACGAAATTATAATTTTAATAGAGCCTTTTAGGTATCATTCAAATGCAGAAAAGTGTATTCTGATCATTTCCTGAACCTAACCGGTGATGATTAGGATCAGGAAAATTCCAATTAAAATAATACACATTAATATAACGGAGTATAATATCATTTACTCTGCGTAACATATATAAATGTAATATTTATAAAAAATATTTATAAAATACAATGCATCCAAATGGGCCCTTAAGAGAAAATCTATTGAAAAAGCTAAGCTTTAATAATAATTTCCTTTTTTAATCTGAATAAGATGTTTACTTCATTAAATTAGTAATATGTTCGCACAATATCTTGCCACATGGCTGCACAGTAACTCAGAATGGTATTATATGTACTAATTTTTAATTCGTAAGTACGAAAACTTTTATATTCATGTTAAAGTCTTTTATTTTAGGAAAACTACTTATGTTTCTTCTTAGACAACGTTGAGGACAATAACATGATGGAGCAATAAACGCCATATAGTCATTAATTTTTAGATGATTTGAATTATTTTTATGTTAATGTATAAGGATAGATTCTTTAAGCACGGAAAATGTTTACTGTTTCACGGGATTTAGGTTAGCTAATATAGCCCGCTTAACTAAACCTACTTGTCTGTGGAAAAATTAAAAAGAAAATCTTTAAAAACTGAACTCATAATTTAGTAAATGTATGAGTAGCAATTGACAATTACTTAAGCTGGAGGAAGCTAATATATTTTCTGAAATTTTTAGATGTAATTTTGATCACAATTCAATTCCCCTGTTAAATTGCACTCACCTATTTTTGACTAACGTATCTACATGCATCAAAGTATGTTAGGTGTAGGCCGTTTTAAAAAACCTTTGTCTTTTAATTGATTTAAAATATTTTCTTGCCAAAAAAAATATTAAACTGGTGAATTATATGTTTGCAGTGTTTACGTATTTTGAATGAAAAACAGGTTTTTTGGATGCTCCGCGTAAACTTCGGTGATATCCAATATTTTTGTATACTTGGTCATTGTTAATTGATTACCTATGGATTAAACTTTAATTCGGGAGAGCATTAAATTTTTTATCCGAGGTAAAATTCCTATTTCATTTATTTTTACGAATCAAATAATATACTGCGTTTTGCAAGGTTACAGCGAGTCATATTTCCCTTTTCATAAAATTTTCGACTTCAACATGTAATAAAACCGTTTTTTTCTGAGGCGAAAATAAATATTAGCAGAATTTAATTTTTTTTAAATCGTTAATTAAAAGAAGATAAGCATGTATTTACGTTCTTTCAACATCGAATACCAAGTATAATATTTCAAGGTATATATATTTTTTACTTAAGAATTAGATAAACGTAACGTCAGATAATTCAATATTGAATGAAATTGAATGAATAGCCTTGGAAATATATTCAAACATATAATAAAGTTTAACATGAATTTTCCTATTCTGATGATTTGCGTAGTGTTGCTTATCATCAACATGTAAACACACTTTTAAAAATCTATCTTCTACTCAACTTTATTAGCCACTTTAAGTATTCCCGCGCTGAGATCGTATTTTTTATCCAATTTTAAGACCTCTGCCTTACCTAGATGCTAGTAAATAGATCAGCGCGTCTTATTTTTTAATCAATAAATGTAACGTAGCAGTTTCTATGGGAGGCGACCGACAAGCTAGGTAATT
Organism: Hetaerina americana; assembly: GCF_022747635.1. Lineage (NCBI taxonomy): Eukaryota > Metazoa > Arthropoda > Insecta > Odonata > Calopterygidae > Hetaerina > Hetaerina americana. Next base: position 69,695,011 of record NW_027287205.1, on the reverse strand, counting down.
TGCGCCATTAGGGATGGATGGGAAAGGAGGGGTGGAGAGAAACCCGGCGTCGGCATTAGCCTACTTTTGTCGAAACAAGGGGACCACAGTTTAACGTCCCATATGACCGAGGTCGTATTCCCAAAATGTGCCCTCCACAAAACACCTCAAGTAGGAGTTAGGATACCGCTGAAAAATATTTTTTATTTTAAATATATTCCTTCGAAATTTGATTTTATGAAATTATCTATTTTTAATGATTTAAAATTTATATAACAGGTTCCCCATAACTTCTTTGGTTGTGAAAATGTTGTATACTTATTCTTCTTCTTGACAATCGTTATACCGAAAAGAGGGAAGTGTATCTACACATTAGCCACGTAGTGCCAAAGTATACCTTGTCAAGTATTGTTTAAACTACTTACGTTTTCCTGGTGATCGTGTACAACAAAAGCAAATAGGTTGCTTAAATGATTGATGAGTGATAATTTTGTATTTTTTCATGTTTTCAACTGCTAGAGTTGCGCGTATGAAGTTATAACGCCAATCGTGAAATGTCACTCTTTCATGTAGGTTTGTTCAAATTGCACGTATTCACACCACACTGGGCATGTAGGTAGACAGATATATTTTTTAAAAACATGAGACTTGAATTTGGTGATTTTGGCAAAATTAATCTCTCTGGTATGCTATTTTATTTGAACATAAATTATTTTTGTGTGATGATTAAGTTTTTAGTTATCAACATGTGGAAAGTAAAAATATAGTAAAATTGAAAGTAAAAGGTTGCTAAAGATCAAAGTTAGGGATTTCGTTTTTGTACATTTTCAAACTCAGAAAGAGTTTTATAACCAAGAATGGGAATACTATACTTCTATATTCTTAAATAAGAAATATTATAACTACGTAACAAATAAGGGCTGGTAACCACATTAAGAGCTTACCCATGCAAACCCCTTCAGTAGGGTTGAAATGAAATGCATGTTCCATGGTCGTATAAGATATATAAGAAAAATATTTATTCTTCTCCCCTTCCGAAATGTTACTCAAAGAAAATAACATTTGGGTGATAGCATTTGGCTATCATATCATTCGCCATAAAAACCATATCGAGAGTCTTCCGACACGGTAACAGCCTCGAAAAAAAGAAAATGTCTCCCCGGAGAACGTCCAGGTAATGCACCGCTATGGAACCATAATTTAAGAGGGGGAGGGAAGAATTTTCCATCCTCTAAGAGAAGGAGAATGGGGAGTGGTTGGCGGAGAGAAGGGAGTCTATGGGAAGGGAAAATAATGTGCGGGTTCGGGTGGAGAATTTGGTATGGAAAAAATGTGGGGCTTAGGACCGCGGAATGCGAAGAATCGGGATGTTCGGAGAATACTCAATGAATCGCGGCTCGATATATATGCGGGGGAAAGTGGTAGATGGAGCCGGAAGGGGTGGAAAGGGTTGGAGGTTGATAAAAACGGTGGGGTGGAGGGAGGGTTCCGCAGAGAATGGGTCAGAGGACCCCAAGGGAAGGAGAGAAGGATTCGCAAAATTTGCGGCGAGGAAAGTTAGAACTAATATAAGTTTTAGGAAGAGGTTTTATAATGAATAATAATATTATGATATTTGAAAGCCATTAAAATATTATTTAGAAATAAACATAATGATCATATGAGAAATAAACTAATGGATTTTTTCCCTTACAACTTATTCCAAAGGATAAGATAAGGATAAAGATAATTCCGAATGTATTGAAATACTTGAAAAACAAAGTAAAATCGTACACTCTGTAGATGCGATATGTATTGAACAGGTTATGATAGATTCCTTTTAAAAAGCTTATCCAAAAATTCTGCGAAAAACGTGTTGCCTCTGGAGAATCTTGAAGAGATACTGAAAATATTTCCAATGATTAACGTCCATGATATGAGCCCATACATGATTTTGACTTTTTCGGCACGGAAAAACAAATATTATTAATATGGACACCACAGGATATCTGTTCATATTACTATAAAAACCATAGGGATTATTAATTTACTGCTTATTGACCGAGTTAGACTTTATTAGGGTTGATTTTACTATTCCATCGCTATTTTTAGCTACAAATCAAAATTTGGTAAAACATTCCGTTTCAAATTTAATATTATTTGTTGAGGATTTAAAAGACGGTTGAATTCGTTTTTGAAATTAACTTGAAAATTTAAATCAATAACCTAATTTAGAACGAGAATAAATATTCAAAACATTAAAGAAACTTCCCTTAGCTTTTGATAAGTGAATTAAAATTATATTCTGACATGCATTTTTGAGAAAAATCGTATTTTTTTTCAAATACACATTATATCACATGCTAAATTTAATCAAATACTTGCATGCATGGCACTTAGCTTTAGTTTAGTGCCTTAGGCGTTGATTTAAATGTAATTTCTTTTTTATGTTTATTTTTATAAATCTACATAGTCTTAAACGTAGTACAAAATGTAGATATTTATCAGGCAATTTTAATTTAAAAATGATCACTTCGTTTTCACTGATTTATTGAAACACGTTGGCTCTAACTTGTAGGGTTCAAGAAATTGTTATTTGAATTCATACTATAAACCCTTAAAAATGCATACAAAACTAGCTCAGCTCCAGTTTCTGACGCTGATCCATAATTCTAGTTAATTATCTAGGAATTTTCAGATGCCTTATAAAAGCACAGTGCCGCTATTTGTTTATTTATCTAAAGCCAAAAAAAGGAAAGATGATTTCAGAATATTATAAGACGGTAGAGGCAGGGATGTTTGGAGATGACGGGCGTATAAAACACCAAATTTAGAGAGTATCAGACAAGGAGAGAACATAGGATTGAGAAAGGAAGGAATAATGAAAAACAGAGGGGATTGGTTTCGAGTGAACGCGTAGGGGTGTCAAGTGTGGCAAAACGGAGAGTCACGGTAAAACAAGGAAAGGAAACGAATGATCCCGGGAGGAGGAACTGAATGAGGTAAGGCAGGTGATGAATTAGACCTTAAGGAATAACAGACAAGACATAGATATTTCATGATACATCTTCCTATGGGAATTATCATCACGCCAACCTGGAGGTACGAGAGTTATTTTTCCACGAAATCGAGCGTAAAATGAATGCTCTCATGAAAGGGAGAATATATATATATATATATATATATATATATATATATATATATATATATATATATATATATATATATATATATTATATATATATATATTTATTTATTTATTTATTTATATATTTATATATATAAAATATCTTCGAAATGGAACGCTCTTCGGCAACGCACAAATATGTAAAAACACAGATTTAGATTTTTAGAAAAGTAAGTGTCTTACCCGAGAACGCCATTCTGAAGACGACAGTCGTGCTGTCGAAACGTCAAATAACAAATTGCGAGGGTCCTTTCTTTGTGTTTCTATATTCTAAAAATCTAAATATGTGTTTTTACATATATATATATATATATATATATATATATATATATATATATATATATATATAAAGATTAAATTTTATTTTACGGGGGTAGATGAAATTGCTGCAGACATATTTTCCTGCGCAAAGAATACAATAGTTTTCCGAGTACATTAACACTAAAAAAGATGATGAATACATGATGACAAAAATATCCGCTTACGTATTTCCCTTAAAATATTAATTCACTTCATTATGGGTACACTGAATGGTTTACGTTTTGCAGCCCCCAAAACCGTACGACTGACTTAGCAATTTGCGGATCCTTGTTTAATGCGAAATAAGATCGTAAGCTCATTTAATGGTCGTGAATATTTTGTTGTATTTTTCAAACCTCTAGTAAATATAAAACTGAAGTTTTATGCTAGAATTGAATTGGAATTCAACGGAATTTGATGTAATATTGCGATATGTTTGACGGAATCTCTAACATTCTAATATATTCCAATCCACTTTTTTATTACCATAAGATATACTTCACGCACCCATTTTCTGTACTTTCGGGTAACCCAGGATGGCATAGTTTGTGAATATTCTCTGAATCGAGGGTTTGGAACCTGAGGGATCACTTAGACTACGGTTAAAGAAAAGGAAAGTGTATGGTAATGGAAAAGAGGGGTATGTGGATGAATAGGGAAAATTATGGCAAGTGGGTGACCGTGGGGCTTTGGAATGGAAAAGTTACACAGACGGGTTGGAATATTAGCCAATACGTTCTGTGAAGATAGGGTAGAGGACGAAATGCGCCCGAGTCTCCGTGTATGTGTGAGGGAGGGTGAGGCAGAGCAAAAGGGAGGGATAGGAAGGGAAAGAGAATTGGATAAGGGCAAATGCTGGAGGCGAGAGGGAGTTAGAAGAAAGGCGAGTCCTGTAAGTTCAGAGAGGGTGTGAGGGAGGTGGGAAGAATGGTGCGTTGGTGGAGGGAGGGATGAGTGGGAAATCTACGTGGACGTGAGTTGGATGATCAAGTTGAGGGGGAGGAGAGGGAGCACAAAAACTGAAATCGTGTGTGTCGGGAATTGCGTAAAGGAGGGGGGGGCTAGGGGGGTTGACAAGGGAAAGGGGGAGTGGTGAGGATGAGGAACCAGCGCTCTCACTACAATGCTTTCGCACGCTCCCCGGTTTTATCCGTTTTTCCCCCAAAATCGCGGCCATATTGGAGAGAAGTTGGCGATCTGCAGGTAATTGATTCTAGGGGTTGAAGCAAAGGGTAAACACATGGCAGAAAACATGTCGTGGATAGCGGGAGAAAGACGGAGGGGTTATTGATACAAACTGATTTGCTCTGCAAAATTCAGTCCGGCTGAGAACCCAGGCGCCCATCTCCAATACTGTATTGCTCCACATGCGATATTTTGATGACCTTACGTACAGAATATATGGGATGAAACATTAAAAATTCAAGAATTTGACGTTGTTTCATCAGAATTTGGGAAAGAATAATTTGTTTATCAAAAGTGTAATTTAAGCTAACCACTTCGGTTTTGCTTGAATTAGAATGAGATAAAAAATTCATCTAGGTATATTAAAACAAAGTATTGTAAATATCTCACTACAGAATCCTTGTATATGTTGTGTTTCATAACTCCTCTGGAAAAGCATATTACTTAACTACATACTTATATTATAATAAGATCCCAACTAATTAAAATTCAATTGGCTAAATTCAATTTGGAGGAAGCATACTCGTATGTGAGGAAAGGGGAGTTTTATCCTCGCAAGTGTTTTCCATACTCTCCTGAGGATTCAACAATATGCATGTTCCAAACAATTAGCAATTAATTTTCCTTTTTATTCAATACTTTAATAGACCTGAATTTAAAACCATTAGATTCTATTACTTTCGTTTTGGTGCTTCTCTCATAGGGATGTTTTATGCAGAACTATTATTACTCTATAAAAATTCCATTTAATACGAGTATATGGTTAATCTTGACGATAATCTATAATTTTGTGCTAATCTTTTTCTCTTATTAGTGATTCACATATGAAGTCATTTGCATGTCGAGGCGAAAATATTAAGGGGATTATAGCTTGGTAAGAGTGACTCTTTCTATTGAGACTTATTGCCAACTAAAGTCAAATGGTGATTCACAGGTATGTTAAATCAGTCTCTACCCTTGTATAGTTATCAATATCCAGTTTCAAGCATGATATAGTGTACTATAATTTGATTTGTTACCACTTTGCCTTCCAAAATTTGCAGTCCAATAAAACTAATAATTTCTTCTTTCAGAAAACCGATATTTAGACTTATAAATGCTTCCGCCGAAAGTGAAATTATTAAAAAGGTTGTAAATCCTGATAGTAAGTACGAGAAATTTTAAGGATTATTTTATAATATTAATGACGGCAATACCATTGTTGAGTATATTACGGTAGTTTACACACTAGCTAGTATGTTCTACAGTAGACGCTTCTTAATCAAAAAAGTTTAATTACCCACAAGTATCTAAAATTAGACATGGAATGTGATACGATCCATGCCGTCTTAAAATCAATGACACTTCATTACAACGGCCAAGGTACGATGATGATCTTCTGATGTAGTATTATAAATTGTATGGTCAGAATGCTAAAAGTAAAAGAGGGTATTTGCTTTTTAATCAAGTGGGTTGAACATTTTTCTTAGCCTTATGTACTTGACCTACTGTTGCATGGAACAATCAGCTTTTAAAAGGCACTTGAGAAGGAAAATTCAAGAACCAGGCAGATCATCTCTAGTTTCAATGCAACTGGTCCTTTTAGATGGATTTCAACCTTCAATCTTGTATCACTACTCTCTTCTACATCTACATCTACATAATACCCCGCAAGCCGCCGCAAGGGCGTGTGGCGGGGGGTCTTAGGACACCACCTGTAATTTAGAAAAGAAAAAAAAACCGCATGCTAGAACCACTAATTCATACATCCACGAAAAAAACATGGCATAAATTCATGCAAGAACACTCAAACCCCACACATGCAAACACTCAAACTACATCGTACATACACATGCACCTGATAGTTTAACTAACAGCTTTGCAGTGTTTAACATTGCTCCGACTTGTAAATTCAATTTTTTTAATATTTCTAAACTGATTTCGGTTTCTTACTATTATGATTTCTGATTGTTCGGGGAAAGAATGAGTATTTGTACCTATCATATCTGGACTCTTCCATCTAATCGTCCATTAAAATTCATTATGGAAAAGTAAATGCCTAAAAATCACCTATACTCTTGATTTTACTGAGAACCTACCTTTAATACCCGCAGGCAGAAGGTTTCGAGTTTCCTCGTGAATGAGAAATTTTGAATGAAATTTCTACGAGCGTAAAAATGGCAACCCTGTTCTTAGGATATTTTCCTACATTTTTACCACATTGATAGGCTAAAATCTTGACTACCTAGGAGTAAGTGAACTTGCTGTGGGCACCTTAGCCCGGCTGTGCATATGCTCTATTCCGTCGTGATACTTTTGATCTCCTAGTCTCATCAAGATGCTTATTTCCTAGCCTCGAACACTGATATACACACGAGAGTGCATAAGAAAATATACTAGACTTTGGCAGAAGCTGAACAGGTCACACGAACGAGTGAATTAGAAAATAAACCGCAAATGTGTTGGAGAGCCTTCAGAAGGCTTTGTGCACAGGTTGGAGCAAACCACTGCTGAACTCTGAACCATTAGTTACCCAGGTGCTGCACTACCAATTTGAGTTTCATAATAGCAAAAATGTATTAGAGTATTGTGTAGAAAAAGATTTCGAACTATGAGCCTCAAATTTTTTGGGGCCCCGTAAAATGATATAGTGATCTTAGATATGGATGGACAACGTAGCTGAGATGAAAACGTATCCAAGGCATTTCTGCATTTCAAATCCATAGTATTTTATCATTATATAAACCATGTTGTTTAATATTTTTATCGATTGCTTATATTGATATTTACATTTACAATTCATTCCAACGTTTTCAATACTATATTTCCGAAAGCACCAGTGAATCCTTTTCTGTGGAAGAGGTTACATTATTGACATGTTAACATAACATTTGCAAAATTCAATAATTGATGATTATTGCCTCCCTCTGACCGTTAACTTGAGTCCCTTAAATACGCACAAATCATCCAATAAGACGAAAGATAGCTTCTCATAGTTTTCCATAGGTAAATACCTGTATTAAAACCATGAACAGTTTTTAATAAGCGTAATTGTTAAACCAAAACAATAATTACCCATTTTATCGAGAAAATTAATATTATTATAAATATCTATACTAATTGGAACTATTACCGAAAATATTTGATAGGCTTTGCCGCAAATACAACCAAAAATATGAGAAATACCTGGTTATACCAGAACCATCGTCATATTGATATGATAGTACAGCCTCTTATTAGTGACTATTGTTAGTGACATTTGTCAGTTTTATTTAAAGTGTTTATCCTTGAAAAGTCATCAAAGAGAGAAATTGCAGGATTGACATCATACTTTGCAACTATGAATATGTAGAATTTTATGAAACTATGGTCGTTGAAAGCAAATAATATGTGCTAAGGGTCTAACGGCGTTATTTTCGCACCGTAGGTCTTAAGCGTTTTGATATCGGAATGAATTGTTCTTTTTTCTTCCACAGTTTAATCAGCTTTAGTTCACTGGTACATTTATTTACTATTCTATAAATCTCACTTGGACTACTTTTCGCATATTTTACTGTAAGGGCACATAATTTATGAAAACAAATTTGCAAGCTCTCCGGGGTGAATTCAGGTACCATTAGAATTACTTTTGACGTTATAACCTCCTGAAGTAGTCATTTGTGATTCACACATGCCTTTTTGCAAATCTCCATGGCCGTTGGAATGGTGATGATTGCCAAGGACCGAATAAGAGTTTCCTGTGAATACGTTTTTTTCTAATTTTCTTTTCTAATTCTCATTTTTTCTCAGGAGTGTGAGCAGAGAGTGATAGGTAACTCTCGCATTAGACATAAACGTAAATACTAAGGAAGTGCCGTAATATCTATTGGCAAAGAAGCATGATTTTAACTTACAGCTAAATAATGGTATCTTTAAAGTGATAATTTCATAACTTTTAATGTTTATCTACCTGAAAGTTAATTTCAATACATTTTATATTTTACTTTGTGATTGAAAACTTAATTATACAAATAATTGAGCCTTTGCTTTAGGTACTATTGTGGATATTGTGGATATTCCGATCCAGGGATCCCAGAAGATGATTCGGCAATTACCATAAGCTTACCATCATGTAGCGACTAGTGAAGATTACTAAAAATAAAGCAGACAGGGACCTCAAATAGGACTGTAGTTGATTTGACGCACACGTAATACTTCTTTCTACCAATGGAAAGATATTAATCGCAAACAATTGGAAATAACCTAACGTTCACGGAGAGAATTTTTCAAGACGATAATCGCACATGCAACAAAAAAATAAAAATCCCAGAACCATTTTTGAATCATTGGTTCCACAGTCAAAGTCACAGGACAGTCTGGCCACACTAAAGGTCATTCGCGTTTTATTGGTTTTCGTCAACATTTCGTGAGCGGTAAAATATCTGCTCGAGGGTCGACGCACATTCAAGAAACGGACTCTAAAAAAGCGATACACATACTTTGATCAATTATTACTACACGCATTATCGCGAGAACCGATACTACATGCAATATCCTAAAAAAACGAGAAAATCTTGTTTCTATATTCGGTTGCCAATGAACATTGTACTCGATTTACTTTTTATCTACTTCCCAAATTGCAAATATTCGAATCATGTGAATTCAATGTATTTTTTTCGGAAAATAAAGCATTTGTATGTTCCGTTTTGAAGTTCCATTGATCATTTACTGACTGGCTCTATTCAATCAAAGAAGAATTTGTTAAAGGGCGAAACTGATTATTTTTTAGGACTAGTTGGAATTCTACCAGATAATATATTGGCTAGATTGAGTAAATTGTCCTGATATGCAATTAAGAAATTACGCAAAGATCAACTAAAAATATCGTAATCTTAGATTTCTTATTCTGCTGAAATCCATATATTATTAATAATTTTTTCCCTGTAAATTTCACGATTGAATATGAAAAATATTTTATAAACTTCCTTGATACATTTTTCGATAGATATTATGGCAATGTTTTTTCAGATCCATTGCTGCTTCATTTCATATTTGTCAGGTATATTTACTTTTAACTAAGTCTTCTGTGCAATACGATTAGAGTGTGTATGATTACCGTTGTTTTGTACACAATTCTAAACTCTACGATATGTCGTCTATCGATCAATTAATTCCAGCGCATAGACGCTATGTGAACTTCCAACACTGTAACTCTTCTTGGGGCTATTTTGTAAATTCCTACTCTCACCTGACTCAAAAATATTGATTGCCATGCTCTTTTCCGCCACTGTCATTTCTACTTGCTTTTTCCTTCAAGAAAACTTTTATTGGCTCGGTGGCTTCGAAGCTCTCGGGCCTCCCCGTCCTTATTTTCAGGAGTAATCTGAGTTCCTCCCCACTCCCCGGACCATACCACCCATGCGCCCACTCCACGGCTCCTGAGATATGAGGTCCTCGATAAGAAGCGGTCAAATGGGGCGGAAAGGAGTTTTTCATTCGTCCGCATCACGTGACTCGACAACCTTGCCACTAGGAGGCCTTAATGCCGGCTTTGGTTCCTTTTTTTATTATTTTAATATCTTGACCGCCAGAAACGGCTCGGGTTTTGTAAAAGTTATTTTTAACAGAATTTCACTCAGGAAGGACAGGAATATCTTCGGACGCCATCTTAGCCGCTGCGGATTGCGGAAAGACATGTTTTAAGTAGCCTGCAGAAATCTTTGGAAGGGTCTTTACAAATGCGCCCTCTTTATCTTATTCCTGAAACCTCTTTGATACACCTTTTGAATTTTTAACTGGGAACGGAAATCACTTTTTCATCAATTTTATCTGTCGTTGACGCTGGCAATTACGAAAATGAAAGTTTTATACACAAGTTATCAAATCTTGGTGGAGGTATCAAGACGGTTTCGAATTTTAATTTGAACTAGGAAATGATTTTTCAGAGAGAATATATTTATAAGGGAAGAACCTGCACTCTCGTCTTCTGTTTTAGATGTGCACCTTTAACTTGAACGTCAATTCAGAAATATTAATTGACATATTTTTCTGCCAGAATTGATTTCAGAAAATAAGCCTTTTGTCTCAAGACTTGCTATAACTTTCTTAACTGTTAGTCGAAAAAGAACAGTAGGAAAGAATATTCTCTTACATTCGTTAGCAATCTTAATCCGAGCGGAAAACGAAAGTCTATACATATCCATGAATTTTTAACGGAAATTCACGGTTTTTCAACAAAACATGTAATCATTGTAAGTCAACTCTTTCATAACCGACCCTGCCATTGTCCTCTAGGGCGTTGAAGTATCTATACATGTCCCAACGATCGAGCCGTTCATCAAAATGTGTACCTTGCCCAGTGCTACGCCCAAAAAGTCATAAGAGTATGCGTCACATAAAAGTATTAAACGCTTTACATGTAAACATTCCAAGAAAGTTATTTTATGAAATGTTTGATGAGAGTTTAATGTAAATAAATTGTTTGAAATAAAAATTATGATATGTAGGAACTATGGGTATGCCAATCTGACAACAGAATTCGCAACCATCCTACCATTAGCACCAATACGCACATGCAAGTGATGTATAAAAAGTATCGGATACAATTTCTTCCTGACGTGCGCGTGAAGTGGTGAGCTCAGTCCGTCGGTTAAGTGTGCGAATGATCGCAACTCGTATTGTCAGTAATAAGGTGAAAGTGCACGCCATTATCACTAAAGATTTGGCGATACTAAAGATCTACGCTAAATTCATCCCTGAGATCTTGACGGACGACTAAGAGGAGAGTCGAGTGTCTGCTTGTTGAGATCAACAACGTGATGCGATTGCCAAACCCCCACACAGTGCCGACTTGGAACCAGCTGACTATTTTCTATTCCCAAAAGTGAAATCCTCCCTCAGAGGATATCACCATGGGACCCTTAGTGCAGTCAAAGAAGCTTTCACGCGTACCCTTAGGCACCTTCCGGAATCCGCCTACCAGCCTTCGAAACGTAGAAAAGCCTCCTTAAAAAGTGTGTCGACGCTCAAGGGATGTAGCCTGAAGAATATTTAGGCATAATAGTGATATCTGAAATAAATCTATTTTACCAAAATTTTTCCTGATTCTTTTTATGCCAGCCATATACATTTCGTTCGACTCAGATTGCCGACCAAATCGTCTGTTAAGGCAGTACCGTCAGTGAATAAATATTGGTTTGACTGACGTATCTCAGGGTCAATGTTAGTGACGTTTTATTCATTGCCCTCAATATGATTGCCCATTTGTATAGGTTTTGGCCCCTATGCAGCTTCATTTCTAATCTGGATAAATTAACTTTATGACCCCAGATTGTACAGCCATAGGAAATGACTGGTATAGCGACGCCTTGGTATTACATGATATATTATGTATGATAATTGAGCTCTTGACAAACTTGTATTTGCAGTATCAACGTAATGCTTGAAATATCCTTTTCATTATATTCGTGGCGTATGTTACGTGAGCCTGACATGTTAATTTTTCATCCAACATGGCGCAAAGATTTATACGAAAATGCCCGTTTAATAGTTCGGCCATAGATTTTTAGTGTCGGATTTCTATTAATGGTTTCCCGAAGACTATATATACATATACATATAAATATATATATATATATATATATATATATATATATATATATATATATATATATATATATATATATATATATATATATATATATATATATATATATATATATATATATACATACGAGGGTCATCCGGAAAGTAGTACCCGTTCGTGAAATAAAGACACAAAAGTAAATATTAACAAACAAAAAATTTTATTTGAAAGAAGATACTTTAAACTACTTCTCAACATAATCTCCAAGCAAATTAAGGCATTTGTCATAACGTGTGACAAGTTTCTGTATTCCTGCTGCATAGTCCTTCGCCGCCAGCTCATTGAGATACGCGAGGGACCCATCTTGCACAAATTTTTGCATAATGCAGATGGTGTTTAACAATTTCATGAACAATTGTTCGAGAAACATTGGGAAAATGCTCACAGATGTCATCAATTGTGACGCGCCGATCGTTCCTCACGAATTCGTCAACTGAGCTCACCAGTTGGTCTGTAATGACAGACGGTCTCCCCGAACGCTCATCGTCGTGTGTGTTCCCCCTCCCCATGTTGAAGTTGCGACACCACCGCCGAACAGACGACTCGTCCATTACATTGTCTCCATACACCTCCTTTAATTGGCGATGAATATCACATGGGCGAACGTTTCTTGCATTGAGGAATTTAATCACTGCCCTCACTTCACAACTGGCGGCGTTCTCAATTTTTTTAAACATTGTAAACAATCACAGAAACAACACAGGCAATGCTAGCGTCACGCAACTTGGCTCAGAGAAGGCAGACAAGCCACTGAAGCTATCTGACCTCGTCCAGCGGCTACTCGCGTCGTCAGCACTTCATGCGGCACGAACGGGTACTACTTTCCGGATGACCCTCGTGTGTATATATATATTTATATTTATTTATTTATTTATTTGTTTATTTATGTATATATCTGTAAATGTTGGACAGAATCTGTTGTACTTTTCCACCTGCGGAAAACGTATTGGCTCTTGTGTTATTGGGCATAGATTTTCTTGATCCTAATTTTTACTACTATTTTAAGCACATCCCTCAGTTCTAGCAGCATAGTTATAGAACGAAACAAGTTTAGAATCGATGTGTTCTTTTCTTTTAATTTTGAAATTGCGTGTTGTATACCAATTTTCAGTAGTGTGGGAAGTAAGATACAAAAAAGCAGTCATTGAATAAATGTAATAAGAAGAAAAGTTAGGTTTGTGATAGGTTATAGAATACTATTCCGTGGATATAGTCATATCCAGGGAATTTTTTGGGCTTGATTGACGTCAGCGCCTCAAGAACCTAGTCCTCCGTAAAGGGTTCAGCATTGGCCGTGTGGGAATCCTGTTTGAATCTATTCTAATTCTCCGGTGTTCTTCGCTATCTTCCGCATTATCAGGTAGAAGGAAGTTCAGCGAAATTTGAACCTTTTTAGAGGTGTTCTACCTGTATATGCTATCTGTAAGTTTAGTTGTACCGAGAAGAGATGGTAAATTGACTTTATCCGTAAACAATGTATTTACAAATCCTTACGCGTTTTCTTCTAAGCTACGGGAGCTAAATATCCCCTATGATCTTTCCTTGGCTTCTTTCTTTTTTAGCATATATTCCTTAAGTTTCCTCCTATATCAGTGGAAGGATTGCTTTGCCAATTGGAATTCCTTTCTGACAAACCGAACTTAATTTGTTGATTTTATCTTTGTTGAATTTTTGTTTTTATAAAGCGGAACTTTACCGCGGGTGTCGATTTTCCCTTCTCCTGCTTTGGTGAATATGTGTGATATTATGTTAGCTTCTCCACTCTCTGGTTAATATGTTTAGGTGATGGGGTCCAAGTTAATTCTCGCTCAGTATTGACTATCTTTTGCAGGATATTATTATTTTATGTTTACTAGTTAACATTGGCAAAGTTGTGCCTTTTACGAATACAAGTGGTATTTTTACCATTTTGTATTTCGATTTTTATTTGTCAGTGATGGCTCATAATTAGGTTTACAATCACTTTCTTCAAGCCTATTCTCAGGAGGAATGCCCCATTTATCAAATATAAGTCAATATCGGAGGAACCGTTTAAACTATAGGATGTGATTGATTCGTTATGTACAAATTTGCAGTAGTTAGGGTTTCTTCTACGATTTTGCCTTTTAGGTCTCAATGAGTGCTGAACAAATTTTCACTTTTGGCATTGCTCTCTATGGATATTAATATTCGTTTATTGCTGAATTTTTCTGATATGATTTGCAAAGGCGTAGGAAATTGGTTAATATCGTGGCTTGCTGGAAAGTAACCGCTGACTATAATGAAGGCATCGACAAATAATCTTATTTTATCCACTGCAAAATATTCATTTATGAATTTGGTTATTATTAAGACATACAGGTCCTCATTATAAACTATTATAACTGCAAAGGCTGTAGTTTTTGGTCTCTCCGGCATCACTCTGGCGCTTATGCCTTGGCCTGGAAGGGTCTGCTGGTTTTTCGGTGTCCTGCACATATAAGATTCCTGGACCAGACTAAGATCCAAAAATTGTTGACCTTTCGCCACTCTAAGCTCACAGGTGGGTGTTTTAGCATCTTGCAGATTGATCTGACCTTTTTTTAAAGCTTTAAATTTCATATCCCTGGCCAATTGTCTCGATAAAGTTTTTAAGCCTTCCCTAATAGATGGGGCAGCTTGTGGCGGTGGTCTTTTGGGCTGTGTCATCATTTTTTATTGGTGGGAAATGGCGCGGAAATAACTTAACGGATTCATCCGCTAATACGAGTTGCAACTCAACATTTTCAAAGTACATAATTCATTGGCCTTGATCAAGGTGCATAACTTTGACACTGTTAAATTGTGTTATTTTAAGAGGCTTGACGTTTTTCTACCCGGGCGAGCATAAAAACTCTGGGACATACCCTCAGTTGTATTAAATATAGAGATGGAAACGCTTTATATAACTGAAAAAGAGGCCAAATGAGTATAGGAAGCATTGTGACTCGTTTTTTTGTAATTATAAGGCGGAATTAGGCACACTCAATGATAAGCAAACGATATATTTAAAAATTAAAAGTAAAGTAAATTAATAATTCCATTTGGGAAAATTGGACGAAATACATGGGATAAGCCTTGATATAAAATTGGTTTTTTTGGGGCATTATTTTTACAAGGATATTTTTAGAATGACTTTTGGGAATCATCAAAGAAGCCATTCAAGAAAAAAATTAAGAATAACGAGTCATTATTTCGTAGGACAATAGCTCTTTGAATCTTATAATTGACACCCATGGTCAGCCAACCTTTTAGAACAATAAATAATGAGTGATTTAGTACATTTATACGAGATGTAAAGTAAATGAAAAAATTCGTGCAGTTTAATAAAAAGAAACGGTATATAGGGGTTAGACTCAGCGCTTAAGCCGTTGATTACAAGGACTGAATATGGTTATCAAAGGTAAGCGAAAGCTGAAGAACAACCACATGAATGTTAAACCATCTGCGGCACACTAATGCTATTATTTCTACAATACATCCTTCCTGAAAATTTCAAAACTTTTATTTTGATGCTTGCTTAAAAATATGCACTATTCATGCAGGACAAGAAAGTTGGAGGCTGTTCGTATTTTATAAATGTATAGTATACCATACGATATTCAGTAGCGAAATTATTGTACTTATAAATACTGCCCTCATTTTGACCGGTATTGCCCAAACCCCCAATTTCATATGAATCGTCTATTCTGGTTAAAATAGTGAGTTTACAGTATGGATCTGACGATATTGGCTAACAGCCTTTCCGTTTGTAATTGATGGCCATATTTTAGCAAAACAAGAAATTTGAACCGATAAAACGGAACGTAGCAATTCCAACAGAGGTAGGTAAGAAGCCATTTGAAAAAAATTTAAAAATGGAATGCAAGTTTTCTCAGCCAGTACGATTGAAGCATAAGAGATATTGAACTGTTTGGACAAGTGGGACTTTTAGCATTTAATGACGCTTTTAGACATGATATTTATTTATGCCGTTGCTGGTGCCTCTAAATCTTTTACAATCAAAAATTAATTTTTTTGTTTACATTCGCATAAAATTCTGTGTATATATGCCGTATGGCTGATAGAGTACTTTAATTTTTTCGGCGAACAAAATGTTTCGAAGATATAGGAAAACCTTATACGATGAAATAGCTCTTAAATATTTAATGGCACCAATGCATAGGCTGCCGGGTGATTTTCCATCATTCTTTTCCTTAAATTAGTATCTTACTGCAAGAATGGGAAGACCATTTTGATTTACCTCTTATTTTACACTTGCATCGCGATTTTGGATACTATTCTAATGCCATCTAATGGCCACTCTTTATTTTTTAAAATCTCTTATTTTATCAGTTCTGGGAATGAATAAACCATGATTAATAATTTATGTGCCATAAATCATGTACGCATAACAAAATATGAGGTTTTCGTTGAAGAAAACGGCTAAGTTAAATATTTATTTGCAGGGGAAAACGAGATTAGGTTCAACAATTTACTTATATCGGATTTACTTGAACTGGCATGAACAAGGTAGTGATGAAAAACTTCGGGAAAGTCATTAAATCAGTTCCATTTTCTTATGATAAAGCTTTAGTTTGCCAGACAGCCAAAGGATTGCAATCATTGCTGAGCACATTGGTAATTCAGAACGACAGATTTGGAATGATATCAATAAACAACAAAAAGTAGGTTTTATGATTATCCACATAGAGAAAGGCTAAGCTTAACATCTTAACTAAGAACAATATCCCGGCCACCCGATCTCCTCACGAGGGGATGTTACATGGCCCTTTTGCTTCCCGGATTTTAGCCCATGGATTTTTTTCCTTTGGAGATATCTCAAAGCTGAGGTTTACAAAGCTCGACCGAGGACCTGGGAAGCTCATAAGGAGGAAATTACAGATGTCATCACTGGAATGACATAAATTATGCTGAGAAGAGTTTTCGAAAATTTTTTTGAACGAGTCAACATATATATTGCTTACCTAGCTCGTCATCTGAATGAAATAATTTTTAAAACGTAAATGAAAATAAAATGGCATTAAATGTAGTTTTCAGAAATTTAAAATTTTTTTAAATTATCTTGGTTGTTTTTTTACATTTTACCTGTCAAATCAGGGAGTTCATTCTGATTCATCCTGTATATTTTATCAATGAATGAAGAAATGTTTAATGTAAGCAAGGGGATCCGGTTTTGTCTGGTCAGAGGATACTAGGAAATGTAATGGTTCTATGTCGCTGTCCATCCAAAATTTACCCTAAATGGCCGAATAGGAAATAATAATTATGATAGCAAAGCCTTTTGAGATTACTTCTCGAACATATACATAATAATAGGTAGCCTATTCTAAAATGAGGTATGAGTATTCTGCTTGATTGTATCCATGTTCTCATTGCCGTCAAAACAATTAAGCCGGTAGCATTTATTCTCTTTCTATCTACTTGTTTCATAATGAAAAATTTTGGAGGTTAAAAATCATGATATTACGTTAGCATCCCCAGTAGTTAGCTCTCAAACACCAAAAAAAAACTGCGATGCTTGGTTTTTTGTCTTTATATATAATGCAAAAAAAGGCTAAGAAAACAAGGTACATTATCTTCCTGCCCAGTATCTATAACAGAATAATAATCATAAAAATGTATCGAAATGTTACTTAAAACACGGTAGAGTCAAGGATAACTTGGAAGGTAACTTAGCGTCCCTACATTCAATTAGGAAGAAGGTAAAAATTATAACCTTGCTAAACAGCTGTAATTCAGTATAACCCCCTGTTAGGCTCCTTTCTCATAGGAATTGTATTTATTACGAAATGTATCGTGAAAATGTAATGCACCCTGACATATAAAAAACGTTTTGCTCTCTGGTCTTATTGACTAATGAGTTTTATTATATTCTTTACTAATGCTGATAAAGCCCTGTCCTATCTCCTGCCTTGTGGTGCATCGCAACGCAAGTTAAATACATGGATATTAGTGTTATTAAGTCTAAAACATGAACACTCTGAATGTTCCTCGTATAACTTAAGACGATAATGATTTACTCACAAAATTTAGGCCACGTCAATTGAAAACAGAGCCATTATTTCTTTCCCCTGTTTTCTATGGCCGACTTTTATTGTCGCTACATTATTGCTTAAAATTACTTATTTGACCCAAATGATGAATATAAAATAAAGATGATTGAATATGCTATGGTTCAGATTACTTGGAATTTTTCAAGCAGATTTCCCTGGCAAACTTATAACTCTTCTGGATTTGGAAGTTGTACAAAAAGACTGCAAATAACCTGGACAACTAGAAAACGCTTTTGAGACTTTTATTCAAATAGGGTCACAAATACATGTCTATGTTCTCAATATTTAGAGGTGATTGACATTGAGTATTACTATTCTTTAGAGTATTCTCCCATCCCGCATACCCCGTAGTGATTTAATAACTCAACAGCTAATTTCAAAACCTAAACCACGCAGCTCGGGCTGAAACGAAAGCCGAGAGTAAATGATACCTCTCACCCAGACTCATGAATACCTACAATACTGCAAAAAGAAAAAATCTGACATCTTCGTAACCTCTGTATGGAACATATTGCCTTAAAATATCTCTGCAGACTTTTCGAATTTCTTTAAAATATAGTTGTAAGCCATGCTATTTCCATCCTATGCATACCATGTCATTTATCGTAGTTTTTAAGTTAATAGCAGCGTGATTGCCTCCTAAATAAAAAACTTGTTGGATGAAGGAATGCTTACTTTTGAAGAGTGCAGGTAGGTTTTTTCCAAAGTTTTTGTAAGCTAGGAAATCATCTCCCTAGGCAGAAATCAAGAATCTAAAAAGAAGGGTGCTGAAAATTCTAAAAAAGAAACTTTAAACTCCAGAACAAAAGCAAAATAAAATAAGGAAAAGGTACTGAGCGTAGATAAACATAGTGATGACTTGAGGGCAAAAATGTTGAATCTTCTCTCTGTAAAGCAGAAAAAGGCCCAAGAAATCTGTTGAGAGAGTCAGAAGGCTACTTGGAATGTACACAGAGTTCAGATACGCTCCTAATATATAAATGATCAGTATAAGCTTTTCACCATAATTCTTTATTTAAATAATATTACGTAACAATTATTCTCGTGTTTTCAAAATAATTAATGGATGTTCATATTATTTGTTGAATAGTTGAATTTTAGAAAACACACGATCCTTTAAGGAGCAATAATTGTTTAATTAAACATACGAGGGCACTCGAATTTTTAGTTCAGTATAGATATTTTAATTGTTACAGATGTATTTTCAATACAATAATGCCGTAATAGTTTATTTATCTTATCCTTCTAAGAATAAAATTGTTAACCTTCTTAAATCTATTAAAGTATTTAGATATATGTAGAACTCAAAATTATAAGATCCATCCGTGAATTTAATTATGATTCTGTAGCCGCCTTGCGTTATATCTTTGTAATCATATAATTTTTCCCATAACTAAAAGAAACAATTATGAATTAAGCATTAAAGTTATTATTCCATTTAAGAAGAGTCAGATTTCAGTAGTGTCTAAATTATATTTTGCTTTTTTAGAAGTGAGCGTCTTTATTATGGTTACATGCACGTGTCTGCATTATAATTTGCAAGCACGAAAATCGGGAAAAATTACAAATTTTGGTCTGTAAAATCTAGTTACTCCCTAGAGTTTTGTCTTTTGACCATTGTGGCCATTCTGGCTTAGATAAATTCCAAATTTCCTATAGCTATTCACATTTGAACTGAACATGGCTCTTTGTGGTGGTCATTTTAGTACGACAGGCATTTCACTCACTTTTCTGAATTCAATTCAACATACAGTTATTGTGAAAACATATGCAAGGTTTTATGATAATTTTTCACGGTAATATTTTTTCCTCATCAAAATTTGAAACTGTGTACATAAAAATGGGATATTACCTTTGCTCCTTATGCCTTAGCCTTAGGGCTTAATTTATCCTTAAAAAATGGTTTCAGAGGGAATTTTTGCTCACGGAAAGATTCTGGGATTACATTTTGGGGAAAATAGTACTCATATTGTGTGAAATATAAGATTCAAAATACTTTCTAAACATCTAATTTTTCGGAAGTGATATTTTCCAGAAAATTAAAGAAGCCTCATATATAGACGACAGAAGTAATAGAAAAGTTATTCTGATGTAAATGAGAGATTACCATTTAATCCATTGTTTATGTACGAAATCGTATCTTTGCATTATGTAACAAAATTCTCCATTAAATTTCAGCACAAACATAATGGAAAATATTTGAACTTGTTTAATTGAGATGAATGTAATTATTAATACTGTTTTTCGAGCGTTATTATTTATGAAGTTTAAACGCTGCATGAGAGCGGGAGCTGTTGTTTTGAGACTATAATTTAAATTAATTCCGATTTAAACTTGATTGAATACATTTTGAACAATGATTGAAGTTTGTATGTGGAGTGAAAATTCGTTGAAATATCAACCAATAGATTGAAAACCTATTTTTATAATAATTTTAAATAGAGAAGGGCATTCAATCTTTTTTATGCATTCCTTGTCCAAGCGGTAAGGAAAAACTCATATCGAATTACATGCTCTGCAGGAAACTGCGAGATATATATATATATGATAAAAGTGACAATGCAGTGCGATATCTGCCCGGTGATGAGTGAGTACTTAGTTTTCTTTCATTTAGTTTCGCATTCCGTTCACATATTGCTTATATATTCAATTTCACCAGGCTATATACAATATTTATGGTTTACGTGGGCAAAGTAATGAACATCATAAATGAATTTCCGATGGTAATTGCAAATCCAAAATAATTTACTCAGGTAAAATTGATTAATTTGTGGAATGCATCCAGCATAAAATATTTTTTGTAAAATATTATATAAGAATGGCCATGTTGTACCCATGGCCACGGGTCGTTAGCATCTTTTTATCGCTTGCTTATTCTGAGATTACCAGAGGATATAATAATTATTAACGCCGTTGAACTTATTATTTGATAGTGCAATTGGTGAAAGGTGTCAAAAATGATACTAGTTGATTGACAGCGTATGTAATTTTGAATTTTAATCTGCAAAGTGTGCTCACTTCATTGCCGTTGGCCATTAGGGCGTTGATTATTGCGACCAGCTATGAAGTACTCACTGCTCCCTGATATTAGCATAATTTACACCTAGGTTGTTTGCACAGCGCACCGAACTGATAACGAAGAATAGGGTTTCAAAACAACTTGATCTGCTTCAGACCCAACTTGGCATGATTAAAACTTTATGTGTGCATAAAAAATATCAGAATCGAGATTGGGATACATTACTTGTAAATAAAAAACGGTGCTGTAGTGATTACAAAAACAGACAATTTATGCTCTTAAAAAACGGTATCAGGCTTAATAATAGAGTGTGTTGATGAATTATAAATAATTCGATGCTACAAGTTATGACTTTTTTATATTTTTTTTATAGTAGTTTGTATTATGGTGGAAGAAAAATTAAGAGTAATAGAACTGCGTTTGAGAAGGATCGTAGAAAAATTAAAATGACAAAGAGTATCGACTAGAGGGTTGTGCATTTGCCATAAATTGTGGTCAATGAACACAGAAATTGCAAGGAACATTGAGCTTCTGTTGATAAATAAAAAATCTGTGTAAGATTCATTTTTTTCACAAAATTCCAGAAAGCCTCTAAAAGAGACTGATACAAAAGTCTACGATATTGAGTGATGAACTATATTGGACTTTTTATGTTAATTGGTACAGCATTTGCAAATAGGTACAATTTTGTTGTTAATTTTTTTCAGCATTAAAAAATTATTTTTTTCATTTTTCCTCTTACATACTTAATTTGCGTGTGTTATTCTCTGTCATTGGTCGATATGCATTTCGATGTATTGAAAATTTGTTTGAGAGTAATATAAAAAGATGATAAGATATCCGTCAATCCTAGAAGTAAACAGAACTCCCTATATATCTTCTACAAGCTCACGCTTACCCAAGCTCTGCACAGTATTGAATTACCATTTCCATAAAAAAATAACGCCCTGAAGAATTATTGTCTCCTTGTATCAAAAAAGTGCAATCCAGTAACATACTAAGTATTAGCTGTAAGCAATTGCGTGACGAAAAAATGCATACTCACTCGACTCGGATGATAATGACCCAATTCTTTACTCATTTATGCACAGATTAATTCATTCAAATACTCAGTAAAGTAAGAACACATTATTATGATGAGAATAAAATGTAATTAGAATTTTATGAGCACCTTAAGACACGTATTTGACAAAAATAAAAAATATATGGCCCTCATGACCGATAATGTGAAGGCTAGACGTGGTGGCTTCTAGGGCGTACCATCAAAAGCGCAGCTGAAAAGCACGATCTGAAGGCAAAGTAACAATATTTCGTGAATGCCTTCTAAGCGACTGCAACCCGTGACTGATTCTCTTGATGAGTAAGCTTGCCAGTTTTCAAAACTTCGACGTTTGCATTGGGTAAAACGTAATATCCAGATAGATTAAATTTATTCGGGATGTCGATAACGGAAATTAAGGGATACTCCATTTTCCACCCTAATTTTGCTATGATTTTTAGTTTTATGAGTATCAATTTTAGTGAATAAAAATATTATTTAAGCAAAAGACGCACCGCTACTTTTTCATGGTAATGACCACAGTTGGAGTCATGTATCGATAGGATGAGCTGCATAATGCCGCTCGCAGAGCGATAGTGGACATTAATAGTTACACTTACCAAAAGTCTTCATTCATTTTCGTTTCTTGCATTAAAATGAAATAAATTATGAATATCTTTGCTAAAAAAGATAGGAAATATGGTAATCTTTGGCAAGAATATTTTTTTCGGTTTAATTCTTTCTATTGCAAAGGTAGTGACGTATCGGCATTCCATATTTCAAGCTAGAGTTGATACACCCTGGGGATGGGTGTCAAAAACCACGTCCACTGAGAAAGATTTCAGATAGCGCTGACGGCATAATCACACAGCACTGCCATCAAATCTCAACCAAATCCCCATGTCATTGGACTTCGGCTACTTTATCGTACCTGGATCAAGCGTTTTGTCATGAATAATCTAGCGTGTCGAATTTCCACTCTTCCAATATTTTTTTCAATAATCAATGGCGTTTCCTTTAATATTTCCTAAGATAGTAAATACTACGATTTAAATTTAAATAGCTATAATCTAGTCAATAATTTTACCTTTTTATTCTCTTAAAAAGTTATGATTTTGGACTTTTGCTTTGGAAAATTAGATATACTCAAGGCTTTAAAAAATGAAATGTAGCAAAACGTTTTTTTCTTTGGTTGAGCATTTTTAAATCAATCAATACGCTAAAACCCGAAATTATATTTTTAAATTCAAGGGATATTTCCCCTTTTCAAATAACTTTTCACCATTTTATATATAACCTACCGACTGCTAACTTAATACTTTCACCACACCAATTGACGTCCAACCAATTTGAGTAATCCCAAAAACAACCGTTCTCTCACACAAAACCAACACGGCACTTTCAATCGGCAACTTTTTACGTTACCGAAAACCATGCTATTAAACATGCTCAAATTTTCACCACATTACCCTCATCAAGAGCTTATGCATTGGGTTTCATTACGGTATTTTAGCCACCTTCATTTAAAATGCTAAAAACCTAGTGTACTTTAAATAGTATATTTAAAGATGTAACCTTTACCTCGTATTCTTTCTTCAAACATTCATTTCAGCTACATACTCTTTCCCTCGCCGCCGTCGAGCGTTCATTATACTAGGAAAGGCTAAGTCAGAGTAAGCAAATGTAACACAATGCTAAGAATTTGTACCAAAACCCGCCCGTTATCTTTCAGAGCTTACTTTTACCTCACCACTGCCTCTACAGCCCCGACACAGGGTATGAACCTTGTGTGCTGTTCGAACGCCTCCATAATATGCATCTTATCCAACAATGCACTGCCCATTGGAAACCGAAGCTTAAATCACTCCATTATTCGGGATTTCAAGGCATTTACCTCCCTTGGCAGACATAACACATGTTCACTGAATTCTCATTAATTCTCAACACACCCTCTTCCTCGATTCATTTATTTCCCTCTCTCATTCCTCTACCTCTTGATTCATCTTTACATCCAACCCTCACGACCTTCATTTCAACCACTTATCCTTTCGCCCACCCCGGTCGGGCTTTGACAAAGCTGGAGAGAAAAAACTTTCGGTTCCCTTCTTTCTTTCCATATTCTCCCATTCACTTCCACTCATTAAGGCTGACCACATCTACTATCCTTCCTTACACCATTCATTGAGCGCTACAATTACCAGCCTTCGTGGTACCCGAAATCAAAACTTTCCACTACGAAATCTGCATTAACGTGTAAAAATGTGGCCCTTTTTTGATAACAGGTATCATTTTTTAAACCAATAATAATGCTTGGAAAAATTCTTGAGTACATCGATTGATGAGTATTAGAGAAACGTCTGTTACTCTTATAATCGACGTTCATATAACAAATGCCCAAATGAACGATTGGTTTACCAAGAAACCAAGTAGTTTACTTTATACTTTCTCCTTCTCTATTTGCGACTAATCGGAATGGCAAGGTGTGAGGGCCAACCATTCCTGATGGTGTTCAAAACTTATGAATAAGACATCGTCTACATCTACATAATACCCCGCAAGCCATCGCAAGTACGTGTGGCAGGGGGTGATAAGTCACCAGCCTTTCTACATATATTCCCCCAATTATCCTCATGCAACTTCCACTCCGCGAACCACCAAAACCGCGTGGATAGGGGGCGACCGAATACCAACCATGCAACATGCCTACATGTATTAAGAGTATCACATTGGTGTAGCTATTCCTATGCCTACAAAAAGAGGACAAGAAAATACATTAAAATAGGGCAGGCACACATGCAATTCATTCAGTTATTACCGGTTGGTATTCTACATATTCCGGCTACACAATAGCGTTGCACCTACGCAGATATTGGGGACAAACTACAATTCTAATCCTGAACAGTAAAGATAGTCGTAGGAGACAGTCTCAGGAAAATCATGAGTAAACCCAATTAATGTCTCGTCCCCTTAAACTTTTGTTCGTGAATGAATAGCTGATCCTTGCACTTTTCCACTTTATATTTTTTTTATATTTTACGACCGGGTTTTGATGCACTACATCATTATTAGGCGTTAGTTAGTTTATGTTGTTACTTTATTCATTATGTTCGACTTCCACCACATCACGCCTGAACCTACTCAATTTGTTCCTTGCTCGTTAGTTACGTTCTATAGTTTTCCTTCGAGCGGCCGCATGATTTCAATGGAAACGATCAAGTCATTGAGCTGTTGATTAAAACCGCGAGTCAAGGCGCCTTGGCAACTGAATTGTAAGTTCAGAGGTTTCGGATGTATCCCAATATAACTAGAGCAACGATTTTTGTGTTTGGTAAAATTAACACCGGAGTGTTTTCTGGGACTTCCGACTCAAAGTAATAGCCGTCATCTTGGAGTGCATCGAGTTATGAGATCGCAGAATTGGTTGTACCTCATTTTATGCCGCGTTCTAAAATGTCTCCCTCATAGAATCTCATAGAAATTTGGAGCGTATTAAGGGATTCAAGCAGGCTAATCCGTGGTTTTGTGTAGATGGAGAGATAGGCGTGCTTCTTGGCACGGAATGCTAGGCGCACATGGGGGTGGATGTACGAATATAGGGTTCACCAAGGAGGCTGAATATTTTGCCAAAAGTTTTGTTAGTAGCTTGAAGAGAAATTTCGAAAACAAATGACATGAAATCCAACTTTTCTGCTCATAATTAGGCAATGACATGACTTATTTATCGTGTAAGGTCTAAAGTACTCTTCACCAAACAATTTTAGCTTTAAGCGAAGTGAGGGCCAGTGCTGTACAGGATCCGTACAATAAGAAACGGCACTGAATCGCTGTAGCCTCAACGGAGCGGTAGATGGGGGTTCGACGGACCGGCTCGGTTGAGGGGTCCCTCCACCACTCAGGCGCACTTTAGTTCAGTCACCTTCGGGCATGCGTTGAGACAGGAGGTGGATTTTTGTGAAGTATGATCGTTTGTGATGTCGTCGCGCCAACATGTAGCAAAATTCGAGCAACGCTACGCTGTGAAGATTTGCGTTAAACTCAGGAAATCCACATCGGAGACCCTTGAACCCATTAAACAGGCTTATGGGGATGGTGCTATAAGCCGCACAAGAGTTTTTGAGGGGCACGAAATGTGTATGGAAGGCCAGGAGCTCGACGAAGACGAGCACCGCGTCGGACGCCCAACGACCGGTCGAACCGATGCTCTGACAGGCCAAAGTGACAAAAGTGTTGGACTCTGAAAGGCGCTGAACCATGTCCCTTATCAGTGAGGAGACCGGCCTTTCAGTCGGAACCGTCCACACCACTGTAACAGATGATCTTGTGATGATGAAAGTGTGCGCGAAGCTGGTGCGAGCGAGGAACAAAAACAGACAGCAGCTGCTGACGAAATTCGGCGCGGCAACGTTGCCTCACCCCCCTACAACCCCGACCTGGCTCCACCCGACTTTTTCTTGTTTCCGCGAATAAAAAGGGAGCTCAAAGGATATCGGTTCGATTCCATCGAGGCATTTCAAGGGGCAACGACGTAGGCTCTCAATAGTATTCCGGAAACCGACTTCCAGCGGGCTTTTGACGAGCGGCAGACGCGTCGAACTTAGTGTATCGATGAAGGAGGAATTTATTTTGAAATAATTATGTAATTGTAAAGATAACTGCAATTAATTTTGATTTTTGTAACCAGTCCCCATACTTATTGTAAGGATACTGTACATCATGTTGGTAGGTATACTCTCATAATGATCGTCCAAAATGTAGTTTTTACTAATGTTTGAAAATCATTTGCAAAACAAATAATTTAATAAAATTCAACTAATATGTCATTTTTCAGATACTTAATTCTTATAACTTTTTCGAGCCAGAAATAGGCTTCATGCATGTTGATAAAGGTACGACGCCTTCTTTATTATTTGTCGGGGAAAATAATTAAAATAATTAATGCTGCATAAAAATAGATGTTTTCACTCTATAGTTTTCGTCTTCTTCTGCTCAACTGCCTTAATTCTTTTTTCTCCATTTCTTGGATTCTTAAATTATAAAATTCGGATATCTTCTCCATTTAACCATTTTTATTTTAGTTTAATGGCAAAACCGTGGATTAGGCTCCGAATAACGACGCCTTAGATGGACGTAGAAATAAATGATTTTTCTTGCAGTAATAGTTTATATGAAAGGCGACCGACAGCTAAGGGCATTTGTACAATTAGAGCTGGATAGGAGGGAAAGGGTGGAGAGAAACCCGGCCTCGGCATTAACCTAGTCTTGTCAAAAGGCGCGAGAAGGTCGGCAGCTAAACGTCTTACTCAATTCGCTCGCCAATTATCACCTCGAGAAGGGATCATGATACCACTGAAAAATATTAGTTTGCTCCAGGACTTGAACCAGGGCCCTTTAGGTGGGAAGCCTGTGCGTTGGCTACCGCACCATTTCGATCCCCCGAGTTTTCTTATACCTGCCATTTCTCCTTAAATTCGGAATGATCTTCCTTTTTCGGTTACTTTTCTTATCTGCATTCCCAATCTTACGCAAGTCACTTTAACCCTCTCATATCATATTCTCCATCACTTTCGCTATTATTTATGGTGAATGCACTGGTTTACCATAGTCGTTGGTTCGATTCAATTGTCAGTTTTATGCCATTTATTAATTAATGTAGACCCTTGGAATATGATAAAAAAATTATTATCTCCGGTTGAAATATGCATCTAAAAGGAAAATGTTAATTCAAATACACCTCTAGGGTAAGAGCAAATTTAAATTTCAGGGAAGGATTGAATCAAAGCGAATTTTCCTGGCTAAAAACTCGGGTATAGCACTACCATGGCACAAAACCTGATGTTTTTACAAGAATATGTAGATGTTGCAACATGAAATAGTTTTAAGAGAACGAGTTCGGGTGCCAATGATTGTTGTTTCTTTATGAAAACAAAAGACGTATGAGGGAAGAGAAGATTGCCTCGGAGAAGAACTAGATTAACAAAAGACCCGAGGAATTGGGGTTAGACAGGTGTATTGAAATGGATTGAATACGAACGAGAGGAAGAGCAGTCTGAAATGGGAAAAGGCATCGGGGAGAGAATGCACAAAGAGAATAGGAATCGAGAAAGGCAGTTGTAACATTAGGGAAAAGTGTAGACCATGACGTTAAGGATAAGGACAAGACCTGCATTTATGTTGAACACTTGTACGGGCGGACGGGCGTCTTCATTTCGTTCGCGGTAACAATAAAGAGCAGGGGAAAGAAATTCTGGGAGAAAGTGAGCGGAATAATGTGGGCCTAAGAGGCATTTATAGAAGGAGATGTGCTAGGCTGTGTAGAAGGTCGTGCTCTTCGGAAAAAGGATGGAGGGAGGTAAGGTTGGAATGGCGGAGCGGGACCATTCCTGCATTTTTCTCCCGCATCTGCAACTTCAGTTTAAGTGCCCGGCAATGCTCGAAATTGGGCATCAAATTGCCATGTAAAATCTTTATCACAAAACTTCTTATGTATCGAAATAGCATTTTAAATGAAAAAGTATTGAACAGAGAACACCTCTGAATTTGCAATCCTATATTACGGTAGGATTGAAGCCGACGCCTGTCATTTTATATTACTCTGCGGAAACTGGCCATAAACCAGATCATAATTTTGTAAATTTGAGATAAATTGAAAATATTTGAATATTACTCCCCGTAGTCTACCGGCTTAAGGCACATTCATGATATAACACAGCACTGCACAACACTGTAATCTTTCAGTCGTGAGGAAAATGACAGATAATATATTTCTATCCCATTTAAATTAAGCATTGTAGAAGTTCTTGTTTTTATGAGGCAAAAGAACTTTATTTAAGTTTTATTAGTTTTATTTTGCCATAACGCATAATCATTAAGGTAGGAATTTTTCAATTTCTCAGCAACAAAACTAAATCATAAAAATCATGCACACTTGCTGTTGATATTTAAAAAAGAATCACCAGAATTCACCGCCTTTCGACACCTTTCGATATTCGATATTCTTTTTTTTGCACTCTGCATACAAATACAATAACTTTATAATCTGGCTACTGAGTTTTTTCGAGTGAGGTGAAATTAAAATTCTTGTTTATTGAAGGAAATTCAGGGGGAAATAGAGGGTATGGGCTAAATGTAGGTGAAAGAAAATACGGGTGCGAATGAATAGAGGAACAGAAGAGTTTGGAGAGCTTCTACAAACCTAAATTCACCCTGATAACCCACGATGATTAAATTGACACATAATGTATAGCCTTACAAATAAAATATTTTACCTACTAATTTGGTTTCCGTATAATAAGTAATTAGATAAATTTAAAATTCGTGAAAACTAAGTTAAATATGGATTATGCATGATTAACAATACAATTATTCATCATTTATAAAAAAAGCGAAAAATAATTTAAAAATGATAATGAGGATAAGTATTTAAATTTTTTAAGCACGTTGTCATAATTATTTCATTAATGTTAGAAAAATGTGCACACCACAATAAATATATAGGAACTTGAAGCTTTTGTTTTGTGTCGACAGGATTTCATTGTAACAAAATAAACTAACTCGTTAGGTTCTTAGTATTATTTATTGGGGAAACGTAACCTTGTCTTACTTCAAATGCTCATACCTTTAATTTCTAGCAATTACAACGCTATTGTTCTTACGTATCACCAATCATTATAAATCGTATTCCAATCAGTTCTTTGATGCTATTACTTTAGAAGTAAATTGAACTTTGTAATTTGACGACATATTTAGAATTGTAACTGTTGTCCTATATAATAATTATATCTTATTTCTATCCAGGTACAGTTTTGTTCATCGGTTCTATATATGATATCGTTCACTAATCTCCTCCGTATTTGTTTATTTTCACAATCCCAAGTATTCAGATGTCTTAATGTAAAAAAAGGTGCCCACTGAATTCTTGAGTAATTTAAGAATTTATGTTACTTAAAAATATTTTATTTCAAAGTGGAAGCCTTTCCAAACATTAGTTGTCTCTCCAATAGCATTCACCAAAAATTGGATGAATCAGATGCTATTAATATTTATGCGTCAAATTCATTGAAAAATGACTTGTTGATACTTGAAAATGTGAAGATTTTATTCCCCATTTTTCTCATCTTTAGTAATTAGAGTTATCTCCCAACATTTAGCTTCAAATCACTTCATTGTATAACCGCACAGTCACGAAACGGAAATCTGATAATTTTCCTTTTTCGCCAGCGCTATCTGGGGTCAGGGTAGAGTTAGGAGCGTGCCGTATGGCTAGGGGACGATTAAGAATGGTGGAACAAGGAAAAATAGATGTATGCTAAAATTCATGGAGGATATCAATAAGATCAATTAATCGTACGTGGGTTGAACTGTTGTGTTGGATGTGGCTTGAGCTACAAGCCCGGCTAAAGAGTATGCACCATGGATAAAGCGGTCTTCGTGTTCAAAGGGGCATTTAATTATTTTCCCACATAATTACAGGGGATTATCCGTACTTCATCGAAGGAGGGTAAATGCTGGTCATATTTTTTTTTAAATAACATCAAACGAGCCCGTTAACTTTCTTTTATCCATAAAATACACTGGCGCGTTACGCGGACATTCAGAGCAACGTGAAAGTGGCTGTCTTGCTGATTCTTGCTTTATTCCGTGTCCGCATTTTGGTTTCATGTATTGTTAAAAATACAATTCATTACAAAAAAGATTATACTTTAGGTAGTTATGAAAAACTTGCCAAATTGGACAACTTATATTAACTCTGAATTATCACATATGTAGGTATTACAAACTAACCTGGTAACCCCAACACGCCTTCACTATCAATCAATGTTACCGACTTGGTAATGAAATTAGCGTTGAAGTTTGAGTCAAAAAAGGGAAATAGATACTTATTTCAGAGCTTCTATTTGTTAGACAGTTTATTTTTCCTTTGTAATTACACTCAATTAGTTCATTGCTCTTGTCGATGCATGAGAATGTAGTTTAATGTTGAGTATCTCACATTGATATGATATTTTCAAAATGTGACCGTGCGTCACCAAGTATTCTAAATAAAAGCAAGAAATTTTATTACCTGCACACTTGTAGGTAAAATAGGTAAGTTTTTAAATATCATCGCAACAAAAGGGGAATAAATAAGGACTAGAGCAGCAAAATGGCAATCACGTGTTTTTGTTGCCAATTCTGTTTTAACATTCTCAAATTTTATTTTAAATTCTTTAAAGGCAGTCAGGAAAATTATATTGTTCTAAAAAGGTTGAAAACCAAAATGTACAGTAAGAAAAAAGCAAAACTTGTCCAAAATTGCTGCTATAAATTGTTTCTATCTGAATGGTTATAAATAAAAGATCCCTTATAAACAGCGGTAGATGGCATTCGTTGAGGAATATTTTTTATCATAAAATTTAAAATCAGAAGTACATTCATGATCAACCTTAGTTACGGACACTTTTTTTCCCCCAAACATAACTTTACGCAATTCTGGACGCTTTGTGATATCTACTTTGAGAGATAAGTGTAATATATTACTTGATTTTCATCTTCTTTAGGCGAGAAAAAAGTTACAGATATTATTTTTATCCATAAGCAAAAATTACTGATAATTAGTTTTTCCAGATTCGACGACTGATTTTAGTACCGCATAATATCACCTATAATACCATGAAAACATTAATCATTACGCCATTATATTAACATAATAATCACATACCGTAATCGATCATGGTCATCTTTTAAGTCGATTTAGCCATCTTGTAAGGCACTATAAATGTTATTGTACAAATACGTAGTATATTGAAATTAAATGTAATTATTGACTTTGTCATTCCACACACTTTGATTTTAAATACGTAGGAGTGGAAAGAACATTTGCGAAGTCATAATAGGATAAGCCAATAGAAATTAGCAAATATTTAAGGATATGATTGCTACGCACGGATAGAAGTAAAAGGAAGATCGACATTTAGGCAATCATGACCAATAAGCTATTTTCTACCCGGTAGTAGAAGAACCGGTTCTCTCTAAGAGCCTTCATAATGAAATAATTCCCCGACTGAGACAGGAGGGAAGGCCGATGAGGAAAATGGAGTGCATGAGATGAGTAACAACAATGCAGGTTCGGGGAGTAAAGAAAAAGCCACGCTCGGTTGCGAGAATTGGGAAGCGTGGAGACATTGTTCAGGGAGAAACGTTTATGGGGTAGTTAAGGATACCTTAGGCAGTACGCGAGAAGTGGAGGGGGAAGGAGAGCAGGAGGGGGAGAGAGTTAGAGCATTGAAATGGGGAAAGAACCGGGGATGATTGAAGAAGAAACAGCGTAGCGTGGAAAGAAGTGTGGTCGGATCCAAGGAGGGATTATGGATGCCGGGGGGAGTTGCGGAGGTTGCGGGGAGGGGCGGAGGAGGGATGACGGGGATGGGAGAGTGGTACATTCCCAGCCGGAAAGGAGGGAGGGGCGTGGCGAAGGGATGGAAATGAGAGGAGGCGTGCCATTTAGGATAGGAGTGGATTGCCGAATTACGCAGTCGGCATTGGAAGCCGGAATGGCGAAAAGGAGACGAGTGGGGTGAAGGGGTATGGATGGGGCCTCCGGAGGTGGAGTCCCCCCAGGGCCAGGTGAGGAATTGTGAGGGGCGTTAGGAGTGGGATAGGGAACGCTTCGGGAGGAATAATGGAGACGGTAAAGCAAAGGGGCAATGAATGGGATTAGCGTGGAACCAAGGGCGAAGGAACGGGAAGAATGCTTAAGCGAAGGAACCTTGCGGATTCCTCGGGAATCGAGGCGCATTAATCGAGTTTTTTTGTGCTCCCCAGATAACGGCTATAACTATTGTCCGACCGACGTCTCATTAAAATAATACTATAGCAATGATTCAAGTGAGTTTTACACTCGTGAATTATGCTTTAAATCAGTTGAATTATTAAATATTCACCTACTGCTCAATGGCAACTTATTTAGAAACCTCATTAAAGGAAGGGAAAGTGAAACTCTGGGGACTTTTAATTTTACCTTTAGTGTGATTGCAGATTTCTCCGCATAATCCTCGGGAGAAACTGATTAAATTAACTTTCGTGGTGAATTAAAGAAGTGTATTAACTCGGTCAGCATATTAAGTATATTGATGATTTTTTGAAATTATGTTAGAATGATGCGAACTGATAATTATTGCCTTGATGATTCTCATAGTTACCTCTCTCTCTCTCTCTATTTAGGATTAGGAAAAAGGTAAAAATCACATTCATCTATTTTAATTTAATTAGAGTATCTGAACGAATACATTTTAAGGAGATGCAACTGAATATTGATTCAACTAATCCAGATTACGATTTCCTTTTACCAATTTTATCGTAGTATATGGTTGGGCAGCAAAGAGGCCAACTGAAATTAAGAGACAAACTAAAGATGAACTAGAGAGGGGTGAAGATTATTTAATGATTAAAGATTATTATTACTGGCATTCTTCTAATGCTACATAGCATCGCATAACCAAGCCCTCTCTTTGAGAAAATTAAAGGTATATTTTTAAAGTGTATTTCTGATTAACAGTTTTTAACTCATACTCTCCACCTCACTCTTTCTGTTCACAATTTATTCCATATAATTTGCTAAATAAACACTCACCCCTCGAACACAGTATTTAATTTTGTCTTTCATTATGAAGGGCATTTTGTGTATCTTAACAAAACTTGATGCATGTCCGATTCAATACCTCTGTGATTCATTAATTCTATCAATATTTGTATAATAAAATTATAATGTAACGTATTTTGACTAATTTGACAGATATTTAATAAGTGAGGCCCTTCATATTGGAGAAAAAACTTTTATTCGCTTAAATAATTAATTTATTTACAATCGGTAGAATGTGTGAATCCAGGAGGGAGGACAGGGCAATATGCGTGATTACCCTCCTCTTGGACCCTTATCATTTAAATATACATGCTTATATATATATATATATATATATATACATATATATAAGCATGTATATTTAAATGATAAGGTATAAATACGAGGGTCATCCGGAAAGTAGTACCCGTTCGTGCCGCATGAAGTGCTGACGACGCGAGTAGCCGCTGGACGAGGTCAGATAGCTTCAGTGGCTTGTCTGCCTTCTCTGAGCCAAGTTGCGTGACGCTAGCATTGCCTGTGTTGTTTCTGTGATTGTTTACAATGTTTAAAAAAATTGAGAACGCCGCCAGTTGTGAAGTGAGGGCAGTGATTAAATTCCTCAATGCAAGAAACGTTCGCCCATGTGATATTCATCGCCAATTAAAGGAGGTGTATGGAGACAATGTAATGGACGAGTCGTCTGTTCGGCGGTGGTGTCGCAACTTCAACATGGGGAGGGGGAGCACACACGACGATGAGCGTTCGGGGAGACCGTCTGTCATTACAGACCAACTGGTGAGCTCAGTTGACGAATTCGTGAGGAACGATCGGCGCGTCACAATTGATGACATCTGTGAGCATTTTCCCAATGTTTCTCGAACAATTGTTCATGAAATTGTTAAACACCATCTGCATTATGCAAAAATTTGTGCAAGATGGGTCCCTCGCGTATCTCAATGAGCTGGCGGCGAAGGACTATGCAGCAGGAATAGAGAAACTTGTCACACGTTATGACAAATGCCTTAATTTGCTTGGAGATTATGTTGAGAAGTAGTTTAAAGTATCCTCTTTCAAATAAAATTTTTTATGTTTGTTAATA
Source organism: Hetaerina americana (assembly GCF_022747635.1). Taxonomy (NCBI): domain Eukaryota; kingdom Metazoa; phylum Arthropoda; class Insecta; order Odonata; family Calopterygidae; genus Hetaerina; species Hetaerina americana. The sequence continues at coordinate 69,659,969 of NW_027287205.1, read as the reverse complement.
TTTACTTTTGTGTCTTTATTTCACGAACGGGTACTACTTTCCAGATGACCCTCGTATGTATATATATATATATATATATACACATAAAATATTTATTTCTATATACATACAAATACGCACCCCTACATTTAAAAATAAGGGCTGGTATTAATTTTAAGGAATTCAATTTTTTTAGTTTTATATGCATAACTAATTCCACTGTAAAAGAATATACAAGACTCGTACTAGTGCATCAATCGGCTGTATGCAGGTGGGGAATCCGTCATTTACTTGTGGACCTTTATAGAAGTGTACGTTGTTTTATAAAACGTAAAAGAGCATTGTCAAAATACAATATTAATTACTAAATATAGTTGCTTACGTTATGGTGTGTTGAAGGTATACTCCATGATCGGATATATAACACAAGAAGAAAAAATTTAATAATTTGATTAAACCTGCCTGTAACCAGGTTGCACTCTAAAAACACTTATACCTCTATTCCTACATCCAACAATCTACTATAGAAATTTCCGCAAGTTGCATCTCTCCTCGGTTCGTTAAATGTTGAATATATTTTGTATTAGCAATAAATATTCGGAAGCACCAAATGGTTATCAGATATCGTGTTAATTTGATCAAATGAATCGGATTATCAAATAGTATTGCTCTTTGGTCATTTATTTAAGAGTTTTATGAGGCTCTCCTTGAGATTTACCACCGCTTCAAAAAAGGCGAACATTGGGCATATAATATAAATTAATCGAGCCAAGATAATAATTTGAATCAGATAGCTCTAATAATTTAATGCGCTCGGGATTATTAAGTTTCTCTCATATCTTAAAGAAAAATCGTTCAGGGAAGTAGCACGGTGAGTGTTTCTCATTTGAAAATCACCAAGGCGAGTTAGTAGAAAGTGCAATGCAAACAAAGCGCTTATTCAGCTTCTTCTTTCTGCATCGGGAAACTTGCCCACTGTAAGAACTGCAGTAATCCTAGAAAATACGTACCGGCCTTCCTTTTGCAGGGTAGGATTTACGATTTAATACCCGGGACCGAGCTCACCTGTAACGGAATCCATGCGAGCCCGTGTGTTTGTGAGCGCCAACCAATCGTTTTTGTCCTCGAGCGGGAATTAAGGTCCTTTCCCTCCCTCCCACCCTCTCCTTCAACCCCCCCTCCCTGTCCCTCCTCACCCACCCGCCCAACCCCCTCACGGGTATCTGCAGCGCACCCCCACTCCGCATCCCCTTTCCCACACACCCCCCTACACTCTCCCGCCTGCTGCCTGCGGATTCGCTCGCTAGAGGAACATGATTATTTGGTGCTAACGAGTTTAGGATGAATTCATTCATAAATCAAGAGAAGCGGAGAGAGGGAAGGAGAGGGGGGCGTGTGAGAATGGATTGGAAGGGTGTAGGGAAAGGAGGGTGGGGTGGAGGAGATTGGAGGCGAGGGACGGGTGGGCAGGAGGAGGAATGGACCGTGTGAGGAACGGAGTAATGGGGGAGGGAATGAGCGGGCACGTGATGGGTGGGGGCGTACGGATTGCAGTGTTGAGAAAGCGGCCGAGGGAGGAGGCTTGGGAAAAAAAAATTATAATGGCCTTGAATCGATAAAATTCAGTTTTTAGGGAATTCGCAGACAAATAACGCTGTCCAGGATTTCGCTGCGAGTGGTCATAATTTGGGGTAAAACTAAATCCGCGCATGACTGGAACGGGAGGATTCGGAATTTCCGCGCTATTGTTGTGCAACAAAGTTTTGTTATTCTTTGAACTTCTGATGGTCTCGTCGAAATAATTTTGCATAGTAAAAATTAACATGTGGCGCCTTTCAAACATATTGCGATATGCTCACTATGCAAATTATTATTATTAGTTTAGGCCGACGCGATGGAATAAATAAAAATTGAAAATAAGATATTCGCGTGCAAACGAGGACAGTTTATTTTTCCATGGTTCCCTTAATCTTGTTTGTTCATTTTTTAAATTACAAACAAAAGCTCGACTCCGAATTTCAAAAATGAATTAAAATCATTGGAAATATGAATTTAATGTAAATTTGCGAGTTTTTCATATAAAATTAAAATCCTGATACAATATCTCACTTTTACACTCCTTATCACAGAGTAAAAATGTTTATTACCAATCAACCGTATGTTTCTTTTAAATCTGTAGCTTGTCCTTTTCTAAGCTGAAACTAAGATAGTTTTTCAATGTTACAGTGTTTACCTGTAGCCTTATAGGCGAGGTTCCTTAAGCAAGTATCGAAAAGAGAGATAGAATGCAAATGTATTTAGCTCCCTTCTCTGTAGATACTTTTTCCGACATCTATCCGGGTCTTAACGCCATTTTTTTTTAAGCTTTATTATAATCAAAAACGTAATGAAAGAAGACACTTTGCTTTACGACATAGTTTATTTTTATTACGACCTAGGTTTCGTTACTGCGTAACACCTTCAGGTGTAACGGAAGAACGAAACCTAGGTCGTGATAAAAGTACGCCGTTGAAAATCAGTGTTTTAATCAGAAAATCTTATTTTATCCCGAAGGATTTCCATCATGTAAAGCGTAAAACAGTGTCAATTTATCAAAATCAAGATTAGGGCATTTTAATAAACTATCCGAAAAGTAAGATATAAATACTAAAATAGGTTGTACCATACTCCAAGATTATTACATCTTTTTATCCTAAAGAACATGAACAAACAATTCATTATGATTTCTCGATTCCTATATCAATTGTAATGTATGCATCATATGGATCACCCTAAAATTATCCGACCATGGTAGGGTCAGACTCGGTTAAAAATAAGTCTGGTGTGTATTAAACCCCTTCAAAACACCCTAGCGGTGGTTTTAAGGGGGCTAAAATATAAAATATCACTGTTGGGAAATGAGATTTTGAAAGGTGATCATACTCTTTAGTTGTCATTTCAGATTTGATTGTTAGTACTCTGCTGAGTTCATATTGGCTTGAATATCTCTGATGACCATTTTGTAAGAGTTGTACAGCATCTCCACACTAAGCAACAAATTTGTTCCTTAAACTAATTCCTTTTATTTCCAATATGTTTTACTTCAGCTCTAACACAAATCACACGCTCTCCCTCGTACTCAATCCTCCCTTTATTCTCCTATGTAGAATATAATTTCAGCTACTCACTGATTCCCGTTGTTCACAGTTTCCCTTACTCAATCCTCATCTCTCCAGTTTCCTCTCTTTCTCAACCGCAAGTAGCACATCCTCATTTCCCTCCTTCTCCCTTTGCCTTATTGTTTCCATCATTATTGACGGCCATATTTCAACGTTCTCTAAGAGATAATAACCCTTTATTGAATGATACGGTTGTTAAACCGCCCTTTCTTTCATTTATTCAGCCCTAGATTCTCATGTAAAAAGTTTATTTTACTCGGAATTGATGTTTTTTAACATTTCTTATCCGGTCGTTCAAAATTATTCAAATATTCTTAAACTATCCCATAGATCTAATTCCTATTTCCATTCAGTAGTATCCTAGGTTTTTAGACTACATCAAAGGATAAAAAATTGACTTATTTTGATTTTATGGAAGAAATTATTCGTCGTCAATATTGCTATATACTTTATGGCACATTTTTAGTTTAATCATGAATGTAATAAACTACAGGAGATTATGTGCCCAATTATTTAAAATAATATTGCGAGAACCAATAATAAAAAGTTGAATAATAATTAGTCAATTCGTATTGACTAAAATCAACAAAGCCTAATAATAAAATTGATTAATGCCCGAAGAAAGTTTGCATGATGCGCCGAGGGATTTTGATTGGAAATGGTGATAGGAGGCAGTAACTAAGTAATAAGTAGGTTAAGAAAAGGGTTGGCTGTTTAAATATTTTATACCAACCTAGGAAATTAAAACCACCGCGTGCTGGTTGAAGCGTTCTGCATACATTAACTTTACTTTGTATATGGGGACGAAGAATAATTCTGTCCGATTGAACATTAATCTCAGTGACCAGTTTACCAGGAAGTTCCCGCGAGCCAGATAGTATAGGCTTCGACGTTGTTTAACACGGTGTAGTGATTTCTGGCCAAAACAGTGGGAAGTAAACTGCTTCAATGCCTGAGCGTGAACGCATTCAACTTGTGTGTTGTAGTGACAAAGAGGGGCACTCATCACAGCTTAGTAATACGAGGCAAAGGCACGACTTTATTGCGTGTGACTGACAAAGAGTTTGACCGCTCTGTCCACAGGCACTCTTTGACGCCAGGTGGCGGCAAGCTGTGCGGTAATACGCCGGCCACAGGAGTGTGCCATTTTAAAGGGCTTTGGTCAGTTGACGGGAACTGGATTGCAAATACTGCCTTGATGGACATCAATATGTTGATAGAAACAGGATCGTTTTCTCATTTTTCAACTGTGAAACTGCCTATTCCCCAAGCACACGTTTACCACCCATTATGAAAAATACGAATGTGCAATTTCGCTTATGAATACGGAATTTGGAAAATGATCTCGAAATATGGTAACTGTTGCATCAGAAACTGTAAAATTAGTCTTTGATAGTATTCCAGTTATGAACCAAGAAAATATTTTACACTGTCGAAAATGAACCGCAGAAAATCAGTTATTCTTAAGAAATATATTATAGCGCTGCAGTAAAAAACAAACATCCCTGTCTTGCCTCTGTGTTGCGTTTTTTTTGTATCTTCAGCGTCCAACTAGTGTCGAATCTGTTCTGAACTTCGCAACAATTAACTTAGCAGCTTGAGGTGAATTAAAAATAAAAAAAACTCAATGCTGTGTTAGATCAACTCAACAATAGACCAAGTGTTTTAAAATAAGTCTGGTAAATTAATTCAAGGAAAGTATTTAGGTAACAGCGGAGCACTTCATGGTATTAAAGCTAAAGACGATATAGAATATGAATAGGCTACCTAATTCCCAGGACGCATTAAGTAAATTTGAGCATATGATAATGAAATAAGTTTAATAATTGATGAACTCGTTCGTCATCCAATTCTATGTCCACTATTTTCCGTCTTATTAATTTGCAGAACAATGAGGACATTTCTTTTATCTTTCAATTGAATCGATGCAGGAAATCCAGAAAATCGATGCCGGAAATGTGAAACCCAAACCATCATTTTAGTGATTAAAAATTTTGTGGCTCAATAGTAATTAAAAATATTGAATCTGGGCCTCTATTTACGTAGTTTGTTTACTGTACGTGTACTTGCAAAGAAAATCTTGGTGTCACTCATACCATCACTACTATCGTGGTACTTCAAACAGAAAGAAATGTTTAAGACATCAGGGAATGTATCTCTCTACAGAAGGAGATTATTTTGATAAAAGAGAATAAATGAGTTAGGTGGTGACTGGCCTTTAAATTTCCGGAATTGAAATCAAAGCCGTTTTTGGATTGGGTTGCCCAAAGCCATTAGACCGCACCAGCCTTCTCTCCTCCCTTCGCTCTCACCCCGTCTTACATCATCAAAACCATTGAAAGCAGAGGGCATTTTAGCCAAGAGGAGGCTTTAACGGGCTCTTTTGGGTAGAAGTAAACGGGCACATAACGCTCGTAGAAGAAATTTATTCCAAGTGAGCTCTATTCGGCTTGCTCCGATCGTGAAGTTAGCGACGGGACGGTCAGATCCGGGAAAATTAAAGGAGTGAATTTTCTCGGGTCACAATTGCAATAGCTGTGGAATATTTTATAGATATTTCTCTCTTCGCTCTTGTAAAGAGAACCAGAGAGATTAATGTAAAAGCTTGAGGAATAAGTTCGCTCAGTTCCAAAAACTGTATTCATTGAAAACGTGAATCACATGTATCACCATTGTTTTGATAACCTAGATTTTTTTATATTCAGATGTATTTCATACATTTTTTTCACGGTGACAAAATAATTCTTACCGCAATATAAAAATAATTTGCCTTCTATGTTGGTCGAGATTAAAAATAATGTGCTTGCGGGAAGGTTGAGGTCACTCTCAAATTACCATTTTCAACTCGGGTAGGTTGTAAGTCCATTTCTTACTTTGTGTGGTTCGAGCCGTGTATTCTGGGGTTAGAAATAGTGTTGTGCTGACGTATTTGTTGAAAAGATAAAAATACTGAAAATATGTTCGTAGCTATAATCATAGCCAGTAAGGCTTATGTTTTCATTACATATTTTCATATATTTTTTCCTGGGTAAAAGTTTCCTCATGGTCATTCGATTTATATCTCCACTTTCAATTGGAGGCCAAGCATTGGCAATTCTCTTGTTTATATCTTTGCAGGGTAAACGCTCTAATTTCGCAATATATTGCTAATCATTAATTTTGTTAGCACAAAACTATAACGTTTGCTCTTACGAATTGTTCATAACTTCATTATTTTTAAATAAAAAGGAAAATAAAGGGACACAACATAAATGGATTACGATAATTTTTAATTTTTCTAACGCATTAATTTTTGTAAATTAATTTTGACTGGCAAATGAATTAATATTAAAATCTATGTGAGTGAAAAAATGCAAAGTTAGTAAAACTTCATCGCAGATACATTCATAATGCCCACCATTTCACTTACTAAATGCAATGCTATGAATAAAAATTTATTCTTGCGCACTTTTTGTGTTTTCCACTGCCGATTCCCGCTCAAATTTTCTCTTCTAAGTTCGATCGGAGAGGAGGAGACTAAAGGGAGGTGAAAAAACTGACAAAAATAAAACCATTTGGTTTTTAAGTGGATGCTGGATGGGTGCCCACGATTTACACGCACCCCTGAATTTTCCCTCTTGTGACCTCCTCCCGCTCCTCACAAAGCTCCTTTTGCAGCTCCGACGTTCAACAACTCTCTCGTTTTACTTTTTTCTTTATTTAGGGGGTTCAAGTCGTTAGCGAGAGACGATCGGCCGTGTTATTTACCGCTTCAATGGCAAGCTGACCATCCGGGTGGAATACTCAAACCTCCACTTAACGGCTCCCAAGCCTCCGGAGCTATCGGCTCTCCGAAAACCACCCCTCTCGCCTCCCACTGGCACCTTTCCCCCTCGCTCCCATCCTCCCACCGCTTTCCATTAACACATAGCCTAATCCGCCCCCTATCTACTGCACGTATGCCCCCGCTCGTCATTCTCCACGGCATCCCTGGAAGCAACCTCGCCTTCACACGTTCCCAGCGTTAACAACCTCATTCAAATATGAACATGTCTTCGGGGAAGTTTTATATATCCTAAGGAAAATCTATTAATTTTTCTCACAATCCTTATTCATATTGAAGCGTAAAGCAGTGTATGTAGAAGGTCAAAATCAGTTATAGGAGCAAGACGTGTGACGGAGCTGTCTGGAGAGCGATCGTATTATAGGAGGTCAGAACAAAGAGGGCCTTCCTTTGACGACTGCCTTGCGCTGACATTTGGTAAATTGCATGGGGAGTGGCTATTGTAGTAAATTTCTCTCCATACCGGTGTTTCAGCGTCATTTTCTTGTGTTGTAACTTGGAATTGTAACAAACAAGTTTTTTTATCGGTTAGGCAGAGGTGAACTAACCACATCTAGAAGCTGACGAGGTCCAATATATATTAATCAACTGCTTATATTAGAATTTGTGCATTATCAAAACGCTAATCCTTATGTGGTGAAAATTAAATGCATTCTGAAGATTATGGCAAAGTAAAACAAGCTGCATCACTTATATTGTATCAATTACATAACAGAATATTATGCGGCTGCTAAACTCCCAGCTTTTCCATTGTTAAATTCAGGAAAATAGGTGTTTCACTCCAATATCTTTCCTTTCATCGCCTTTAGTTTGCATGTTTCATTTTATCCTTAATTATCACGAAATGGGAGAGCACTAATGTGCCATTTGAATATAATTATTTCAAAGATATAGGAATTTTTCTGGGGGTCATCATTAATTAATTTTTAGTCTACCTCGAGTTCTCATCTACTGTAGGCTGAGGTGGTCAAGATGTTATTTTTAAGTTTGTGTTATTATAAATGACTTGCTCTGAGTTGAATGGAAACAGTCATATTATTATTACGAAGGGAGACATCTTGGGTATCTATTTTCTGTAAATTATTAATAAAATATCGGTTTGGAACCTCACTGTGGAAATACTTTGATGGAAAATATATCTTTTATTCAGATTTCCTATTGTCAGCCGCCAAAGAGAGTGAGCATGAATGAAATGATGAATTAATGAAATGTGGTCATGCTAGAGAGAAAAACTATTTTGATTTAAATCTCAATAGTGAAGTTGTTACTTCTTTGGGCAAGCATGTAAAACCGGAAAGAGAAGACGTGTTGTATAGAAGAGGCTTGTCTATTTGAGGACAACTAGGTAATTGACGCCGTAACAAAGAACTACATATTAAGTGTGTATTTAACAGCAACATTTTAATATGAGTGATTAACTTTTTCAAGTGGAATAAAAAGAATTCCTCTATATCAAGGAGTTATATATAAGGCCTGAATCAGATGTGTTATAGATGTTCATGCAAACCAAATGCTATAAAAATAGAAAAGCATCGCAAAGAATTAAAGTGGACTCATGCAAATACAATAAGTATGGGGAAGTTCCGTAGTAATAGTGAAAATAAACTTCTAAGAGCAGTTACCTTTTTATAAGGAACAGATATCATTTATGAAGAGACAACAATCATTTCAGAATAAATAAAAGAACATTAAGAATAACAGGACTGCAGGTAAAAAGGTAAAGAATTTCCTATTAGAGGATAGAGCAAGGGGGAGACAAATATTTTAAGTAAAATATTTCGGCATTTGGGTTGGCATATTTTGTATCGGTTTACCTTATGCTGAAAGTTTACATCAATTTTTCCATATTTCCGTATTTCTCATTTTATCATTTTTTTCAATTTTATGTGTAGGGCTTAAATTATCGGATTCGTATTTGTACATGTATATTATACGCACTGTGTTGCATAAATTTACATTGATGCTGTATTTACATTACCATCCCTAGGACAGCGCATTTATTCCTCAGACAAATCTATAGTTCAATCAATAGGGAATTTTTGCGTAGTCAGCAGATTTTTTCCGAAATGTTAATTATTTTTGTTTTTCTTCAAGCGAGTTTGAATTAACCAATCCGTACGATAATGAGAGAATGAAAACAAGTTAATTGTCAATTGAAGTTTTTTGTTCACCTACGGTGAATCACGCCCAATGATACATAGTATATAAAAAAAAACATATAATGAAAGGAGAAACTTTGTAATTCCACATAGATTTATTCGACGGACGACCTAGGTTTCGACGTGGCACGTCATCATCAGGTACATTTTGTAAAGAAGACAGAGAATATATAGCTGCTGGACGAGAATCATCGGAGTGATTTTGTGCCAGAGTTCTTACATTTTGAGAAGAAAGGACAAAGGCTTGACGCGCTAGAGCAATTTGAAATTTTGAAATGTGTTAAGAATAAGGTTACCATTGTTAACGAAATCTTGTACCCTTCCCACTCCCCCCTTCTAGACCTTCCTTCCTTCCACACCTAATGACACCCCACCTACCTTACCTCCTCCCCTACCGGCTCTTAATATAGCGTTTTTACGTATATTCTGGGTTTCCCCTCTCCCTCCTGATCCACGCGTCCCCTTCACCACCTCCCCCTTCCTGAGTTTACAGAGTTCCTAATCCTTTCCTTTCTTCTAGCCCCTTGCTCTCAACCCCCTTAACCACCTCCGGGCCAACACCCCCCCCCCTGGGTTTTTTTCCCCTCTTCCACCCCCTAACCCTCACCTCAGACCGGGGAGTTGTCTCTCTTCTCGCCTTCCCCCCCCCCCAACCCACCCCCCCAATTTGTGTGACTATATATTCTCTGTCTTCTTTACAAAATGTACCTGATGATGACGTGCCACGTCGAAACCTTGCCCACGTTGAATCTGGGACCCGCGATCGCGAATCTTGCAATTCCATGATAAAATTGGTTCAAAGAAACTCCCTCCATCAAGCAGTACGCATGCCCACCCGTGGAAAAAACATATTGGATCTATTTCTTACAAACACGCCGGAACGTATTATTAGTGTATCAACTGATGAGGGCTTGAGTGACCATAAAGCAATTAATGTCCATTTGGACATAGCAATAAAAAAGATTGTTAAACCAAGAAGAAAAATTTATAATTACCATAAAGCAGACTTTGAATCTTTTGCCAATCAATTAAACTCTTCACTACCCGAGTTCAAAACCCGCTTAAGTCATGCCAACGTGGAAGAAACTTGGACAGAATTTGTCAATATCATGCAAAAAGGAATCGTAGATTTCATACCTATAAAATACGTTAAAGCAAATCGCGACCCCAGGTGGTACAATAAAGACGTTAGAAAAGCCCTTCGAAAGCAGAGAATGCTACACTCTAGGGTAAAGAGGGCAGGCGTGAACACATCATCTCCTGAGAATACACAATTATGGGACACATATAGATCCTCTAAAATTGAAACCAAAAAACAATTACGTAGCGCCTTACTGGAATTTAAACGCAAAGTACTTTGCGAGCACTTGGACACTGACCCCAAAGCTTTCTGGTCATATGTTAGGGAAGTAAATGGGAGTAAACAAACCGTGGCTTGCTTAAGGGATTGTAGCAATGTAATTCATACAGACAGCGAGGTTAAAGCTAACATCTTAAATTCATTCTTCCAAAGCGTTTTCTCGAATGATGTTGCCACCGCATATCTCCAAGAAACAATACATACTCCACCCATGGAAAAAATAACAGTGGACCAACAAGGAATTCTAAAATTACTTAATGAGATTAAACCCAACAAATCCCCGGGTCCCGAAAATATACCAGCTAGGGTGATAAAACATTTAGCTCCAAACATTGCCCCGTACCTTGAATTTATATTTAACAAATCCCTCACAGAGTGCAAAGTACCTAAGATTTGGAAAACCGCGCAAATAACGCCTATTTTTAAAAGTGGTGACAGGGAGGATCCCAGTAATTACAGACCTATATCTCTCACTTCTATCTGTTGTAAAATATTAGAGCACATAATTGTCAGTTCAATAATGAGACACCTTGACAACATTAACTTTTTAAGTGACAATCAACACGGATTCAGGAAAACCCGCTCCTGCGAAACCCAATTAGGATTATTTACACATGATTTACTTGTATCTGGTGAGAGAGGTAGGCAAGTGGATGCCATCTTCTTAGATTTTCAAAAGGCATTTGATAAGGTCCCACATGGTAAACTCATTCATAAATTAAAGGTCGCGGGTATAAACAAGGGCGCTATAAGTTGGGTTAAAGATTTTCTTTCAGAGCGGGAACAGAGGGTAGTCCTTGATGGCGCTAGTTCCGACAGCGTTCGAGTCACGTCGGGGGTACCTCAGGGAAGTGTGATCGGGCCGTTACTTTTCTTGATTTTTGTTAACGATTTGAACCGCGAAGTGAAAAGTAACATTAGGATGTTTGCGGATGACACGGTGATCTATCGGGAGATATCTGGGGATGAGGATCGTTTTATTCTAGCGCAGGATTTAGATTGCATTACTAAATGGTGTTCTAACTGGGGATTGACTCTAAATTATAATAAATGTTCAGTGGTAAATTTCTTTAAAAGATCAACGGGATTTGCTTACAAATTAGCTGGAGGTGACCTAGCAGTAGTTGATACGGTAAAATACCTAGGTGTCACATTCACTAAAGACTTAACTTGGGGGACTCACATACGTAAAGTCTGCGGTCAAGCAAATAAAAAATTGGGATTCATTAGACGCATTGTCGGCAAAAGTGACTCAAAGGTCAAGGAACGTTGTTACCACGCTCTTGTAAGGCCTCATTTAGAATACGCATGCAGCGTGTGGGACCCGAGTGAAAAAGGTCTCATTCGGGAAATTGAGAAGGTTCAACGCCGGGCAGCCCGTTTTGTAAAAAATTCCTACGATAAAACGCAAAGCGTTACCGAAATGCTCATGGATTTGGGGTGGGAATCATTAGAAGAGAGACGATTCAATGCAAGACTGAAATTATTAAATAAATTCAGATCCGCATGTTTCAGCACCGAGGTCTCGCAGATTATTCGTACTCCTACATACATTGGTCGCTTGGATCATGCATATAAAATTCGGGAAATAGATGCCAGGACTAGCCGACTCAAGGACTCCTTCTTCCCACGGACAATACGGGATAGCAACTGTAGGATTATAGATAGTAAAAATTCCACTTGCCACCCTCAGTGTCTAAAAAAATAATTAGTTCTACTTAAATGCATGCTCCTCCACTAACCTTATGTGTTTTGTTATAATAACCCATTCTTTCCGCATGATATCATTCGTGTTCTGTTCATCTGTTTTTAAGTTTCCCTTTCAGTCCCTCTTCCCTCCCGGCGGGGGGAAATTCCTGCTACCTGCAACGTTGGGTCGAATTCCCTTCCTTTTACTGTCTCTTTGGGGGGTTGAGTGTTTTGTGGTGCATTTTCATGTGGTAGTGATGTTTCACATTCTTGCTTGTTGTGTCCTGGCTTGCGTGTTTTAGGATGGCTTTCGTGCTGTATCCTGGGGTGCAGTTTTTTGTTGTTTTGCGGTGTATGTGTTTGCATGAGTATTGGATGGAGGGAGTTTTGCATGAGTGTGTGCGCTGCTGGGGTGTAATTTTCCGTGTTGTTTTTTGCATGTGGTATTTTTCGTTTTTACGGTTGGTGACCTAACACCCCCCGCCACACGCCCTTGCGGCGGCTTGCGGGGTATTATGTAGATGTAGATGTAGATGTAGAAACCTAGGTCGTCCGTCGAATAAATCTATGTGGAATTACAAAGTTTCTCCTTTCATTATGTTAAGTCGATTCCATGAAGTCACGCCTGAGACAACGAATTATAAAAAAAACATAAACGAAGTAATTAACCCGAAGGTCGGTTTGGTTGGTGATGGCAGAGTTCATCCAGTACCAAACCCTATACGGCGTGTGAAATTCATTACATCAGGGTAGGGCGGCCTGTTCCTTTCCCTGGGCCAGTTATGGTTTCCCAGGAAGATCTGGTACCCGAAAAATCACAAAACTTGGGTGGAGATGCAGGTGCCCAGAGACTTGCCCGGGAATCAAACCCAAGCCCCTCCATTGAGTAGTCCAACGCTCTACCCCAGGACTAATATATATATATATATATATATATATATATATATATATATATATATATATATATATATATATATGAGCACATTCGATGTATCAATTTTACGATAAAAGTTGTTAATTTTAAATGGAATTTTAAAATTGAGTTGACTAAATTAACATTTTAGACAACTACGGGAACTCTTCTGTATAACTTTCTCTGAATTTTCTCTACTTCTCCTTCAGTCTAATATTTATAATTATTGCAACTTGTATTACTCCTGGAACTGGATTATCGTATTATCACTATTTTCACCTGTATATTTTTCACTATATTATTCATGATGGACCCATAAACTTCTTGTCCGTTAAATGTGGCCTTGTCCATGTGTAAATTGTGTTTGAAAAAAGGTCATATGTTGACATAAAAGGATTATTTTAGGCAATCTATGTCTGTGTTATCGGTGCTATTTTCTTCATGTGCTGGCCAACCTTATCCATTGCAATCATGACCTTTCTTCTTTTTGCATAATGTCCGTTACTCATTTTACTTTTATTTCTTCGTCTAAGTTTCCCCGTTGTAAACGCAATATCTACATTTATTTAGGAGAGAATACACAAAGTAAAGGAAAAATGTAAATTATATTTTGGGTATGAAAAGGAAAACAATTTGGACCATGTCCGCATTAGATAATGGTTGTTCCTCGTGACTAAGGAAATTAATGATATTATTTTAGTAACAGCAAGGACAAAGTAGGGTTAGTGAATCATAGGTAATTATAATGATGGATCAATTAGAAAGCTAAAATGAATTAACAATTTTTTTTCAGTTCTAATTTAATAAACGCATGAATTGAACACCGAAGGTCTTAACTAATACTTTATACATATACTTACTTGTATTCGACTCAAAACATACAATCTATATTATTATGAAACTTAATTGCAATACTCGGAAAGTATTGCTTAAATAGTATTAATTTCAAAGTTAAAATGCTGTTTTTTCTGCTAAATATCCTACCAATTTTAAAACTACTTTGCTAAATATGCTTCAATTTGATCATACTTTTAATATTATTCTATAATTCTAGATTGCTCTTAATACTCTAGAGTAAGTAAGAAGAATATTACAGAAACTTTTGGATATTGTTTGATTTTCTGTAAGTGGAGTTATTGTGGTGAGTGGCTCTTTGCATAAATTTTAAGTACCAATAATTAATTATCATTCATTCATTCTTTTGCGTTTTTTGATTTTTTATTAAATATATACTGAGTTGCCACTGTAGTGATATTTTATTTGCATCGTTTGTAGTAACTAAAAAATACTAGCCAGCCTGATGGGAATGTAAATAACTAGAGTGAAGCTCTCTATTCCTCACTCAGTTTCAAAAGCAGGATTGGGAAATCATATTTCATTTTTATAATCTTCAATAACCCTTATCTGGACTGAAGTCTTCCTTAACTGTACGATTAGTCGATCTTTCTACATTATATGGGAAGATATGTCTGACGGCAAAATTGGCAAAGGGAAAAAATTATGTAGCTATGACGCAAGTATTCTTTTGGAACCTTAACCTTGGGGCAAGAGAAATATTTGCAATCGTGATGACCTTGCTTCGCCATTTCTTGATATTAATTCAGGATTTTCTTTGAATTGCATGCGATGTACAGATTACCGCCGCTTAAGCGTTCCTGCTTGTCCTTTCCACTCGCCCGCCTACCTTGGGCCTCGTTTTCATCCCCTGCTCCAAAAAGCTAAGTGCTTTCATTAAGGCGGGTCGCGTGGTAATTTTTGCAGCGCAACTATTCGCCTAAATAACCCGCACGTGAATGTGATTTTTTCACGTCACGGCAACAAAACGTTGAGTCAACGCACCCGGAAGTCTGATTTATTTCGCTAATAATTTATTTAAATCTCTGGCTGCTAGCCAAACTCTTATTTCCTTCATATTTCATTACGTCATGCATTTTTATTAACCCTTCCTCTTTACGTCGTTCTGTTATCAGCATTTGTTTCCACGTTTCATTTTCTCCTATCACTTTTCGTTTTATGTCAAATTATTTTTTCATTTTTTCACGAAAAAAATTATTCAGTTCGTGAAAAATTCTAGAATAATATAATACTTTCAAAGAATTATTATTTATTTTCCCTTTCCCTCTTTTAAGTGAATGTGAGCGAAAGATTTTGAAGGGGTGTTGGCCTCGTTAAAATTAATATACATCTCGGGCATCGTTAGTTTGCTTCCAAATATTGTTAATTCGGGTGTAAATAGAGACATATTTATCTTTTGCGTCGAGTATTCGATGGGAATTTCATTAAGTATTCCATCCATATTGAATATATTTCGTCCATCCATATTGAATACGTTTTTAATCAAAGGGTTGGTTTTTTCAAGTCCCGGGTGTCTTCGTTCTGTTTGCTAACCTAAAATACAAGGTAAATTGGTAACTCACATGCGTGCCACAAAACTGTTCCTATCCTTAATAGCGTTGAATGATTTCTTTACCTAATATCCTTTCTTCTTGCTTCGTCTATTTTTATCCTTTGGTGGGTGAAGCAGCTCCTTAACGCCATCTCCTGGCCAAAGAATCGGGGCACTTGGTTGCATAAACCCCCCGCAGATTTCATTGTGAATAATTTTCCTCGATAGCTAGGACGTGCCTGTTTTTACTGAGTGTGTATTTTCGCCGGCGACCAAGGCATCGGCCGGCGGGATTTGGATAGCGGCACGGCCGGACTTTCGTGGAGATCGAGGTTCCGATCGTGTTTTTCTTCAAGCGGCGGATGACCGTGTAGTTCTTCTAGAAGGGTGAGGTTTGACTCTCAGCTTCCTTCCGACGGTAAGGCAATGCTTACGTTTTGTTTACTGGTTTGAGATGGATCGTACTTCCTGGTGTAGATCTTGGGCTCCTTTTTGTTTGCTACCGCCGGATCCTTGTAGCGGGGAGGGAGTGTACACAAGAGTTTTTTTCCTGTAGGGTGCTCGTTCTTTTGGTGCACTTTCTATCCACACGAAAGCGTGATGGGTTTAATGTTTCAAATGGTTGTTCGACGATTAAACACGCTCGCTATGCAGTTTGACCAGAAGGCGAAGCCCCCTATCCCGTTGGAGGTCCACTCTCCACGTTAGAGTCACTGGGCCTCACACCCGAAGGGAGAGCGGCGATCAAATTTGGATATAATCGCCATTTGATATTCCTGAAGTTCTAAACCGAAGCTCCAATGACTAGGATTTTAGGCAATACACAGCGAGACCTACTGTTTCCGTCCTTAAGTGACCAGAGGACGACAATTACTATTGACGAGACTTCCTGCAGCCCGTGTAATATCAGGGTTCTTCCAACGGGGTGTCCCGTGTTGACCCCTTTGGAAGACTTAATAAGCGAGCTCCAACGTTTTCAACAGGAGTTTCACTAAATAACTTTGCAGTTTCCAAATAAAGTAACTGATTTATTATCAACTAGTTTTGCTACACTGTAGAATCTTCAGGAACGTACAAAGAAAATATTCCATTTTCACACACACACACAAACATATATATATATATATATATATATATATATATATATATATATATATATACTCGTCCAAGTTGGTGTGGGTTGGGTGGGTGGGTGGGGGGGGACAGACGCGCTGCCTGGGTGGGGGCGCTAAGAGTGGGTGAGAGGGGTTGACTGAGAGTAGCGGAGACTAGGGAAGGATTATGGAGGGACGGTTATTCGCAGGGGGGGTAGATTTGCCGTAGGAGCAATTAGGGATACGGTGTGGAATGTCCAGGAAAGGGGAATGAAAGGGAAAAAGGTGGTCGTTCGTTAATGGTTTCTTCTCCCTTAGGGCGGTTAAGATCTCCAACTGCTCCTTGATGTCCATCCTCTTTCCTTTTTTCTCTTTGTGTAGTAGCTTTGGTATGAATCCTGCGTTGTGGCCTGCGCTGATGAAGTGAGCTGCAAATTGGGAATTCCCTTTTTAGTAATAAAGTCCCGCTGATGTTCCGCTGCCCTGACGCGGAGGCTCCTTCCCGTTTGTCCTATGTAGGATGCCAAGCAGTCCGCGCACTCTAAGCTGTAGACTCCACTTTGGTCCAATTTGTTAGTGGAGTCCTTCACTTTAGGAAGCAGGCTCTTCATATTGTTCTCACTGCAATATGCCGGTATTATGTTAAGGTCTTTAAGGAGTTTGCCTATTAACGAACGACCACCTTTTTCCCTTTCATTCAAACTGCAAAGTTATTTAGTGAAACTCCTGTTCGCAATGGATTTCCACAAAGTCTCGGCCTCAACCATCAATCACATCCAACGTTTTGGTAAAATCCATCGCTTATGGGAGAACGGGTGGGAGAGAGACAAAATGGCGCGTGTTCTGACAGGTCAGAGAGAGGTGCGGAGGCAACCGGGCCATCATCATCTACGAGGGTCAGAACCGCACTTGCGACCGCTTCAACCAAGAAGGCCACGAGCGCAAGACCTCCCATCGGAACCAGGGAGGGCATAGCTATAGAGAGGCACGACGATGGCCTTCAACCCTTACACCGTCGTGTAAATGGACAAACCCGAAGTGGCTGGGGTGGAAAAGTAACGGTCGCTGCTACTCATCGAGGGTACATTCCCGGCTGCTCCCTTCGGTCACCCGCATCCCACTCCACTTGGGGGGAAATGTCAGCGGGAGTGAAGCCCGTCAACAGATGAAAGGGATTCGAAATAGAAGAGGACAGACGACCCAAAGCTCCTGGTCTCGAATAGTGATCTAAAAGTAGGGCAAAAACAAGATACCGCCTCGCCTGGTCTAATACGAACTTCGGTCGTGACCCCGTAAAATGAAGAGGGATCACCTTTTGACCACCTCCCCCCACCCAAGTCATCGGTGACCTCGCCTCGCGAGGTTGGCGATAACGAGGCGATCCTGTTTGGGAAAATTTCGGTTCATCGAACCATCTTCAGGTACAAGGTACCAAAGGTCTTGTACATCTACATCTACATCTACATAATACCCCGCAAGCCGCCGCAAGGGCGTGTGGCGGGGGGTGTTAGGTCACCAACCGTAAAAACGAAAAATACCACATGCAAAAAACAACACGGAAAATTACACCCCAGCAGCGCACACACTCATGCAAAACTCCCTCCATCCAATACTCATGCAAACACATAAACCGCCAAACAACAAAAAACTGCACCCCAGGATACAGCACGAAAGCCATCCTAAAACACGCAAGCCAGGACACAACAAGCAAGAATGTGAAACATCACTACCACATGAAAATGCACCACAAAACACTCAACTTGTACAAACAAGGCCTCGCAAAGGGCATGCAAAACCGTCTTGAACCAGGAAATGGTTTGATAAACTGAAACGCGCTGTACGTTTAAATAAATTTGTGGAAAAATGCAAATTTTTTTTTCTCATTGTCATATCTTCTCTAATCAACCCATTCACTCCTCAAATCCCCACTCCATCCCAAACCACTTCCACCCTGCAATAAATCTAGATGCAAAACATGTCCTTTTTTCAAAACCCGAGTCCTGTTCCTCTCTCACACCCTCATTAAGTCTCTCCCACCATTTCCCTGCTCCTCATGTCCCAGCAATATAGTTTACCTTCCAAAGTGCTAACTATGCCCTGCATTTTACATTAGACAGCGTACCACTCCCCTAAATATTAGAATCAATAACTATCGGGCTTCATGCAAGAAATATTCCCTGATTGGTATGCTCCCAATCCCCAAACACACACATCGATAAATGATAATGTGTATCCAGTTTAGCTGCCAACCCACCCTTTGACCCTCCACTGAAACTCAAAACAATAGACCTGGCTTTATCTATCTCCTGGATTCCTGTAAACACCCAGATATTAATATTATACATTTAATACCCCAATCTTCACATGTTTTTATCCCCCCCTCCGCCCCCAACACATTTCATATCAAACCCTCACACTTGAAAATCTCCCTCTCAAATCTTCCCCTCTCAACTCTCCCCTCCAATCCCTTCCCCTCGCAAACCTTTCCCCACCTTCCCCTTCCATCCAGAGTTTTCAGCCTCTTCTTTTCTTCAGTTCCTTCCTTCTTTTCCTTGAGAAAGATGGCGTGGACCACCGAAAATTGGAAAACTTGTGAGTTTCTTTTTCTCCATATGGACTTATTCTTAATATCTATGAGGAAGGAATGTGGCCATAAGATTTTGTGAGAAGAATGTTAGTTCCTATTGAGAAAAAAATAAAGGCTTTATCATGTGAGGAGTAAAGAACGATAATTTTGAGTTCCCACGTGGCTAAAATAATTCTCAAGATCATCAACAAAAGAATGGAGAGCAGATGATTTCTTAGAGGATAATCCGTTTGCGTTTAGGAAGATGCCTTTGCAATAATGAGATCACCAATGGAATGGGAAATAGATTACAATCAGGATGTATTTGCTTGATTCGTAGATTTCGAAAAGGCGCTTGATAGAGTGAATTGGGAACAGCCAATGAGTATATTGCAGAAAATAGCAAATGAATGAAGAGACAAGAGACTTATCCAAAACCTGTGCGTGTCTCAGCCTGCTCAGTTGCGAATTGCGGACGGAAAGTCCGGATGGACAGTATTCGGAAGGCACGTAGCTTAGGGTTGTCCATTATCTTCGTAACTATTTAATTTGTGGAGGAAATGCTTTAGGAGGCATGAGAGGAACTGGAGGTAGGAACGAAAAATAGCAATGATTTTGTAAAACCAGTTACATTAGCTTATTACCAAGCTCTAGTTGGTCAGTCAGCCAAGGGGTTGCCAGCATATCTGAGTGAATTGGAAATCAAGTTCAATAGATGTGATATGAGGATCAATAAGTTAATCAAAGATTATACGGTTTCCCGAGGAGAAAAAGGCTAAGCTAAGCAATGAAATGGGAGGGCATAAAATAGAGCAAATGGACAATTTTATTATTTTGGAATGGGTTTGGAGCAACATTGCATTAGAATTTAAGACGCATGGAGAAAAATTGCACAATACAAAGAAGTTTTCACAAGGCGGAGGGAATCGATGACGGGGACGTTGAGTTAAGATGTTAGTAAAAGGCTTGTCTTAACTTTTGTACGGAGACTTGTACTTATGCGCGGCGCGGAAACAAGTTCCCTGATGAAGAATGATAGACGTGAATGAAAGCTTTTGAAATGAGGGGATGGGGAAGGTGAAATGGACGGTAAGGATAATAAAAGAGGAAGTGCCTCGCTATGGTGGGTGAAGAGAGGGGTTTGTTGGGAGAAATCCTATGGAAGCAGGAAAAATGGGTGAGGAGCGTATTGATTGGCAGTGGGATGTTGGAGACTGTAATAGAGGGGAGAACGTTTGGCAAACGAGGAAGGGGAGGGAACAGGATAGGGATATTGGACGCGTTTTTGCGGAATCCACGAAACAGGCAAATATCTCCTAGTTGTGTTCTATATGTATACACTTTATATGTAATTATATATTTAAACACTGTATATATAATTATATATTTAAACACTATGTATAGACTAAATATAGTGTATGTATACATTTTTATACTTATATAAAGGAAATCATGATGGGGAAAACATTATCAATGAATCGTTATTATTCATAATACAAAGAAACTCTGTAATATTCTAGACCGAATGAAACAATTAATGTCATAGTTCAAGTGGATAGTGCATTGGCCTGGCACGTCGAAAGATACGTGATGCGTTTAAGTCGCGGCCAATGAAATACTTTTGCATTTGTGACCTGCTCGATTCCGCCTTCCCCACCTCTTCTGTGTCTGTCTTTTAAATTTGTTTCCATCCCTTTTCCTAATTTCTATTTTCTTGTGAATGAATGAGTCTCTTTGTCTCTTGTAGATTTCTATTTATTTTGGTTAGAATAGTTTCAAATAATATTTGATTTTGGAATTTGTTTTTTTTTATAATTGATTACGCATTAAAGTGGTAGATGTATCTTTTCTTCCTTCAAATGATATTCTATCAACCGTATAATTTACGTTTACTGCAGAAGTAGGGAAAGACATTTAATGGTACTGTAGATAAATATTTATCGCAGAAGGCATAGCGTTTCATAGGAGTTTCTTAGGTATTTATTGATTTTTCTCACCATACTGATAATGGCAAATTGGTGTCAATCCAAAATGACTAAAATTAATAAAGTCAGAAACTCCTAAGGCAAATCTGAAAGCTGGAAGGGACTTGAGTGTTAAATAGGACAAACAGATTTTTCCGTTAGTTCTATTGTTAATAAATTTAACTTTTACACTGGAATATCAAGGTAAGCTATTTTGGAACGAAAGCTATTGGGCTGAAACTAATTATTTTTCTATCTATAATAGCAACTTATTACATTTTTCATATTATCGAGCAAATGAAATTTTCAGAAAAGCCATTGAAGCAAATAAATTGTTCTTACTGCGGTAATTACAGTCATAATTCTTCATTACACAATCATTTACCTGCAACAAAGTTTAGTAGTTATATATCTTCGTTGAAAATATAAACTTTACGAATTTTATTTTGTTAATTGGTTTTTGTTATTCCCTTTTTCCGTACTATTTTTTGAGAGACTCCCCGAAAGACTTGGAAGCAATAATGGCTTAAGTCTCATTTACAGAGAAATAGTCGCTATATTTTCGAAAATTGTAGTGCGAAACTTTTTCCTCCATATTTGCTCTTAAATTGAGTGGAATTTCAAATACTTCTCTATTCCTAGCTTTGCCCGTTCTGTTCAGTGGTAATTGTTATATTTAGATTAACTATTCCCTTGGAGCACACTAGGGCACTTTTAAAAATTAAGCTGAATCTCGCGACACCAAGAAGTTTATAAAGTTAATGAGATGCCCTTCGTTAGCCTCGTAGTTCGTGTTATTATGTAAGTTCACTTCCTGGCATTTAACATGTCAGAAATGTTTCCGTTTTTCAAGTGAAATCTAACTGATTACCTTTCGGACTTGTTCATTTCACGCAGGACATATATGGCAGCCAGTATTTCAACTGATTGAAAGCAGATTGAGTTGAGTAAAGTGTGAAAGTAGTTATGTCCTCAGGCGAGGAAAAGTAGAATCCGTGAAAATGGATGATGCCTCATGAAAACGGAGGCGTAGTTAAAGGGTGTGCTAGTGCTCACAAGTCACATTCCTTCTCGGCTCCCCCTCCTTCACCCTCCTTTCAGCTCTCACCCCCCTTCCGAAATCCCACACCCAAAATCCCCTCTCATTCCGAGATTGTGTGTGGAATCAACCAGCTGAGAGACCGGGTGTCGAAGGTTTTATTACGCAAGCGAGTGGAGCAAGGGTTTGAGCATGAGGTGGGTTGCGGATTAAAGGGGTTCTGCGGGAAGTAGTGTGTTGGGAGAAGTGGTTAAGGAGGTGTGGGCGGGGGAGACTACGTGAGAAAATGATAGAGGGTTATGGTTTGGCAAGGGATAGGGGGTGGTTCAGGAGACCCAAATCGGGGTTCCCTGCCGGAGACAGCGCGCTAAGGGAAGCATACGTTTGATAGAAAGTGGGTTGAGGAATTAGGTGAAGGATAGGATCGGGAAGACGAAGTTTACTTATTACCTAGATCCTCAAGTCTGGCAAATGATTCTCTGAATCAAAGTGAACGCCAGTGTTTCATTTTAAATTTGAGATTAGTTTATAAAAGCTTGAGAGTTTATTTGGAAGTGATTATCGAAACCCATTAGAGTTTGGTCGGTCCAGGAATTAAGTCTAACTGCCGGAACGTGTTTCTAGATCCTGACCTCATTTGAACTTTGAAGGTACGCGAAGGTTACTAACTGCACAATAAGAGTGCGCCGTGTAGAATCATTTTGTATAAAGATTGAAAAAACCGTATCTAATATTGCATCAGTTTAATGAAAGCTGGTAAGAAATAGATTATATTAGGCACTTTGGCCCTAATCTAATCTATTGTTACTTCAGGTTTTCATTGGTTATTCTATGTCCATACTGAGTGAGTGTTCATGAGTTTTAAACTATTTATGCTCAATGTGTTTTTTTTTCTAAATGGCATCTCATGGCGGCTCATTTTGTTCACTTTGGCTATGAATAAAACTCCTTGCTTCTTTAGCCACAAATATAGTCGTAAAAAATATTTCGATGGCTACTAATATGTAAAATAATATAAACTGGTTTATAATTCTGTTAAGTGTGCCATTATATTGATCAAAATGACATAAACTTTAAAACTATTTTAAACAAATACACTAAATCCCTATTACTGTAATCAGAAAATTTATTTTTCACCAAATGTAAAACGTAGGCAAAGTATAGGGAGGATTGTGTTGGACTTGGCGTCAGAGTCTAGAAGAGCTGCGATAGGAAGGAGAGAACATACAGAATCATGTGATTAAATTGCTGGTAATAATTTAATTATTTAACTTCAAATAGCTTCATCGGTAAAGTTTGTGAGAAATGAAGTGAATTTTTTGAAATTTTGATATATTATTAACAATGTATTCTC
The DNA here is from genome assembly GCF_022747635.1 of Hetaerina americana. NCBI lineage: Eukaryota > Metazoa > Arthropoda > Insecta > Odonata > Calopterygidae > Hetaerina > Hetaerina americana. The sequence continues at coordinate 69,636,485 of NW_027287205.1, read as the reverse complement.
TAAAAATAGGTTCTCAAAATTTTTCCACGATTTGAACCTAATTGGAACTATTAATTTTTAATAAACCAATCGGTGCTCATTACAATATATGTGAGTATGACCTTAGATGAATGTAAACTTTTGAGTGTGAGAATGGCCTGGTTTTCTCTTACACTCGAGCAAATGTACCTGTCACTCGCATTTACTGTTGCCTATCAATCGATTCTCGCGGTACACCAAATTAACAAGGTACGTGAAGTGATATTACAGCAATGTTATGTGACTTCTCTTTCCTTTTATAAATGTGCGAAACGGATTCAAAATCTGCAGTCCCCTTTTGTTGATTGGACGTGGAAAAATATTCATTGGCACTCTAACCTAATTAACCGCAGAAAAAACGTTGTCCAGGTTAAATTGAATATCAACAAAAATTTTCCTTCCGTCCATCGCTTTGTAATTAACAATTTTCAAATGATGGAATCAGGTTTTTAGAAAGACCAAAATTTATCCGAAATATAAACAAATTTAATAAATATTTTTGAGTTTTTACGTAATTTAATCATTCTTGATGTAGTATTCCGATCGCCGATATTTGGGACGGCTCCTGATAGCTACTCTACATCAATTTAGATCTCCAAAATAATGTCTAAAAGTTCAGACTGACACCTTTTATCTACAGTGATAATGCAGTAAATTAATCTCTGAGATAAGATATTTGAGGCGTATATCAATGATGATTACTGCTACAGACAGAAGTTGAGCGTCGGAGCTATTAAAAATGTGCCCATCTATCTCGGTTTCTTGGCTTTTCGGAATTTGCATTGGATAATGCTGATTGAGTACTCAAATTTGTGTTTATCCTTGTATATATGCATTCGTTTATGTTAAAAGCTGTTTATTATGATATTTAAAGTGTTTATTTATTCTTTTTTATGATTTAGGTAGGTATATTATATTTCATTGAGTTAAAAAAATGTAAATCACTGTCGCTTCAATAAACCTTTTAGGGTACTCGTAGTGTCGTTTTTATTTGATGCTTTGGTAAAAAAATCGTCAGATTATTCAGTTTCCAAATGCTAATTACATGGATTAATTATAAGAACCACGTCCTACCTCAACTTGGGTAGATTATTCACTTACAATTCTAATATCTGAAATAATAGTTGTGGGGTAACAGTTAGAGTTAACTTATAATAATTGTCCTTCGAGATATAAATCGTTCGTTTTGGTCCCAAAAATGTGTACCTAAAACTTACTTGTTGATTCAGATAAGAAGGAGCCATTACTAAAATTTGTTGACTACGCAACTGGAAAACTGTTGATGTTTTTTCTACGAGGGTCATCCGGAAAGTAGTACCCGTTCGTGCCGCATGAAGTGCTGACGACGCGAGTAGCCGCTGGACGAGGTCAGATAGCTTCAGTGGCTTGTCTGCCTTCTCTGAGCCAAGTTGCGTGACGCTAGCATTGCCTGTGTTGTTTCTGTGATTGTTTACAATGTTTAAAAAAATTGAGAACGCCGCCAGTTGTGAAGTGAGGGCAGTGATTAAATTCCTCAATGCAAGAAACGTTCGCCCATGTGATATTCATCGCCAATTAAAGGAGGTGTATGGAGACAATGTAATGGACGAGTCGTCTGTTCGGCGGTGGTGTCGCAACTTCAACATGGGGAGGGGGAACACACACGACGATGAGCGTTCGGGGAGACCGTCTGTCATTACAGACCAACTGGTGAGCTCAGTTGACGAATTCGTGAGGAACGATCGGCGCGTCACAATTGATGACATCTGTGAGCATTTTCCCAATGTTTCTCGAACAATTGTTCATGAAATTGTTAAACACCATCTGCATTATGCAAAAATTTGTGCAAGATGGGTCCCTCGCGTATCTCAATGACCTGGCGGCGAAGGACTATGCAGCAGGAATACAGAAACTTGTCACACGTTATGACAAATGCCTTAATTTGCTTGGAGATTATGTTGAGAAGTAGTTTAAAGTATCCTCTTTCAAATAAAATTTTTTATGTTTGTTAATATTTACTTTTGTGTCTTTATTTCACGAACGGGTACTACTTTCCGGATGACCCTCGTACATTACCATAAGGATTGAAATCAGCCAAAACCTCGTGCTGATATGAGCTTCTAGAAAAATTTTAAATAAAACATATAATTTGACTCCTGCAAAATTATTAGTATTATCCGCATTTTTCCGTGGAACCAGAAAAGAAAAGGCAGAATTCTCTCAAGATGGCAAATGAGATTGAAGATTTGTAGTTGAAATTACTAGATTATGAAATAGATGGCAAAAAATTGATGCACAAGCAATTACTGACTAAGAAATAATTGATTTATTTTGTAATGGATACTATTAGAAGGAGTAACAGTGAAAACAACAACAAATAACATAGTTATATTTGTGCATTTGGATGTTATTTGTAAAATAAAAAATGGGTGTATCTCAAGATAATTTCTGTGTACAGTATTTTTGAAAAATATTTCTAGTATAATGACAGCGGTAAATTATGATGAAAGGAAATGGCTTGACGAAAGTTTTTACTCTTTATGTTTATAAAATTTCGCTAACGTTATTAATTCTCTAAGACTTTAGAATTAGTTTCGCGATACATGAACACATTCTCGAGAAACTGACCAGAATGAAGGTTCTGCAAGATAAAACCACTAATGTGGATACACTATGAAATGCCGAACATATAATGCCCATGTTCGGAATAGAGGAAAATATGGTAGTAAAGAAAAATTAACGTTTTCAAGGACATAAAAATATTGCATTGCATCCGGTATGGCGATTACAAAGAACTTCCATTACCCAACATATATATTTTCAGTCTATTTTGAGTTGTTGTAACAAGTCCGTGTGAATGAGTTTAGAGATAAACTTTTTGAAATTGCCCTAGAGGTAGAAATAGTCCCTCATTTGTTGAGATTTTATTTGTCTGTCAAACTCATATAAGAAAAATTTTTAATTCATAGGTTTTTATTTAATGTAACCATTTCTTCTGTGAAAAGTTTTTTTAACATGATTTTAATATTTTCGAGTTGTTCATTTACAGGGATAACCTTAGTAACGTTTTCTAGTCTTGGTTTAAAAAAAAAATTCACAGCAAATGTATGCAATAAATACTTTTGTGCTAACTCAAAAAAGTGGTATCGTGTATCAAGAAAACATTAGGTTTTCAAGCATCGTATTCAATTCGTGTAATCCCAACGTTGAGAAAGACTGATTACCAAGAGTTTTTGGTCCTAGTGAATTGGAAGTGGTTACATAAAACAGTATTTTTTATTATTCTAAGTTACTGTGATGTAAAACATTTAAAAATAATAGTACTATATGAATCACACTCCTGGTACTGTAAAAAATGAGATAATTCAGTCTATCGGGAGTGTAAGGTACTATTTCTGCTGAAATGTATGCTACCTGATAAATTACAAAACCATTGATACTAATTTATTCCCGATATTTGGAAAAGAAACTAAAGCATTAGATAAAATGAGAGATTTAGGAATTAAGAGTATGATTCTTTGGCCACAGTAATATTATTGGCAAAAAAGCATTCTACTTGTACCAACTCACAATTAAGCATCTATTGCACAATAGGATTGATCAAAAAGGTTCCTTTATTTTTATTCGTGTGCATGTTAACAATTTTGCACTTTCAGAAAAAGGAACTAAGAATCGGAATGGACATTACCTTACATTAAATTATTCAATGAATGTAAAGAGGAGGTCATGAAGCTAAGAAGTAAGTTATTGGGATTTACTCAAAAGAAAAATGTGTTAAGAAATTCATTTTTAACCGGTAACGCTAACAAGCAGCGATAATTAATGAGTGTAATCCAAAATTAGTGACATAAATATTTGATTGTGATAGTTCTGTCGTAATAAATTGAAATTATTTCGATTCATACGAAAAGGAAAGTGTTACTAGTTACAGCTCAAAGAAAATAAAATACGATTTATTTGGGTAGTTCTTTGGATGAAAATAGTCATCTGTAGTGAAAATATGCAAAAAGGAGATAATTTACCAATGATTTTTTTAAATCTGGGCCGAAAAAGCCAAAAATCACTAAATTATTGACCGTAGTGATATGGGTCTGAGATATGAATTTTTGAAAAATAAGAGACTCACTTGAAAGCTATTTATAAGGAATTATGGGGAGATCTCATCAAATAAGTTAGATAGCGAAGAGGAATGAAAAGTAGTCGCGATAAGAAACTACTGAATATTTAGGACTTCAAAGGAAGGGAGAAAATGTTGTTAGCAATGAATAATTGAGATCGCGTCACGTTTTTTCTTCAATGCAAGTTCAAATTCTCGTCTTAATATTCTCTAACCGTTTTCATCTGTATCAATTTCAAACTTCAATTCCTTCATTTGCTACTTTAAATTTTCATATTTATTTAACCATAATTTTCCTTCGCGTCCATTCCGATATTAATGATAATAAAGTTGAATGGTGATCATATGCCATTTTACTCCCTCTGTAATTATTTTTACTGATTTATTATAGCCAATCAGGAGGTCTCAACGCATTTGCCAAATTATATTGCTAAGTGAGCCTTTCAAAATCTTTTTCCAAGCAATATTTTGCATTTTTGCTTCCTTTTATTAACATTCATTTGTGAACAAATAAATTTCTCATAATCATCATTTACAACTGATTTTTCGGCTCTTTTTTCCTCATTCTTGTAACGACTTTATTCCTTGCTATTTTATCCAAGACATCCTCTAAAAGTGTTTTCGTTTTTTCTTTATTTTTGGCTTCCATTACACCTTTTCCTAATTCTAATCTTTGTATTACTATATATATATAACCGTCTTTCTAAGCCTTGACTTTTATAAAACCAGAGAACTACTTATGCAATATTATTTGGAATTTCTGCCCATGGGAGTAAATTTATTTAGTTCATTTAAGTTTTATTGATTTTTTACTCATTCATCTATATATCCAAGTTTTTATAATTATCAATAACCCATGCCAATGGTTTTGCTCATCTTCATCTTAAATTCATAACAATTTTCTCCAATGATAATGAATTTTGAACCCGACTTCTTGGTATAGCTCATCCGTATCTTATCAACAATTTTTTATCCGAAGTTTGGCAACCAATTTTTGGCCTGCTTACATTTTTACTATACCGAGGGCATATTTGGTACGGATTCTATGCAGTAAATCGCCCCTTTCACTTCACTCGGTATTTAGATTCATTCGCTCGGCCTTATGTTAAAGAAAAATTTCAAAAGCTGGACCATTATGTCTTTCGCTTATCGATGACTTCACCATATATTAATACACTGGAATGGTCCTCGGCCAATCTAGAGACCTGCCATACATTCATTTCATAATTCAAGAGTATACGTCGTGAGTGGGAATCCCGTCGAGTCAGGGTATCCCCAGAAACCCATGTCTCACATTTGGCTAGTGGGCTAGTATACACGTACAGATTCCACCCAATGTGTCGGTTGCAGGATCTAGAGCCCACCGGCCCTTGGGTCTCCCCAAATCACCGTAGTCTCATCGGCGATATGGCATCCTACCTTCGAGACATAATCCCAAGGATGATATCGTCCCACCATCTGCCGCTCAGCCGAGTATGTTGACCAAATATCCGAAACCTGCGGTTCTTCTTGAGATGAGGAGGATTACAGTGGAAGTGACCGGTCGTCCTTACGATTGTACAACTATACCTTTTTACAGAATAATAAATGAAAACATCATTGTTATGGACCGTTGAAGAAAATAATGGGGAAATTTTCTGCCAGAGGCAGTCAGATAATTCTATAATTATAAAACGCGATTACAAATCTAATTGAATGAATTTCAATCTAATTCGGAATTGATAATTTGTTCGGATTTGAGAGTCTAGTCTTCATTAGAGGTGGTCCGAAACCATTCATTATGATAGTTCATGCCTTCATTGTTTACTTATTGCAGGAATAATTATTTTTGTCAATCTAAAAAATAAAATTTACTACCCTTTAACATTACATTACAACAAATTACATCATCTCAACAAACAAAAACGAAATAAATGAACCGATCCGATAGCTGAGCAAAGAAAAGATAATGGGAAGGAGACTGCGACTGAGTCAATCGCATGGTCTCTTATATCAGGATAATATGATAGAATATTAATTCCACCTACAAATGGTGCTTCGTTCGTAACGTATGGAATATTTATTTTTCTATTTCATCTTATAATTAACATACTTTATGTTTTCAGGCTTAATTTCCTAGAAGTATTTGATAATCATATTCAAATAGTTTTTACAATTTTCCACAGACTTTACTTCTCAAATACAACATGCTTCACCAGCTCAGGTACAAAATCGTATTATTTTTTACGTGATGACACAATAAATGGGTGAAACGCATTGCATCTTAAAATAGAATGTAAAGTTTCGAAAAGAATTTTAACATAGTTATAATGAATGGTTAGTTATGTATCCCTCACTTATATTCAGGGATAATTCAATTTAAGCTTCTCCATTAAAAAATTATTTTTATTTTGCAATTTGAAGATTAAGATCAGATTGACCGAAGTAGTTAAAAAAATGTAATCAACAAGTTAACTATGGGTATTATTGCTCTACGAGCAATGCGTGACATAAGTAACGTCAAAATCAAATGAGCAAATTATTATCAGAGATTATTCTATTTGTTAGGAATGTTTCCATGCGTAGATGGAAACTTATATTGATATTTTTATTTTCACAATTTTTATAGATTGGTGAATCATTGTTCACGCTGTGAATTTTAGTAAAATATTTGTTAGCCAGGAAGTAAACATTGATATCAGAATTTGTTTTCCTTCGTAAGTTAAAAAGAAAAGTTAATAACAAGCTTCTGTATCTATTCGTCATGAAAAACATACCTGGTGATAAGAATATTCATTATTTTACTTGATTAGATTACAAGTTAGAAAATGGAAAGACTTCAAATAATGTCTTAAATTTTTGAAATAAAATTATATACAAAAGAAGTATTGATTAATATAACATACTTAATATCCCCCTCCCATGGACTACACCTTTGATGTGGTGGGAGGGACTGTGCATTCCGATAACTCCTAGAGCAGTGTTGGCGGGAGCAATAATAATTGCTCCTGGTAGGCTCACCCATGCCAGGTAGGTCGCAGGTTAGGAGTCATAATAAAGGTAATCCACGCAGCGTGTCTGTGAGGCGACGGTAAAGGCATCGGACCCGAGTGGGTTGGCCATTGAGTGATGGAGTCACGTTAAATACACTTCAGTAAGGCATCGGGAAACCACCTAAATTATTGTTCCCAAGAATATTATGACAAACACTATAGAGAGAATGAGTCCTGGCAACTAGAGAACTCGGCCAAATCGGCTGTGTGTTGTGTCCGGCAGCGGAAGGGGCAAGGCTTCTGCGGTTGTTATCTCACGAAACACTTGCAAAAGAAAAAAAAAGAAATCCGACAGCAGCAGAACATAAGACGCATAAAAGATCAACTTAGTCAAAATAATACATAAGAATGTGAGGATAATGTTGAAGATAGGAAAATTAGAGAATATTAAGCGAGAGATGGAAAGAGGAAGTGTAGATATTTTAGGTCTATGCGAGGTGAAATGGAAAGATAGCGGGGATTACTGAAGTGATAGTTATAAAATTTTATACAGCGGCGGAGACATCTCGCCAACGAGTTTTTGCGATAATTTGAATAAAGAGGAAGTAAGAAGCTTAGTAAATATACAGCAAGCAACGGATAGAATATAACTAGTAGAGATGAAAGCAGGACCGATGAACTTGATCATTTTTAAGTTAACCATTCGATCACGCAATCATAAGGAAAAAGCCGATGAATAAGAGAATATAATCGCTTGTGTTCTTGCAAGACAAAATTTGATAGCAATGAGGGATTTGAATGCGACGAAAGGCGAAATAACACATGGTAATGAGGTGTGAGACTACGGTGGCACTACGGGGAATGGCAGCGGCGAGAAAGAAGTTGAGTTCTGCAGAAGACGGGTTAGTCATCACCAACACTTTGTTTGGACATTAAAAAATGCATAGGTAAACATAGAAAATGCAAGAAGACTCAGAAAGTTATCAGTTAGATTTTATTTTGCTTAGACCCAGATACAGGAACAGTGTGATCAAATTGCACAGCTTCCCAGGAACGGATGCAGGCTCTATTCAAACAATAGGAGCTGATTATGGGTAAAGAGCAAGGAAACCTTGAATCACGGATGAGTTGATCAGAAAGATTATGAGAGAAGAAAATGGAAGAATATATGTACAGAGTTGGGCGAAAGGAAGTACAAAGAGTTTTGTAATAATTTTAGAAGGGCAACAAATAAAGCAAAAGAAATGCTTCTTGCAAATGGTTGGAAAAGACTGCGAGAATATGGAAAATTTTCAGTGCAAGGGTGAAATTTGTACGCTATGCAAAAAGATTAAATCACTATTTTTACTTCTGCTATTATATTTTATGCTTTTTGGCTCAATTTTGTGGAAGTTCATGTTCAGGAATGAAGAACACAATATATTTTCCACTCATCTTTATTTTTACAATAAAATAGGTGATATACTTGTACGCGTTTAGGACCAAAACGGACAAAGTAGTTGGAACGTAAGGAGAAAAATTACTCTAGGCAAAGAGGCTTTTAAAAAGAAAGAGGGTAATGACAGGGACGGTCAGTAAGAATGTTAAGGAAAAAACTCGATAAAACTTTTATATGGAGCGTAGTAATTTGCAACGCGGAAACGTGGTCACTGAAGCAGATTGACAGGCGTAGATTGGAGGCTTTCGGAATGTGCGTACGTGGTAGAATGGAGTAGGTAAAATTGACTGAAAGGAAAACATCTACTCTAGGTATGGTTGACGAGAAGAGGGGATTCTTTGGAAAAATCATAAGAAGAGATAAGAAATGGATAAAAGGAGTATTGATCGGCAGTGGAATGTCGAAGACTTATAGAGGGCACAATGAAAGGCAAACCAGAAAAGGAATATGATAGAAATGTCGGATGGGATGAAGAGAGAAAGACAATACACAGAGATGAAGAAGGACTCGTTGTAGAGTAGTATGTTGTATTCTGTTTTGTTGGGAGATAGTTATTAGGTAGTTGTGTCCACCAAAAACCTATTTTAACTGGTAGGTATGTACCTAGTAAACCGGCACTCCAATTTAGTGACATTTGAATGCCGCGTACAGCTATATCTTGCGACATCACACACTTATCTCAAAGTCACTCCCACATCTCAAAACAATCGGCGAAGTTTTCTTTTAGAATAATTAAAAGCTGCCCCTTCGCATTCTCTAACGTCTAGTCAATGTCAAGAATTTCGCGCGAAGTTGCTGGGGTTATACTCCAAGCAGCAAAGGTTCATCAATGATTTCTAAAAAAAGTTGATAACTGGAGATAAAACGTGGGTCTACGGCTTTGGCTCTGAAGCAAAAGCCTAGTCTCCCAACAGTTTGTCCTCGAGATAAAGAAAAATTGTTTGAAACACCTGATGACCATTATGAAAAAGGACCTCTTTATTGTTTCGAAAAGTGGTGGAGGTGTTGTAATAAATGTATGAAGTCCCAATTCCATCAAAAGTATTTACCGCCTATATTATAGCCTCGAGGCCTACTATTAAACTAGGCATAGCCTTTTTAATACCTATTAAGCCTATACTTAATTTACAGTAAAGATTAGACATATGTGCTCCTAGGGAGACTTTATGCCTAATAAATTGCACCCAAAATTACGAGGTGTATTTTCACACTTCACACGAAAATTTGGCCCAATTTAAAATGCCTAAGATGACAATCGTCTAATGAATATAATTTGTTCATTTTCAGTTTTTTTAAATCTTCTATCGATTACGAGTATGCTGATATCAAGATCGCTGGGCTCGGTACCGAATGGATAACCTCCTCACCTGCCAAGAGGTTGCGGGTTTGATTCCCGCCTTGGTGGGCGCTTCTCCATCTAGAGCTTGGTTTTTTTTAATTGTTTAAATTGTTTTATCAATGCTGAACGTTTACTGTAAAGGCCACATTTCTGTTTACGAGTTAGCGTGAATAAATACATCATGAGGAGTGCTAATTAAACATATGATAGGCTACCGGCCGGTGGTAATCTTGTTTTTCATTCTCTTCAGAGAATATTTCTCACTATATCTAATTCAAATTCATCCAAGAGTTCCTTCCTATGAAATAATTCAAAGAAGGCTATCATTCCCATGAATGATTTAACTGGCACAGGTCGACTGGTTGACCACGGGTTGACATTTCGAAGAAAATATTTGTTTTTAAATGTGCCCTCTTCTTGAATGGAATGGTTTGAGGCGTCACTTTGTGGGAGCAATTCATATCATAAAAGAAAATACTTTGTTCTGCCACGTATATTTTACTATGCATGACATTGGTTCCGACTTACGAAGTCATCATTATGCCCTCTCCTTCATTAAACGTATATAGTTTAAATAGATACATATTTAATGTTAAACTTAAGTTTAGTGATAATAGTATAATTAAGGTTCAATTAAATAAATAACTCAAGGAAAATAGGAATAAATCGCATTATTTACCACGCTAAGCACATTTTGATTATATTTATCGTTCAGAAAAATTATGTAAAAATAATATATATGTTGGAAGTGAGGCTGATTTCGTGCATTCGTCCCACCCGGTCATTTTTGAGACACTTCTCACGTCAACCGATAGGCGGAACATGTTTTTTCATGAGAACGCAGAATTCCATTCAATATTTTTTATCAATGAATTCCATTCAATATATTGCGGATATTTGGTAACAATTATCTGAAAATTAGGCCGCGCAAAAGCGCAAAAATTCCGATTTCTTCTTAACTTACGCTTATCGCGTAGGGGTGATGTACCCTGTGTTTGATAGGAATCGAGTATATTCTGAGCAATTCTACGATGAATGCGTGACTGGTTTAGTTAGAAGATTTCACTGAGCCCATGGGGCCAGGTTTTAACAGGGTTTACTGAGGATACCATTTTACTTCATTTAGCGAAGGCAACGGCAGAGCGGATGTGAAATTGCGGTAAAATTTTAGCGCTCGGTAAGCTACGTCGTGGAGTCGCTTCGTATTATTATGGGCGAGGGAGGGAAGTGATATGGAGAGAGAGAGAGGTGTTGGGAGAGCTAAATAAAGGGAATTCTTCTGGGATACGCCCGTGTTCCTATCCTTTTGACGTATGTAATATGGCTGAGTGGTTGAAGAGGTCGCGTTAGCAGGGTGAGGGCAGGGGGTTGGGGGAGGAGGGAGGGGAAGGTTGATGGGGGCACACAGAGTGATAAAGAGACGGGTCCGGAGTCGAAAGGAGCGGGGGCGGGCGGCGGAGGGAAAATGAGTTTCCCGGCTGGCGGCGGGGGCAGGCGTAAGGCACTACTGTCCGCATTCGAGTGTACGTGTTGTTTTAAGGAAGTGTATCCGGCAGGTGTTGATGCAAATCATGACCTGGGAATTCGTGGGAGTAAATGTTGAAACCATTTCCTTCCCTTCCGCGCGGAGATTCCTCTCTTCTCAGCATTTCGGATCCACGTCCGAATAAGTTTTCGCATGGTTATCAAGGAAGACGTTTGCATTTTCTGCACGTGGCCCGCTGTGAAGCGATGTTGACTGCTCACGGCTAACAGCTTTGCTCCTTCTCTGCTTTCCGAGCAATTTTTAACTCTTGGCATTGTGCTCCGATCTAATTAGTGTCGAGAGGAACAAAAATATTCCCACTGTACAAATGACGGTAAAACATTTATTGAAGTTCAGAAGTAACTATTTTAAGTTATTTATGAACAAAATTGAGTAATATTTACTTCATTTATAAAAATATATTTTTACTAATTGACTTGCTCTGCAACCCATGGAGTCTACCAAACTAAACGGGTTTTTCCAGGTCGCAGATTGCACAAATGTGTTAGGTATTAGAAAAAATCGAATATAACATAACTGTTCATCTGGTTCCAATTATATGAAAATGATTGACCTATGAAAACGAAACAAGTATTTTTTCTATGCACTCATTTATGTGAGCCCTCTGTTAGTTTTTCACTATTGTAACTCTATTTAATTGCTCCAAAGAGTGTGCCCTTTGCTTTGAACCAGAGTGCCTTAATTTTTTCTCTTTTTATTTGGTCGACTCCTGGTGCCTTGATCTTCAAGTTACTCACAGGTCTTTTGGTTTAGCTTCTTAGTTTTTTCAGTGCTCTGTGAGTCTACTTTTTTCATTCTGCTGTCTTTTTTAATTAAGTGATTTGGATAGAACACCTAAATGTATATATTTTATCTCTCCCCAGTGTCTTCATCTTTTATTAGATTGCCATTAGCATTTCAGCTTTTGTGGGATTTTTGTTTCTTTCACCGAATTGTCTTTTCATTAGCAAATGAGCATTTTCGCTTGCTGCATTTCGCATGTTGTCACTGATTAATATGCAGTTTATCCATTCTTCTATTTCCCTATTGCACTCTCGGATGACTTGTTTGCGCAGCCTTATGAAAGGGTTCCTTTAGTTTTATGTGTTGGACTCACATGAACTTACATGTTGTCTTTTTGTGAGTTTTTTCATTTGAGCATATATTAATGATCGCTTCGATTCCACCTCCTTACTCAAGAATTGTTCAACTAACACTTCGGTTTACTGAAATGTTGCAATATTTGTTATATTTTAATACAATAATATTAATATGTTATAACATCTGTAACATTATGTTTTATTTTTTATATCGGGTTTACCCATCTCGTCGCATCATTCTGGGAAAATCAGGAATTGAATTTTCCACATTTGGAAACTATTGGCGGAAATCCCCTGTGGCTCGAATAGGTGGTCTTAACCTTCGCAGTTGGACTCGCTACCCATGGACTACCTCTGACGGTTTATTATTGGTGGTAAATGAGAACGTTACTCAATTATCAAGTCTTACTTACTTCTTTTAATATTTTTATTTCGGCAATAACTTCTGTTGTGAACTCTAAGCGCAGATATCCTATAGTAAAAAAAATCCTTAAATGTCTTATGTAGGCCTGATAAGGTTTGATGTTTTGTGTGATAATTTTAACCTCTCTTTATTAATCATGTACAATTCGGGGTATCAAATAATATTTGGATGGCAAGGAAGCAGCTGGGGATAGTAATACCATCGCTCACAATATTCAGGAGGAGTTATGAACAGATGAATAGGAAAGCAGAGAACGCAGGGATGTGGGAGGTAGAGTATGCCAAAACTGATATAATGCTCTATATTTTCCCTTAGTTAAGGGAAAAATTATCGTTAAATTGCTGCGAAACGAGGCTAGCACTCTCTTCGGTAGATTGAATCTGAGCCTCGCCAAAAATATTATTCTTGCTTGAAGAGACTCTTCACGAGGATGCCCAAATACCACATTTCACGGATAAAGTTAAATAACTGATATAGCTTCCTTATTTGATGTTATGGAATTCGTCTACTGCAGTTAGATCTAAACGTTACTAGGTGTTATTAGACGGGACTAATTACAGTTTGATTCATACAGGTACTCATTTACTTGCCAAGTGATAGGGAAGTATTCAAATTTGCAGTTTAAATGGAAGCATAATTAAGTGACATCAAGTGAACAGATAAGGATAATCGGAATATGAAATTCAAGGATTACCAAAATATATGCATCTTATTTTCCTGCTTTGATGTTGCTCTTTACGGATTTCTTTGGGATTTCTTTACGGATCGTGCTTTCTCACATGGTTTGCGTTAAATCCCCATAGAGAGTAAATAAAATTTCCTTCTTAACCTAGTACACAATTTAGTGGACACAAATGGAGTAACTTAATTTTTCTAACAGAATTTATTTTAATGCATTTTATTATCAATCATGATAAGGTACTAAAATTAAGATCTGTTTAATTTATTGGTGTGTAATAATTAAAAAACTCTGAGAAATCATTATCAGGTAAAACAAAGTAATTTTGGATAGACTTGAACACAATAAATTACTACTTATAGGTAAATACTAGTCTATTGCTCTTACTTACCCATTTATTCGGTATATCTTTTGATATAGTATGAGCCGATTAAGCGGTAAGCAGTTGGTTCGTGCCGAGCAGTAGTTTTATTTTACAAACGAGTATACTAATATGCATCAGATTTCAAGTTTTTATTGCAAATGAGAGATTTAGGTAATATTATTTAAAAAACTCTTTTGTCTGAATTACGAATAAACTAAATGAGTCTGTATAATAGTTGTCATAAACGCATGGCAATGTCGTAACGTGTGCTTTTGGAAAAATAACATAATAAGTAAATAAGACACCATAAGAATTTTTCCTTAACTAATTGTATGAATAAGTATAATGTGTAATTATTCGTATGGCCGATGAGTTAAATTTTCGTTATAAAGATACAATGTTCTTAAATTAAAGGGATTAGCCAATATTTATAAAATCCAATGCTTCAATCTAATTATGTAGCGTAGAATACAGGTATGTGGAGTAATACTTATTTTGATATGCTTACTCAGAAAATAGCCGGATTAACCATTTTAAATGTTACATGAGTTGATATTACTCGATGCTTAAAATAACTTTATAATAGATAGTGTACTTTTAAAGATAATTGTTTGTGCAAAACGGTTGCTGATTTTCAAATTCATGAAAACAACTGATTTCGATCCTTTATTGTCTTGCTGGTGATTACCTTCCCTACTCTACTTTCCTCTTGTGTCTTTGTCCATTTCTCCTTCATAGGGTGAAACAGATCCCTAATTCAATCTCCTGGCCAAAGGATTGGATGAAACATGTGAATATATAATATATATTATACATATGTATATATATATATATATATATATATATATATATATATATATATTTATATATTTATATATTTATATATATAAATATATAAACCGTATATGTATGTATATATGATAAGTATCATTCGATAGTCTTTAGCTCCATTATCCCATAAAAAAGGTACGAATTATTTCCGATACTATTATATATACTCAGATATGACCGTGTCACGGAGTCACAGAATCGTTCACATATTTCCGTTGTCCATCTCAGTCTATATGAGGTACTACCGAAAGATAGCGCAGACGACTGAAGGTGAAATTCTTTTGTGGAATGATTTTGTACATTTAAGGGAAAAACATATCAAGTTTTTCTCGGGAGGAGTGGCGCAAAAATCCTGCGTGACCTCTTTTCGGGACAAAGTTGGAAACCTTTGCAAAGAAATTCTTGCAGAACCACCTTACAACAATAAAACACCCAGGCGATGGAGTCCATTGGGCACCATTGGTATCCCATATCGAAAGGTTTCAACTCAACAATGGAAGCGAGGGCAAGAGCATATAGTCCCTCACTCCCGAGCACAAAGAGGACAGTGAATGCGGGGAGGGGCGTGCGGACTAGGGGCAAAGGGGAGGGGGGAGGAGTGCGGTGCCCACGCACCATGAGGACGGCCGGATGGGGGTGGGTTTCGCGTCGAAAGGAAGAAGAAATGAGCGGGTGCTTGGGCTGGAGAATCTTCAATGGCATCAGGTTCCATCCCTGAACACGCCGAATGAAAGGAGCCGAGTGGGGCGGGGTGGGGGAATTCTTATTCCTCGAATCGACTTGAGTTGAATGGGAGGCAATCAACTCTATAGCGGGAAATAAGGAGGGGAGGGCGGGGCTAAGAGTGGAGGAGGTAAGGGCCGGCAGGGACTGGAAGAAAAGACCTTCCCCCTTACTATCTCCTTCCCTATATATATGAGCACTAGCCTTTAAAACCTTATGGGGGGATGGACAAAGGTAAAGGAGCTGGCGGGGACAGAAAGGGTATTGCTACGGGTCCAGGGGAGGAAACGAATGAAGGATATATAAGGGAGGAAGGACCCAGTCGTCCGAATGTAATTGGTGGGGCGCAGATGGCACTCCTGTCGATTGCCCCCGAATGGCGACGGTTGATGAATTGAACAGCTTGAACCTATATAAACATGTATACATACAGTTCTCTTTTATTTTCCTTACCTTCAGCGATTCTGTCGGGACAATTACCGATCAACTGTTAGAGAAGACACCTGCTTTTCAAGGTTCATGGCTTTGAATGTTACTTGTCGGCATCATGTAAGTTCCCCTAAGGTCGCGTCATCTTTTTATTTCCTTATGGCTGCCACTCGCTATCCTTAGTTTCCTTCCACATGAAGGAAATTCATTTTCAATTGTGTCCATTATTTTACTCTCTTTACTACTTTGCACCAATACAATCTCAATAAATTAATTTTTAAATTTGTGTTGACTAATGGATTTGAGGCTATTACTTTTATTATAAATCCAAGCACGGAGTATGTATTCTACTAAATCGAATAGTTCATCATTTGCAAGGGCAGTCTTCTATAAGCTCGCCAGCGGTTGATGGTTGCTACATATATTTGGCATATAAAATAATTGCACTTTTAATGATGAAATTTTCCGCGAAGCAATTGAAAAGTTATAATAAATGAAACTTTCTAATATTCTTACCCAAATGTTACTTTTATTTGTTTGACTTAGAGTACAGTGATTATGTGGTATTGCGAAATATTCCTTATTCGTGAAATGATATTCATTTTACATCAATCAATTCAATTTTTGTTTTGAATAATAAGGTATTTCTAATCGAAGAAGTTTTTTAATTAAGTTGACAGTTATCAGATATATTACTTTTCACTTGTTAATGGAATCCTATAACCTCAGACTTGATATAATTTTTACTTCGTTCTCTCTTGTAGCAGTAAAGTTTAGGAATAGTAATAGCTCAACATCCAGGCCCGACATAGCAACATTACGATAATGGTTTCATCGATAAAAAAGAGAAGTATTACACGTCGGTTTCATCAATATATTTATGATAACGAAATTATTACGGGAGAACGCGAACTTATTTTTTTGCTGGTTTAGAACACTCGAGGATCTCCACCGTCAAAATATTTTGCTAATAGAGGCTGTACTGTAATAGTGGGTGTAATTAAAAGCCTCCCAAATGCAATCAACTTCTCATTTTAGCCAAATTTTCCGCAAGGCTGTACTTGCTTCTTTCGTTATAAAAATTACACTTTTTATTAATGCAAATTATGATTTCAAATGCTCGAAAATGAAACAGGGCGTTGTGTGTACCATATAATTTGGATTTTTTTGGTGTAGAAACATCTTAGTCTTAACCACAAAAACGCACTTTAGCTATTCGCACAGAATGCAACTTAATGTTGCCATTTTAATGAATATGTAGCCTCAGGTGTAGATCACTTCAAATATAATCTCGGTTGGACATATTGATCTAATGGTCATTTTTTGGCGTGACTTTCTGATTTTTTGTTGCTTTCATTTGAATATGACTAATGATCTATTAATACTAAATGGATAAAGTGATATTGAACCCCTTAATATGAATTATTATCGTATCTACTGAATTCCACAATCACAGTTATTCATTGTGCGATTCACTCTACGCCACCACATATGATGGGTAATTAAATGTAACCTTCGTGCAACAAATTACGCCGGATATTTATAATTGGTTCTCCGCGATCCAACGCCAGATCTCAAAACAATTGAAATGGGTCTGGAGGAGGAAAGTGGAGGCACGCGACGCGATAATTAGTTCCGTCGTAGCCCGTCTACGCTAGGAGCGAACCAGTAATTAACCAAAATGAAGCCATGTTGAGAGATTAATTTAGGCCGAACAACAAACCCAAATGGTAAATTTTGTTAACTATCATCAAAACCATGGATGTGATTATTGTTTCTTCTCATGCTAAACATTCAAAACAGCAGCTGATTACAGAAAAGTTCGCTTGGCCACTACTCCAAATACGTTTAGTAAAATTTATCCAGTAATTTCAAAATTTTTCCCTCTTTCCGCGCCACGGTTTTAGTATATTTTGTAAAATTATTTGATCTGGAAGCTATAATTTATTCCAGTTTCAAGGTATATGCTATTTCATATGTGTGTGTGCATTTCCTATTCGTCTGTTTTTCGCAATTGACGGTCTTTTTAATTTCGAAATTGATTAGATATATTATTCCCCAGTTGAGTCTAAGCAAATATAACAGGATTTAATGAAATGGAACTCTTTCTTAAAATATTGTTGGCGTTTTCATTGTCAGTATTTTGATAATCATGTGTTGAATACATTCCGCTGTGGTCCTAGCATACAATGTGCAACAGAATAATTCTCTTGCCTAAACCGTTTTACCTATCGTCAACTGAATTTTCTTTAAGGACATATATTATATTACTGTGTTCACTTACACATTTACATTATGCGTAATATTTAAACGTTACACCCTTAAATATCTACTTAAAATTTTAAATAATTGCTGTATAGTAATAAAGCTTTGATAAACAAGAAGGGATAAAAAAAAGCACCGGCACACATACGCATACCGAAGAATTCTACACATAAAAATGAAAAATTATACCCAGAGATTTATTGAAAAGTAAGACAATAATATTCAGACATCTAGTTGCCACGATTCTTTGGAATTATATTTCCTTGTCCGTCATAAATAATTTGTTGTGTATTTGTTTTTTATCACTCTTATAAACTTATACGATGACTAATTCACTTTAGGTTCTAATTCCAATATTCCTTGAGCTCTCCACTTTTTCAATTCATTTTTGTAGGCATTTATGCACCGTGTTTCATGCGAAATATATTTATTATTTAGTTTCCAATATTTTCGATTAATGGTTTTTTTATTGCATGACATTTTTTATATTGGCGCCTATAATGTATGATTAATAACAAATAATATTTATTCTGTTTTTCTACGTACGTAGGCAAATACCGCCTCCAACTTAATCAGTCAGATATTTCAAAATCGCTGGAATGGCTCTTAAAATCGCTTTGCAAATACTCGTGGCATAATTATGGATTCAGTAGGTAATTAGGTCACCACGTAGAGCTAATATGAATAAAAATGAAATATATCCGGCTATCATCAAAACAAAATAAGCCCTTCAATAAATAACACTAATTTCCTCATTAAAAAATTAATTCTAGTTTTGTTTTCTCCATGTATTATCATTTTGGACTACTTCGTAAATGGAAAAAATTTGAAAAATATTTTGAAATCCAAATCATTTTATCCCTTTGAAAATAAATCATTCTCTCCGTCCATTTGGAATTGTTAGGGATGGAGGATGAATACGCGGGAGGAAGGGGAAGGGAGGAGGGTCGGTTTGGGGCGGAAAGGGTGAGGGAATTGGTGGGCTAATCCCATTCCACTGCTTCTCTCATTCTTTTCCATTCAAGCAAAATGTTTTATCCTTCCCTTTTCCATGAAAGCGGCCAGTCAAACCACTGCATCCTCCTCCACCAATCCACGCCAGCCCCCGCCTTCCCTTTAAAAAACCGATTTCGCAAATGACCTTGACTAACCCCACACACAGCCTACACGCACCCTATTCCCCTTTCCCCCCTCTTCAGTCCAACTACCACCGCCGACCCCCCGGCCGCTCTTCTCCTTCATCGCTGACCCCACACATCCCCAGCCCCGGAAATCCCCGGCACCAGATGCGTTGTGTTTTATGAGAAAATGGTCCGAATGTTATAAAGAGGGGTAACAGGGTGTGCAGCCGCTGGAGGCTGTCGGGGTGTAAGTGGGGTGAGGACAAGGGTGTGAGGGCGGACCCTATTACGGAGGGGGTGTGCGTCGGGGTGGTTCCTGGGAAGAATCTGAGAGCATAAATAGATATATATTCATTCCGCATTTGGCCCGTTCGAAGCCGCCCTCATTACTCACGTCCGAGTCTCGGCCAGATGTCACTCTGTCCCTCCCCCGCCTCTATCCCTCTTCAACAGTCCTCCCCCTTACCTCCCACTGACCCGCAACAATCCTCCATTCCATTTGTCGCCATTTTCCTCGTTCGCCCCGTTTTCCATCTGATTCCTTTTGTGTTCACTTGTCCCGCTCTTTCTTGAGAGAACAGATTTTATTTTTTTGCGTCGTGGTTCGGTTGCACAAGAATGACTACCGTTTGCGTCATATTTTGGCATTGTTTTTATGAGCCTCCAGTCGTAGGAAAAAATAACTACCAGAAATATTTTTTGGTAACTGATTATCATCCTTTACAATACCGGGAAAAATTAAAAATATATATCCAATTGTAGAGATCAGATGGGCAATAGCATTGCATATGCTCTTCGTTGAACTGCACTCTTAGCTCATATTTTCTCATCCGCGAGTTATGAATTTATACATTTACGAGACGACCATAGTGATATGGTATTTAGTGATATTTCCCTATGGCATTCTTTTTTATGAGGGCTGGAATCTGTTTTTTTGTATTTAAAAAAAATCTTTCCGGTAATTATTTTAAGTATAGCTCGAGATAAAAATAGTTTCATACTGGCTTCCCACCCAGAGGGCCCGGGTTCGAATTACGCCGGCGTCGAATATTTTTCAGTGGTATCTCGATCCCTACTTGAGATGCTTTTTAGAGGGCACTTTGAGTGAGTACACCGTTCGTCGGATGGGACGTGAAGCTGCGGACCCCTTGGCGCCTTTCGTAAAGAATAGGCTAATACGAAAAGTGAAGAGTCAGGCGTGATGTTGTGGAATCGAGGCATAATAAAAACTTCGTTGCAATTTTCCACAATTAAAACTTTATTTCGACCATGGTTTTGATACACTATATCATCATCAGGGTCACCTGATGATGATACAGGGTATCGAAACCATGGTCGAAATAAAGTTTTAATTGTGGAAAATTGCAACGAAGTTTTTATTTTGAATAGGCTAATGCCTACGCTGGGTTTCTCTCCTCCCTTCGTCCTTTTCTGTACTTCCCTAATGGCTAAAATGACCTCAGCTGTCGGTCGCCTCTCCTAAATACTACTACAAATGATCTCCTTCTCCCATTCTATTTTCTCTTCATTTACATAATCCGAAAAAGGATCCACGAATTGGAAAATTTTAGTAAATTTACGTGCATAACTTGTATGTTTGGATCATATACCAAGAAGCGTCACAATATTCATATTCTGCCACCATGCTGCAAGGAGAATTGATAATATCTGCTATTTTAAGGTTGTATTATTTTTAATGCAAAAATAAGTTGACATTGGACTTTAATTTCTACATATTTTAAAGATGATTCATAACTTTATGTACCCACTACCAGTTATTTGATAAAAAGGTGCGTACATTTTACTGTTTCTGTTAATTTGTAGTTTGATTACAAGTATTTGATAAATGGAAATGTAGAAAATTAAGTTTTCTCACGTGCACCAGAGACTGAGTGTCAGTTTGAAATTTGATTTGGCTGGAGCATCACCTTTCTGACCATGGTTTCATCCATAATAACATACCGGTTTTAGGAATTTCATTTTTGTATTTGAGGTACGAATATCATTAGAACAATATGTATTAATATATTTTGACAAAATTTTTCCTCTCGTATTGTGTAAAATCCCTATCGTCTTTCAGGAGGTCCTTAACGGTGAAATAGATGTTTTGTTGTTCCGGCTCATTCGGTCTAAGCCAATATACTCGATATTACTTCTTTGGAGGGAGCTAGCCAGGCAGAAAATTGCTTTTTTCTCCCACTTATGGATAGCTTACCATCTTTCTCGCATTTATTGAAGCCAATCACGAAGGACGGATGTGTGAAATAGCAGCTTCTGCGGAAAGGGGCACGCCGGCTTCCGGGAAGGCAATCACTGGCAGCCAATCTTTGCGCTGCATTTTCCGATTTGGCTCCACGAGCCCCCCACAAAAGAGCTTGGGTGCTGCCACAGATTTGATGCAATATGAAACCGAAATGGTCCGCCTCCACCGACACGACCGCGGGTGTGTTTGGACGTGTAACTCCTCTGAGCAGGGTTTTACACTCCTACCCAATATCCCGTCGTCCTTTTTACTCAAAAGTGCAGTGTGTATTCAGCCTTCGCAAACCACGGGAACGCTTCCACCCACACCTCTCATTTGTATTTATAGATCATTCTTAACACAGCGATAACTTTTGGTGAGTCGATTTCAGATAACCAGTGAAATTTAAACCAATTGTAATAGTAGCCTGTCCGTATATGTAATCTGGGTTAGTTTTAAATGAGGAAAATGGGAGTCTCTCGTCACTAGTTTCAAGATTAAGCGATGATTAATACCGCTGAGATGACTCACATGTTACATTATTTAGTAAAATATTTTTCTCAAAAATTGAACTATGATAGCAATAGACAAGGTTACATAATATTCTTTTCTAATTGTATTATTTAGGTATTATCGAAGTTATGGTTTAGTAGACATACAGGCCTGTATTTTGGGAGTTGGATCCAAGTTCATTTTTCTTGGTGAGATTGGTGTTGATTCATAAATGCTTTATGTTTGCTTGAAAAAATAATTCAATTCGTTCCGTTACGGTACAATATCCTTAAAATAGTGCTTATTCAAAAATAAATTTTAAATGCATCGAAAGAATCATTTACAAATATAAGAATGAGGAGCATTTATTAGCGATAAGGTTTTCTTTTGTGAATTGGATAGGTTAGCATATGGAGAATCATTATGCTTGAATTAACTAAACACCACGGAGCATAGTACTATCATTTTTTCATGTTCATATGGAATAAATTTTCACCGCCAGTTATAAAATTCCGTTCACATTATAACTTTTCGAAGTATGCGATCAATGTTAAAATATAAAAGGCATTTCAAAATAATATTAACATATAATTTAATGTGACCCAGTGAAAAGCATGATAAAAATATTTTTCCTCTTGAAAATAAACTACCTTCCTTAATCAAAAGTCTACAGATTCTAAGGCAAAAACAGTAATCTCTCTCCGATATTTATCTAGAGAAGTATTAGTTTATTTAAAATACGGGAAATTTATACAAGTATCTCTATTTCCCACAATGCTCTCAATAACCTTATAGCTGCATCGGAGTCGGAGGACCTTGTGTTGATAGGCGTTATTTCAGGAACGGAGTTTTTATTCGCGTTTACTACCCAAAAGTTTCTCCTTTTTCTGGCAACACCAGCCCCACACGCTGTGTACCTAAGCAATTAAAGCACTTTGGATTATTTTTTCAACATAGATCCTAGTTTTAAAGCTTTAACAGAGTTTTACACCCAAAGGACTACCTTTTAGGAAGTAATTGATAACGTTGCTTTGCTGATACAAATGTTATAGCGCTAGAAGTTTAATGGGTTTCCGGGAGTCCGGAGCTTCGTCCAATCGGAATATATTTCTCTTAGCGTCAGCCATCAAAGGATAGCATGCACATGAGAGCAATGCGCGATTAAAAGAAACTTCCCTTTGCTAAGGATGAGAGTGAGGATAGGCTAATGTTTACGTGTACACAAATTGTTTGCCTGCAAAAGTTACAGCTTTTTCGTTCCCCATTTATAATTACAAACACGAAAAGTGTCCACTGCGTAGTACAACTAAGTGTGTTTGGGTGCATTTTGTAATTTTTATCTCAGAATTAAAAGCATCATGCAAAATAAAATTTCTTTTTCATGTCAAAACTTAAATTTCAAATTAAACTGCTGTTCCATTAATATTTAATTTTTGAGTTTATCCGTAGGATTCCATGATTCGCTACTCAGTGTACATATCACCATATACAGTACATGTTGAAGCTTTCGTATGTGATTACGTTTTCCCTGTTCCCAAGACCAAAACACATTTGTTAGCAGTTAAAATTTCCTTCTCCAAAGGTTTTAAGTGGGTACTGAAAATATCCCACCATTTTCTCGTAATGAACAATGTAAATTTTTATAGTACAACCTAATTCATTGCAAACTTCTAATTTCTGCGATAAACTTTACCCTTCCTTCCTTTCTGTCCAAATTAAATTATGTATATCATTAATCTCATTTACTTATATTTTTTATTTCCATCACCGTGTTCAACATCCTATCACTATCCATTTATTCCTCTAAATTCCCTGAATTCTTTTTGTATTTATTTCAGCAATTTCCTATTTGGTAACAACATTTTTCTCTCTACCTCAAATTATCCATTTAAATTATGATTTGTGTTTTTACTATATTCCTTCCGTCATATATGTTTTAGAAAGAGACCAGGCAACATTTGATATGATTTTATCCATTCTGCTCCTTACGATTCCATCAAAATTAAAATTAATTCCTCTATCCGGATATGCTACTGCTACTGCATCGTATGTATGCATACTTTACTTTTAACGGTACACGGCTAGTAGTTATCCTTCTGATATTATGCTATTTTTTTCATTGTTACAGTGTGGTTCGTAAGTAATCTTAAGGTTCACATAAATCGGGGCTTATTATCAAATTATTGTATGGAAGTGAATTTTGGGTGTGCGATAGGTAAAATAAATTTCGATTAAATGCGGTGGGATTATGGTACTTGAGAAGCGCTTATGGCAAACATCGAAAAAGAGCGGTAAGGAATGAGTGGTCGAATAAAGAATTTCAATATATTAATCATAGATAAGTTAATTACTACTGGCTGGTTTGGTCAATTTTGTAGAAAGAATGAGAGCATAGTGACCAAACGAATACGATATAGACTTCCTCTTCAGTCACGAGAAAAGCTGGAGAGGAAAGAGAAAGCCTGGATGTGAACAAAGAGACTCGCATGACAAGGATTGCTGTGTCAGTCAGGAAAAAAAACGCATATAAGAGCCTATGGTATGTAAGAGCGTACAAATATATTAGAAGCTAAAGAGGTTTGCAAAGACAGAGTACTTGCATGGAATACATTACTGAGACGTGTGATACGAGGATGGTCAAAGAAGTCCCCGGCCTGACTTAGAGATAGCGTTAAATGTTTGAAAAATATGCCTGTATTAGAAATAATGCAATATAAAAAGTATATGTTTCAAGTTTGAAAACGCTAAGTGGTTTGGTATTGGTTTGGCAGACATCAATAGTGAACGTTTTCAGTTAATTTGTGAAAATGGGGAAAATTGGTCATAGTTATGTGATACAATACTATTATGTGAAAAACCTCAGCCCAACCAATGTAAAAGCTGGACTGGTTCCTACTCTGGGTGAGTCTGCTCCTTCGTTTAAAATAGTAAAATATTGTATAGCCCAGTTTAAACGAAGCCGTAGGAGCTGTCAAGACGAGCATCGAATTGGTCGACCAAAAGAGGTGACGACTCCAGAAACGGTGAAGAAAATCCACAAAGTGATACTGGATGATCGTCTACCCAAAGTGCACGAGCTAGCAGACATAGTAGGTGTTTAAAAAATGCAGTACATCGCATATTTACTGAAAATTTGGACACGAGAAAGATGTGTCCAAGATGGGTGCTGCGTTTGCTCAGACTCGAGCAAAACCAGTGTCGTGAAGATTTTTCAATTGAGTGTTTAGCAAAGTTTTTTAGCAGCAAAGAAGGATTTTTGCGTCTTTTCATTAACATGGATGGTCCATGGGTCCATAACTTCACTCTCTAGACAAAAAAACAATCTAAACAATGGATTCAAAAGGGGGAACCTACTCCAAAGAAGGCGAAGACCGTTTCATCTACAGGCAAGGTCATGGAATCAATTTTGTGGGATGCGCGAGGGATAATTTTCATTGAGTATCTTGAAAAAGAAAAAACTGTCAATGATGAAGATAATGCGACTTATTTCTGCGTTTGAGGGAATAGTTCAAATAAAAGTGGCCGCACAGGGCTAAGACGAAGGTGTTGTTCCAACAAGGCAATGCACCAGCTCAAAAATCCGTTATTGCAATGACCAATATTAATGAACTAAAGTTTGAATTGCTACCTCATGCACCCTATTCGCCAAATTTAGTCCCCACGGATTTTATTCTGTTCGCAAACTTAAAAAAAATGGCAAGGCTTTCAAACCGCCAAGAAGTGATGGCGGCAGTTAATGGCTATTTTGAGGAGCAAGACAGTTCTTATTGTAATGTCAGTATCGAACTTTTGAACATCGCTGGGAAAAGTGTATAGAGCTGAAAGGAGATTATCTTGAAAAAGAAATACTTTCTTTCCAAAATTTTTGTGTTTTCCTTGTTAGGTCGGGTACATCTGGGGTTACCCTTGTAGTATTGGGAATTAATTTCCCCCCCCGCAAGATAGTAGCATGAAAGTTATGAATAAATCCAACTCTGGGATCAATAAATTAACGAATGACTATAAACGCATTTATGATTAGTGTATTATCATCCATATTTTATTCTGTGCCTGTTTTTTTTAACACTAATGCCTTTAATCGATCCTCGAACCAATTTTCTTTTCAACTATTTTACGTATAACATTTCCGAATATATTTTTGTTCTACACATTAATGATCCCATATTGCCTCATAGTTACGTAACAAAAAGGTATAGTTAAGGAAAAGAAATATTTTTTCATTTTAATCCGTCTAGTACGAAGTAAATATATGATGAATACAGCTGATTTTTTTTAATATCACTACATTAAAAATATTTTGTAAATAGTGTTTGAATACCTTGTGCTTCATCACTGCGGCAACGTGTGGTAGGCGACGTGAAACTGCTCTGAAGAAAGCTTCGTCTTATTTCTATGACGATAAATGGCACATATAAAGAGGACCAGGAGAAGCACCGAATAAAGTTTCGGGGGACTGAATCTAAAGGGGCGTGAAGGAATAGCTCCTAATCCTGCTCTGTTTCGTTCGAGATTTCGGGCGAATGGAAGTCACAGACTTAAGCAGTCCCGCAAGGCAATGGATTACGCCGCCCCGCTTCTTATCTCCCGAACCATTTCACCACCAGAAACCCTTATCTGCGAACCCTAAGGAGCCTTCCTCTCATCACTGTGTGCTTCCGCTTCGATCTACCTAGATGGAGTTAGTGTCGCAGCTACGACGAGGGGAGGGGTCGGAGGAAAATGAGGGGCGGGAGAAGGAGGGGAATGGAGGCAGCGCAGTGGACGGGTTAGTTGAGTGGGCCCCGAAACTTAAACTGCCACTCCCCACCATCAGAGGTCTCCGCCGTCGCACGTGGAAAAACCTCCGCATTTGTATAACCCTCCCATCTCTTTCACGCCAGTTCGTTTCCCCGTTCTATCCATCTCCCGTCTCTTTTTTTTCCTTATTCTCTATCTTAGCCTTCCGGAATCGAGTCGTGTCTCTTTCCCTCGTCAAACGGAAGTCTCCTCTTCCGCCCTAGCAGCTCCCTGCTTCGCGTAAACCTTATCCCATTCTTCTCTTTACGACTTCCTCGATCCCTTTTCTTCTCGAATTCCAGTGTGGTTAATTGATTAAGGGAGTCAGTTCTCTTTCGACAGATTACCACTAATTGAGTTTTAGGCTGCGGATGCGAAGTTTGTTGGATTTTTCGGTATTTCACTCGATAGATAATCGCATACATTTCCAATCTCCTTCATTGAACGTAATTGACAAAGTATAATCCTCATAGTCTACTTCCATTAGTGCCTTTGATTGAGGGTAGGAATTTTTTCCTCAATAACGATATTCAATTAGAGCAATGTGTATTGTGCTGTGCCGGGGAATGGCATGTATTTAAGTTCAAATGCCATATTAGGTAGATACCATGTTCCAGAATTACAAAAATAGTTATTTTTCAAGAATTACTATGTTATTTATTTTAGAGATATCAGTGTCGTTAAGAGATAGTCATATGTTGAAAAGTGCGGTGTCCACTCTTTCCAATATATTTTCTAAGAAATTATGAAGAATACAAACCACATCAATAAGGGAAGCAGTGTAATTTTATAAACAGTAATCCGGTGCTAAAATTCGTGTTTACTTTTTAAAAAAGAGCCAGTATCATTGATATTTTCAATTAAGATATTTAAGTAAGGTATGCCTTAAAGGTAGGAAAAATAAGTTCTTCAAAATTCAAAAACAATTCTTTAATATAACATTACAATGCCAATTTTTGTAACTGCTATTCTCTTGAGAAGTGGAGGTAGTAATTTAGTTTCCAGGATACCAGCTCTGGATTATGAACCATTTTACAAATAAATTCTCCAAGAATTCTTTCCTAGATTTTGCTGCAAATGATATATTCCCAGAGAGATGTGAATTAATCTGTTATTAAGAATTTCATCCTGTTCCGTCAGTTGAAATTATTAAGACTTTTTTCCTTTTGGATATAATAAGCTATCTGATAAATTTAAGCGAATGGGGCTGACATTTTTCTCGTTTTATTACGCAAAATAAATTCAGACGCTTTCCTCCCTCACTTGTTATTTAATACTTCGCACACTGGCATGCTATACAAAGTATTTTTTTAATTCAGTTTTTCTGAATGTTACTTAGTTAAGATCTATTCTATTTTTTTGGATTATCCTCCATAATCTTAAACCAAAAAATATGGTCCCTGTTTCCTCTGACTAAATAAAAATAGTTTTGTGGAAAAACAATAAAGAAAATGTGTAATCATTTATTACACATTAGATCATACTTTTAATCTTCTGCTCTGCAAAGGTTTATTTCAGGAAAAAGGAGAAATCGAATGTATTTTAATTGCATATTAAAAATCATATTTACAAGTTTACTTTTCTGTCGTTCATATTTGCAATATATAATCCTTTTATAGTCGTATTTTAGGCTTATCGGTCTTTCAAAATGTTCAGAATGCTTATTAATTTTTTTAGCATTGGAGCGAACTTAAAAGTTTATTCCCGAATTCTTTGCTAAAAATTGCTTATTCTCCACAGAAAAGAATACGCTAATATTCTAATATACTTGCTGCTCAGTCCTATTCATCTGAGCTTTTCAACCCGTAAATGGCAAACATACTTTGGCAAACAAACCAGTTTTTTAAGAAACGTCCCATAGACCCATGGATTACCTTGGCTATAGATTTACGTAATCTCGTTATTTACTCTCTCTCTCTTGCTACCAAAATCTCGTCGCCCCGCCTCAGCCGATGGCCTCAGATTCCACGATACCTTGAACGGGCTAAGTGAGCACAAGTGGGTCATGAGCGGAGGGGTTAAGGCCGCATATTTGCGCTCACTTGAACACGCACACAGAAGCAGACGGCCGTAAACGCACACCAACCTTCAGCTGGAGCAGAAGTACACATAGTTCCACGCTGGGCTCCATTTGGAACACCGTCTTTGCAAACGGAAGGAATTAAACACTGCTCACATAGTCTTGAACGCCGTAAAAAATGAGCCCTTGTCTAAAATACTCACTTCGGCATTCATTTTCAGAATAGCTGCCACAATTGTACCGCATCTAAAGCCAAAATTATCGAACTTAGGCAGGTATGAGAAGTATGTATTTATGTGTACAAAAATACATATGCATGTGTGTATACGTACATTCTATGTATTCATATACATAGAGTAAATGTACACATCTAGGTATAAATATAGATGCTATATATATATATATATATATATATATATATATATATATATATATATATATATATATATATATATGGAACATCTATATTTTTATGTATAGAATGAATATTAAGATACTGTATTTGTCAATATATACATGAATAATGTATTTATGTACATACCCTCCTATGGATTACAACCTTGACGAGGTAGAAAGGCTTGAGCGTTCCGATGACCCTAGAGCTGTACTTGCGGGAGTAATGATGATAGTTCCTACTAAGCTCGCCCTTTCCAGATAGGCCAAAGGTTAGGAGCCAGACGAAAGGTAGTCCACGTCTGTTTCTCAGTGAAGTGGATGCAAAAACGTCTGACCCCAGTGGGGCAGCCTTGAGTAATAGTGTCACCTTAATTACACACTTGAAGAAGGCAAAGGTAAACTGCCTCAATTATTATTCCCAAGATTTATATGATGACTATAGAAAAAATATGAGTCATGGCAACTACGGGACTCGACCCAATCGGCCGTGAGTCGTGCCCGGCAGCGGTAGAGGCAAGGCGTCCATGGTTGTTATCTCCCGAAACCCTTGCATTTGAAAAAAAATAAAATCCGAAAGTAGAACAGAAGATATAAAAGAAGAGACCGAATTAGTCAGAAAAGGAACTAGAAATAATAGGACGGTGTTGAGAATGGGAAAATTAGAGAATATAAAGCGAGAAATAGGAAGCGAGACATTACATATTTTAGGCCCATGTGAAGAGAAAGGATCGCGGGGATGACTAGAGTGTTAATTATTGAGTAATATTAAGTGAAGAGGATGACCGCTCGTGATTGGTTAACATAATATTCAATAAAAAGTTACGAAGAAGCGTAATAAATATAGAGCCAGCGACGGATCGATTATTATTAATAGAGATGAAAGCAGAAACGAGGAAACTGGCCATTGTTCGGGTATATATGCCACCAGGTAGTTATAGGGAGGAAGAAGAGTACACGATCAGCTATAAAACAAAGTGACATGTATTCTTGGTGGGAAATATTTGATAGTGATGGGGGATTAGGATGCGACGGTAGGCGAAAGAAGAAATGTGATGAGGTGTGGGTAGGTACGAGGAATGACCACGGGGTGAAAGGAATTGATTTCTGCAGGAGGCAGGGGTAAGTCATCACCAGCACTCGGTTTAGATACGACAAAAATTCAGGTGACTCATAAATGTAGCATTTAGATTAAGTTAAGGTTAGGCATAGGTTTAGCTACAGTATGGTCAATTTGCAACGATTCCCGGTAGTAGATGCGGACTCTGACCACAATTTAGCTCTTATCAAGTGTAGCGTCACTTTCAAAAAGATAAGACAGGAACGGGGAAATGGAATGTAGAAGAATCAACTGCATTGACAAGGAACAAGAATCAGCAGGTTGTAGGGAAAATCATTGATGAAGGAGAAGGGCTGAGTACTATCGAGAAGAATTGGAAATATATGTAAAAAAAGGGTTACTTAAACCCACGAAAGAAACTCTAGGAATTGTTATTGGAAAAAGGAATGGGAAACCATCGGTCACGAATGAACCGATTAGAAAGATAGATGAAAGAAGGGAATGAAAGAATGTAATCACAGAGTTAGGCAAAATGAAGCACAAAAAGTTAAATGACAAATTAAAAAGACTCAAACAAAGCAAAAGGACCATCGTGAGGGACCCTGTGCGAGGATATGAATAGCTTTATGAGCTTAAATTTGTGCGATATACTAGAAGGTTAAAGCACTATCGGGTAGTAAGAAGGGAAGATCTGTTAATATCCATATCTGATTTTAATCTGATACAATCGAATACTGATCTGAGTTAAGAGTCAGAGCCAAGTCCGGTAAGATAATAGTTGACTCAGAAAATTTCGAAGAAAGTTCAAAGGAATACATAAAAGAACTGTATAGTAATGAACTTAGGCGGGCAATGTTGGACATAGAAAGAGAATATGACGTTGATGAAGATAGCTTGGGTACATATATACTTCGCGATGAGATACAAAGGGCTTTATGAAAGATGAAATTAAATTTCGTCGAAATTATTAAGAAATAACGTGTGTGTTATTTTTATGCGTTGTTAAATTCTTTGTTAATTTTAAAGCTTTTTTGTTCAACACTTCCGCGCTATTGTGACGAAATCATATATATATATATATATATATATATATATATATATATATATATATATATATATATATATATATATATATATATATATATATATATATATATATTTTTTTTTTTTAAGGTAATCTACCGGTTAAGGTAGGTTTTTGGATGGACACAACTACCAAACAAGCATTTTATTATTCCTAACATAACAAAAAAAATCCATCATCCTACTCTATATCAGGTCCCTCTTCACCTCTGAGTACCTTACTCCTCCCTTCATCCCGTCCAACATCCCTATCCTGTTCCTTCCCTTTCCTCTTTTGCCCAACATTCTACCCTCTATCACCGTCTTCCACATCCCACTGCCGGTCAAAACCCCCTTCATCCACTTTTCCTGCCTCCATAGAATTGCTGCCAACAAACCCCTCTATCCGCCCACCATACCAAGTACTTCCTCATTTGTTTTCTTCTCTGTCCATTTCACCTTCTCCAATCTTCTCCACACCCACATTTCAAAAGCCTCCAATCTACGTCTATCCTCCTGTTTAAATGACCATATTTCCACGCCGTACATAGCTACGCTCCATATCAAAGTTTTTACGAGTCTTTTCTTAACATCCTTACTCAACGTCCCTGTCATCCACTCCCTCCTCCTTGTGAAAGCCTCTTTGCCTAGCGCAATTCTTCTCCTTACGTCCCTACGACTTTGACCGTGTTGGTCCAAAACACTACCGAGATACGTAAACTGTTCTACCTGCTCTAGTTTTTGCCCTCCTATTTTAATGTTAAGCTTGGCCTTTTTCTTTCTAGAAAATCGCATAACCTTTGTTTTACTAATGTTGATTCTCATCCCATACCTGTCGCACTGAATTTCCAATTTACTAAGCAATGCTTGCAGCCCCTTGGCTGACTGACAAACTAAAGCTTGGTCATCAGCAAACCTAACTGATTTTACGAATTCCCCGCCCACTTTCATTCCTACCTCGAGTCCTTCCCATGCCTCTTTGATCATTTCCTCTGCATACAGGTTGAACAGCAATGGTGATAATGGGCAACCCTGCCTTACACCCCTTCCAAACACTGCCCATTCTGACTCCCCGTTTCCCACCTGCACCTGAGCAGTCTGAGACATGTACAAGTTGCGGATTAGCCTCCTTTCCCTCTAGTCTATTCGTATTTTCTGCAATATACTCATTAGTTTCTCCCAATTCACTCTATCAAACGCTTTTTCGAAATCTACGAAACAGGCTAATACCTCCTGGTTGTGTTCTATATTCCTCTCGATTAATAATCTCATTACTGCAATGGCATCACGCGTCCCTCTCCCCTTCCTAAACCCAAACTGATCATCCCCTAAGTAATCATTTGCCCTACTCTCTATCCTTTTGTTTATGATCCTGAGAACAACTTTAGTTGCGTGGGATATGAAACTAATTGTCCTGTAGTCCTCACATGACGTGGCCTTTACCTTTTTCGGAATAGGAACTAAAACTGTTCTCACAAAATCTTCCGGCCAGATTCCCTCCTCATAAATACTACGGATCAGCCCATATAGCCTCTTCCTCCCACATTTTCCTAAGCATTTTAAAAGTTCCACGGGAATGTTATTTACCCCCACGGCCTTATTTAGTTTCATATCCCTTAATGCCCTTTCTATATCATTGTCTAGTATGCCTGGACCTAAGCTGTCATCCTCTACGTCATTTTATTTTTCAATGTCTAAATTTGTTGGTCTGAGTTCCTTACTATTCAGTTCTACTATATGCTCCTTCCATCTCTCTTGGATCTTTCCTGCGTCAACTATTACCTTACCCGCCCTATCTCTAACTGTTTGCATAGCTCTTCCTTTCTTACTTCTATATATATATACATATATATATATATATATATATATATGCTTTCGTAGACGTAACACAGAAGTGCCGAATAGTACAATACACAGTAACACACAATATAGAAACACAAAAAAAAAAAAAAAAAAGAAGAACACTCACACGTTATTTCTTGATATTTCGACGGAAACAATCCGTCTTCCTCTGAAGATATAGAAGTAATGACTGCTGGAGTTGTTGAGGTGAGGGGTGCGAGAGAAAGGGAAGGGGGCCAGGAGAAGGGGAGAACGGGAGGCGAAGGAGGGGTGAGGGTGGGCTTCCACAAAGTAACAATTTTAGGCCACTCCCATCAGTGAACGACATTGAGGCCCGGATGCTGATAGGCCATACAGATGTAAATGAATGCCATTTCAAGTGTTTTTAATTGTATAGGGTTATCGGATGTGGGAAGGGAGGCCAGGACGGAAACATTGTAGCACAGGTTGAAAGGGGTATTATGATGGGAAGCATGTTTAGGGATGGGGAGCCCCTCGGACGGGGAGGAGGGATTGCACGAGGCGCGGTGGTTATTAATCCTAATGTTAAGTGGTGTGGAACATTGGCCTATGTAAAATGACGGGCAGAGTTTACAGGTAAGAAGATAAACTACATTCTTGGAAGTGCAAGAGGAATAGGGGAAGGGCGGGAGAGAGTTAAATGGTGGGATGGAGTGGGGTGGAGTGGTGAAAATAGGGCAGGTTTTGCATCTTGCTCGATGACATGGAGTGGGTATGGCTCTGGGGGTGTGAGGGGATTTTGAGAGCGGCCTGGTGGATTTGAGGATATTTGCTAGGTTGGCGGGACGTTTGAAAGTGACAGAGGGGCATTTGGGAAGAAGGTTGGAGGAAGTGTTGTGATTTTTGAGGATGGGAAATAGGTCTTTGAGGATGAATTTGAGAGACTGAATGCCTGGGAAGTAGGTAGTACAGATTGAGAGAGGCTGGGAGTCTGTGGTTGAGGCAGGCTTGGGGGTGTAGGAATGTTTAAGTATTTTTTTATGGAGGAGGGAATCAGGGTATCCTCGTTGGAGGAGGGAGTGGTGAAGGTTGTTGAGGTATTTCTTAAGGGATTCGGGATGGTTGCAAATGCGGTGACCGCGGATAGAGAGGGAGTAAGGGAGGGAGCGCTTGGTATGGGAGGGGTGACAACTGCTGTAATGAAGGTATTGCTGCTTATTAGTGGGTTTGGTGTGAACAGAGGTAAGGAATTTGTTATTGCTGAGGGTAATATTAACATCGAGGAAGGTAATCTGAGAGGATGAAATGGTCGAGATGAAAGACAGGGATGAGGAATCGTTGAGTTGGGAGATGAAGGAATTGAGGGAATCTATGCTGTGTGGCCATAGTAGAAAGATGTCGTCAATGTATCGGAGCCACAGGAGGGGTTGCAGAGGATACTTTGAAAGGAAATTCTCTTCTAGGACACCAAGGTGGAGGTTTGAATATGAAGGGCTGAATCTGCTACCCATGGCACAGCCCTTTATCTGGAGGTAATGGTTATTGTTAAAAGAAAAGGAGTTGCGGGTGAGAATGAAATCGGAAAGGTCATTTGCTATACAATTAAAAACACTTGAAATGGCATTCATTTACATCTGTATGGCCTATCAGCATCCGGGCCTCAATGTCGTTCACTGATGGGAGTGGCCTAAAATTGTTACTTTGTGGAAGCCCACCCTCACCCCTCCTTCGCCTCCCGTTCTCCCCTTCTCCTGGCCCCCTTCCCTTTTTCTCGCACCCCTCACCTCAACAACTCCAGCAGTCATTACTTCTATATCTTCAGAGGAAGACGGATTGTTTCCGTCGAAATATCAAGAAATAACGTGTGAGTGTTCTTCTTTTTTTTTTTTTTGTGTTTCTATATTGTGTGTTACTGTGTATTGTACTATATATATATATATATATATATATATATATATATATATATATATATATATATATATATATATATACATATACATATATATAATGGATCCCACAATATAGACGGAATTTAAACACCAATTTTGAACATAAATGTTCTTGGACTATCATGATACAGATTCATCATTTGCTAAGCATATTCTTAGTAGTCTGAGTAGATCCCTGAGGATAAGCATATGTGAGAGGCCTATGAGGGGCATATATTTATTCATTTAACGGTTTCATTGGGTTTAGATAGAGATTAATGGTCCCTTATACCCAATAATGGCTAATTAAGGACATATGGAACATCTTCACGATTAATTATTCGGAAATAGTAGGTAAGAATGATACAGTTTTAGAAATTTTCATAAGAAATACATTTTAGCCTTCGGGTATCTCAATTGGCTCGTTAGGAAAATTAATATCTCCTGGGAAAGTAGCTGAAATGCTTCCTTGCATAGAAAACAATTTTGAGTCCCGTTAATCTTTTTGTTTCAATAATTAATATTGGGGTCCAAGCGATGGTTTTTTGAGATATGTATGCCTTAAAATGTGCGATATATATCATTTAAAGATACTCGGTTTTATGTTATATATATATATATATATATATATATATATATATATATATATATATATATAGACCCATATACATGTGTGTGTGAGGTGTGTGTATGAATGTGGGTGGGGTTTTGAGTACGCGGCCACATTATGCTTTATTGGGCAAGATTTCGATTTTGAGAGAGTTAAACGAAACAATAAAAATATTGAAAGACCATTGTGTTAATAATTGAAGGTTGATTGAAGTCTTATTCGAGTTTCCTTAAATGTGTTGGCATTTCTTGTTTATTATTAGAGGGTTTCGAGTAATAGTCTGTTGTAGACAATGCTGAACAATTTTCCTAACTATATCTGCACATTAGTTTACTTTGGGAGAAGTCTTTACCTCTTTGATGTTAAAGCTTTCAGTGATGTGTTTGGATAAGTGTGCGATCTTGAGTCGATATTTCGTAGCAATCGCCCGGGAATTCATCAGACGGCAGATTAAGCTAAATGAGCTGAAGCCATCACCTCCCACTGTTGACCTCCAATTCCCACAGCATTCCCTCCCCTCGCTGGATATCATCCTTATTAAGATTCAGTCCAAATCGTTCATCACACTCCAACAAGCACCAAATTCCTGCCCAGGCTACGAGTATAACACAGCGAGTTCCCCTCCCGCGATTTGCCTCCCACACAGACGTCTCCCTTCCCGGCTAACAGTAAGGCGCGATAAATAGTGAAGGCTTGACGGGAAAATTGTCTAGAACGGAGAAGGGGAGTTTGGTGTGATGCGAGGGAAGGGATTGGCCGACTTTTGGAATGGTGTGTGGGAGAAGTGGGGGATCGTGCGGAGGGGTTAGGGGAAAGCAATCGGGAAGGGGCGGGATAGGGTGGGTGAGCATTAAGTGAAATATTTGCTGGTGTCGTGGAAACACGTCACAAGACCGCCGCATCTTTCATCTCCCACCCGTCCTTAAGCGAGCCGTGCACCTCCTATAAAGCAGCACGGCGAGATGGAGGGTTGCGAGGAGCGTGGGTTAGATGAAGAGAGAAAATGACTGCGATATTATTTCCAGCTCACCTCTCCTTTGCCACCCAATCCCTTGATCCGCAGTTGAGGCTCGATTCCCTTACCGAAAGTGTTAGTTTGCCTCACCGTGGGAAGTTTGAGGCGTAGGAGGGAATCGAAACATACCAGGAGATGGTAGACCCCCAGCTCGCGTCTCTGAAAAGACTGAGAGAGAAATATGGCAGTATTTTATCTAGAGGAATCTAGATCTTCTTTCATGATTTCATTTACTCTGCCCGAGGCACTCCCCTCCATCTCGATACGACGCATCATCCCTCCATCGTTTGTTTTCCAAAGCGAAGGTAAAATCATCATCTCATATCTCAGGGAGTTAGCGCATGCATAGCTTTATATAGTTTGGTGTACGCGTAAACCTGGCACTATTTCCACCCTGGGGACGTATATAATGATCCACAAATACGGCTTGCTCTCTATCGTCTGATACTTTCTCACTCCTTGAGTCCCTTTGATATCCCTTTTGCTCGTCTTCATCTGTTGATCACAGCACAGACGCAACCCGACCAAAATTGTCGCTTTCAAATTAATTAGCGCAGGGAGATTAAGCTCTCACGGAGGAACCCGACGAGATGGATCGACTGAAGTTGCTAGGTCTCGGAGATTGCATTTTATGCCATACGTTAACTTGTGTATTATTGAACGGAGTTTACGGTCTCTTTATGAATTACATGAATTAACTACCGTCGGGAACCTTGGCTATGAATATTAATTGATGAGCGCAAGCTTTTGTAATTATTAATAGAAGATGGATCTATCAACCTGGAATGTTAATATGTATTTTCGGTGAATTTTTTTTATTACATTTTGATTTGCGTTGAATTAAAAAATTTGGAATGATTAAAAAAATATGATAAATAGAATTGATGCTGAAAATGAATAATAACTTCCTCACCTGGACTGTATGCAAATAGTGTGCGGCAATATTTATATCTAATGTATGCACTCAAACCCTGCACAAAGTTAGGAATAAGTAACATTATTTGCTTAATTTAGTAGATTGGATCCCTAATCCACGGTTCAGCTCAAGGACTTACTGGAACATGACCTCCTGATGACAGTACTCCAGAGTTCATTATTGCCAGTACGTGCATTTAGGCGTTTAGAGAGAAAACCTATCAGTAGAAAGAACTGTATAATTTTAATGGAATATTATCTTGCAATGCAGTCTGAGAATCAAATATACTATTTGCAAAAACTCAAAGAGGATATCATTCGTCTCACCATTGCATTTCAATTGGTAAGTTACATTGAGGAAATACCTTTATGATCCACTTAAAAACAAATTGTTTAATATATTGTTTGTAAATATTATTAGGTCAAAATTTTCGTAAATTTGAGTATCAACTATTTTTTAAGTAACCATTTTGCAATTATATGGTTGTTTTCAATGTTAGGACACCTTCATGAATCGGAAGCACATTCTCTCCCACGTAATGTTATTCCACATTTTGGTTTGAGTATCATAGCACTAACAAATGGAAACGTTACGATAAAATATTATTTTTCATTGGTTTGTTCTAAATGATAATTTTTATTCAAAATTTCTCAATTACCACTGGTGTATAATATCATGAGTAGGAAACGTTTTCTAGCGATATTTGTCGAGTAAATACCTTGTAAATAGTGACACTTACCGGGAGGTTGATGTTCAACCTCTCGCCCAATCAAAGCGTCACTTCGCTAGCGAGCCCAATCAAGCGAGTCACTTCGTATATGCCATGGAGAGACTGTTATTCGCTAAAGGCCGAGCATCTTAGCAGAATCCCGGATTCGAGAAGTAATGTATCATTCGCATATTTATCCTCGTTTCCCTGAAGCATTCTGATAATTTTTCATTTGTTGTCATATCGAGATAAGTAGAGCACTGAAAACATGATTTAAGGATTCAGGATCAGTCTTTTAGAGAATTTTTGCACGAATTTTGGTGGCGTAAAAAGAACGCCAATTGATTCATAATCGTTATGTGCTGGAATTTCATTGTGCCTATAAAAAGCATTAAGTATCTCCTTTTCGACTATGAATATCGGAAGCTAAAAATCGCTGCTCCAGGAAAGGAGGTTATTTTGTGAACATAATTTAACTTTAGTGGGAAAAAATAATATGGAATCACCAGGGTCAATCCAGGAAAGAGGAATAAGAACGTTTGGCCGCGCTAAACATCTCCTTTGGGTAGTATTCATTCTTCTTGAGCCTAGTTGAGAGTCATTTTTTCCAGAAAAAATCTGCATAAATTTCTTCTGTATAAATTTCAATTTTTAATGCGTAGTAATTTTGGTACCCTTTTGTCCATATTGGTCCGGTAGAAACGTTTACTTGCGAAATGCTAGGCTATAGTATCAATATTATGAAATATTAAAAAGATATATTAAAATAATCTAACCACCCAACTTTACATCTTAATATTTAAACATCCTATGGCTTCATA
The DNA here is from genome assembly GCF_022747635.1 of Hetaerina americana. NCBI lineage: Eukaryota > Metazoa > Arthropoda > Insecta > Odonata > Calopterygidae > Hetaerina > Hetaerina americana. The sequence goes on along the minus strand of NW_027287205.1, from coordinate 69,597,314 downwards.
GTGGCGCTGCAGTGCATTCCAATTTTGAATTTTTATAATGGTTATTAATTCTGAAAAGGGTTTTTTAATTCTCAGTAGTCCATATATGGATGTGCTATAGCTTCACCGCGAATCCTTCTGCGTTAAAAAACTCAGGATTCCTCATAAGGATTAAACGTACTGAGACGTGTGTCACATGAATAAAATACAAAAGCCTTTCCAAGAGACTTTCAAAAAGTTATTTTAATTCGGATTTAGGTAATACGCACTACTCCTATATTTTCGTACACGTTTAATACTGCTTGTTTTTTGGCATTTACACTTGAAGTTGTGTCCACGTATAGAAGATTTTTAGATTCTGCAAATCTATTTTAATTTCCTCAAGTTAATTGGTATTACGGATAATTAGTTTACTTTAACATAATACTCTTTCTTGGTGTTTCTGGATCATTGTGAATTTTCAAAAGGTAAATAATTTATTATTATTTCAGTTTACTCATGCCTTTCAAGGCTTGAGTATTGTCGAACAATGGATGAATTTTTAAAAATAATGTCTGTAACTTTAAAATGTAGTTTAGCTATTTATTTTTTAAGCGTGGAAATATTTTTTGAGGGGGTGCAATTAATTTACTTGATAAGAAAAGTTGCGACGAAATCTTTTAGTGCGATACTAATTCCCATCCACCTATTGTATGTAAATCAGTACTATTCATTTCGCAAGCTATAAAATGGTAAAATTTTCAAATTATTTCATTCATCATATAAAATAATGCTTATATTCAAACTTAATCGCAATGACATTTTATTTATTAGCATTTGATATGCTGCACTCAGAGTATATAATGACACCAGCTACTTAATTGACAAAAACATATTGTTAATTCCAAAAGGAGGAAATACTGGTGGAATTTTTAACTTTGAATCTCAATAAAATAGTTAATAATTTCAGTGTTGTTACTCACTTCATTCAGGTAAAATAAATCTCCATAGTACAACTGGAAAGTGATATAACGTAAGCTGTCCAAATCTAAGTATTACGTATACCAAATAACATTCCCAGTTGCTTCCATTCACATAATGTATATGCTTCTATAAATGTTTGTGCTTACTACACATTGAAAAGAAGAATGCCGATCTGTTAAAAATTAGAAAGATAGGAACGTGGGATAAGTTTTCTTTTGAAATCAGGATTTTTCTTGTAATTACTGATTTACGAAGGTAAATACTACCTTGATCAAAAAGTTCCCGGAATAACCACCGTGTGGCGCTCCCATCGTTCCGATTTGAGTTGTTTTTTTTTGTTAAATTGGTACATCTGTTGTTGATATTCCCTTTAAATCTTAGTGTCATAACTTGACATTTGCAAAAGTTACGGTCGGTTTTCGGTATGTCCATCAGTGCTTCCTGCGATTTTTCCATTACTTCCTCTCGGCTGCTAAAACGCGTTCCCCGTAATGGTTTTTAACTCGATTGAACAGAAAGTAGTCACAGGGAGCCAAATCAGGTGAATTCGGTGGCTGTTGGATGGTATTTGTTGCATTTTTCGTCAAAAAATTACGAATAATGATAGCACTGTGCGACGGAGCGTTATCATGGTGCAAAAATTTTCTGCCCTCATATCTGGTCTCTTTCGGCGAATTGCTTCACGCAAACGTCTCATAACGCCCAAATAATACTCTTTGTTTACTGTCTGGCCTTCTGGCAAAAATTCATGATGCACTACACCGTTGTAATCCATGAAAACCGTCAGCATTGCCTTCTTTTTTGACTGAAAACGACGTGGTTTTTTTGGTCTCGGCTCATTTGGTGAACGCCATTCACTTGCCTGATGTCTGGATTGCGTGTCGTACTCATAAACCCACGTCTCGTTTCCAGTAATGATCCTTTTGATGAATGTGGGATCGGATTCAGCCTCGCAAATCATGTCTTTTGCGACGTCAACACGGTCTCTTTTTTGCATGAAATTGAGGTCTTTCGGCACCAACTTTGCTGCTACACGACGGAAACCCAAATCATTAACCACAATGTCTTGGGCGGATCCATAGGCAATGTTCAAGTCCTCCGCTATTTCTCTGATGGTTAATTTGCGGTTATTGACCAACATTTCTTTTACTTTATCAATTTTTTCACCGACTTTCGATGTCGATGGTCTGCCACTGCGTTCATCATCTTCGATTGACTCACGACCACCTCTGAACCGCTCGTGCCACTGGTAAACGACCGTTTTTTTTAGAGAATCGTTGCCGAAACACTTTTCCAACATTTCCAACGTCCGTGCGCCACTAAATCCGTTTTTTACGCAAAATTTAATACAAGTTCGTTGTTGCAAATTTAAATCCATTTCTGAAATTGTAAAAAATCGCCAACACACACAGAGATAGATGTACTCTTGGCTACGTAACTTTTGCAAATGTCAAGTTATGACACTAAGATTTAAAGGGAATATCAACAACAGATGTACCAATTTAACAAAAAAAACAGAACTCAAATCGGAACGATGGGAGCGCCACACGGTGGTTATTCCGGGAACTTTTTGATCAAGGTAGTATATCGAAATTTAAAATAACCTATGTGATTCTCGACGCACTTAATATTTTAGAATGAAACTCCGCTGAAAATGTTGTCAAAATGGCTAGAAAAGGGGAATGCATTTATAGAGATTAAATTTTTATTGGGCTTTAATTATAATAAAATCAGATACCGAAAACAGGGTGCAATATTCAGAGAATGCTATAGATCTGTAAAATTACTTCAGTAAATATTTTCAATACTACATACATGCAATCTTTCAGAAAAATATGTTAAGTGATCGTGGTAAATTGAAATTTATGTTTCAAATTTGGAGAAGACTTATTTAGTTACAGTTTCACTACGTTTTAATTACGCATATCATTTCCTTATCAGTAGATAAAAACAAAAATTTTCTCTCAGGCTTTGCACGGATTGCAGTTGAAATTCCTCGAGTGAGGTTTGTGGATATCCCTTCCGCCAAAAATTAAATTCCACCAACTTGCTGATAAAGGGTGTTACATTCACTTCCAGCCCCCCCTACTTCAGCGCTGGAGACTTTTCCCTTATTTATCTGGAGGGTTGCTTCAGAGCTTCTTCAGCAACGAGGTAAAGGAAGGGGGAATGGAGGGTGGGGAGAGAATAAAAGAGAAAACTGCCGGTGATGTACGTGGCCGATCAAATGAACGCTCATTGTTTCCCGCAGTGCCACCGGATGTTTGGGTTCGTTTACCCCTTCTCACCACCGCACTCTCCAAAATCCCGACGAAATATACTTCGTGCCTATAACTCACGGGCGCAAATCCACCCCCTAATTTCACTTTTTTAATCCGATTCCTCTCCGCTTCGCAGATCCATTGCCCGAATTCGTTCGCTTTTTGCCAACCCCTCGCCCACTCCTTTTTTTTGTGTTTTTTTCACCCGACGGAATCCGATCTCCAGGCTCATTCTCCGAGATCAAAATGCGGGCGGGCCCAATCATTATATTTTTTCCCCCCGTAGGAAAACCTTATCTTCTTTACCCTCCCGAGAAAAAAAAGTAAATAAAACCCTTTTTTACCCTCCCACGACTGTCACTTTTTTCCACTGCCGTCCCCCTTCCCTCCCGTCCTATCTATTACCGTAAATTTAACGAAACAAAAAATTGAACAAAGGAACGGTGTTGTTCCATCCCTCTAGGATCCCGCCCCTTTTAGAATCCCTGTCCTCTTACCCCTACTACCCTCGGGTGCCTTAAATTTCCTCCCCTCTCCCGGGCCATTCCTTCCCCTTCCCCAGGGCTCCGACCGCCCTGCCTCCTCCGATACATCTCCCTCACAATGAGCAGTGAATTGCGAGTTCACGGAATAATGGCCATTCGAGCCACCGCTCCTGCCCTCCTTGGTCATTGTCTATCAAGAGGGATGTCGGGATGGGTGCCTCGAATTCCAGAACAACTTGACAACTCGATTGGAACACATTCATTTAGGAGAGCTTGCACCGTCACCCCGCCCACAAAAAGTACACCGGCGGTGCAGCCCCCTCTCCACAGCGAACATTTCCCAATACGCTCCAGTTCGTAACGCATTTCCACCGAGATCTCCCTCCCTCTCTCGTCGTCCCGTTTCTACGGTCGAGAGGTATAATCTGTCCGAAACGTTGCTATTGAGACGATTGTCATTTATTTACAAAAATATAATTGCCAGTTTCTAGTCTATTTTATGTTAGCACTAGAGCTTAAAGAGTCACAACTGTGTGTTTTCAGGACATAATTTACATCCTGTAAGTAAGTGGCCATATCTAAATGAAAAAGTAAATATTTTAAGCAAAGAACGAGAACAAAATACAAGTTTGAAATTATGGTTAATAGTTGACCTATTATCGATTTGATTTTGGAGAGAAAATAATATGAATGATAATGAGACAAACAATTTTATACAGCATGAGCAACTTTTATTCTTCACATTGTTTAAACTTTCAGCCGAGAATATTACAGATCATTTTTAATTGATTATGCTTGCGAATTGCATAGAACTATTAAACTAAAAAATTGATTTGCACAAAATAATTCTCTCGTGTAAGGAAAATTCATGTGACTATTTCACCTTTGATTGTTAAGTGAATTTAATTGAGCCATTTCTCAGGAAGCACTGTTAATGTGCATGCGGTGTTTTAATGATTTATGATGTAAACATGAAAAACACTCCTATAAACCATTTCCTTCGGGTAGGTACCTCATCCAAACTAAGTCCCCTTTTAGGAATTAACAGGATCGTATTTGTTACTCATAACTAATTAACAAATTTATAATATTGGAAAATATTGTAATTGAATATAATGTACATGGCATTTATAATCTCCTGGATCATTTAAATTCGTAAGGAGGAATTATAATGTGGTAATAGTTCAATATGGGAAAAGGAGGCAAATGGAATAGAATTTTAACTCATTTCACAACAGTTAGACGAAAAATTGTCCCGACGGATGAAATTTCATGAAATGAATCAATAAAAATTGGTAATGTCCGCTTGAATATGCTTTCGGGTTGAGGGTGGGAAGAAAAAAGTGCAATAACCCAGCCCTATGTAAAAACGCTAAAGAAGAACCATATAAACAGCCTAGTATGATATCAGGTGTTGTAAAAATAGTTTCAAATACTATGTCCTTTTCAATAAAGAACATTTTATGAGCCTCTAAATTTTATTCATGTAGAAGGATATGTTGATTTCATACTTCTTTCGAAATTTCCGGTTCTCGCATTGTGTTAAGCCATTAGAACTTTTTACGAAACCCGGCACAGTATACAGCCAGAAATCACATGACTTGGAAGCCTACAAATCAAATTTAATCAAATGTTGCCTTAAATCATGTATAAATGCTTCAAATTTTGAAAAATGAGTTAAATTTTTTCAGATAAGTAATATTCTAAGGTTAAAAGACTGGATATGATTTATTTCTATTTGGAAAAGGAAATAAAATCGTTTCAGAAGAATGATACCAACAGAAGCCGAAGGCTGTTATTTAAGTAAACTAATATTCAAGTATTAATGATTATTAGTAGCTATAGCCTAAAATAATTACTTAAAACAACGTTGTTTTCGAATGATTGTTACTATTATTTTTATTACTGGTTTTCTTCTGTTTATGACAGGATTTTGTTGGACTCAGACAATACAACAGTATCTTCTTCTGCTCCTCTTAATAAAACGCGATTCGATAGTGCAATAAATCCGTCAAAAATCCACTATACCATCATTCCATCATTCGGTCCAACATGCCTATTCTATTGCTACCCCTTTGCCGCTTGTGAAATGCTCTTCTCTATGTAACAGATTTAAACATCTCATTGCCATTCAAAATGCTCTGTATCAATCTTTCATGCCACTTTTGGAGTCCTTCCAAATGTTTCTTTTTTACCCACCATGTCTAGCACTTTTTTCCTAGTTTTCCTTCATGTCCATTCCATCTTTTTCACCATTTTCCAATTCCAATCCTAGCTTGTCATCTTGCTTCAAAAACCATGTTTCCACTCGTTACAAAACCACGCCCGTTGCCAAAGTTTTTACGACAATTTCCTTAATATCCTTATTCAACGAAAAGTGAAGAGTCAGGCGTGATATTGTGGAATCGAGACATAATGAAAACTTCGTTGCAATTTTCCATAGTTAAAACTTTATTGCCGACCATGGTTTCGATACACTGTATCATCTTCAGGTCTACCTGAAGATGATACAGTGTATCGAAACCATGGTCGGCAATAAAGTTTTAACTGTGGAAAATTGCAACGAAGTTTTCATTATCCTTATTCAACGTCCTTTCATCAATTCCCTCCTCCTTGAGAAAGATTCTTTACCTTTAGGCAATTCGCCTTGCAATGCCCCTAATACCCGCACTTCGCCAATTACGGTCGGAAACAGTCATGGGAAACTTGTTCCACCTGTTCTATAATATGAACAAATATTTAAACATAAGTAGGTTGCAGTAGCCCAGGGGGTAGAGCGTTGGACTATGTTCTGAGGGTCCCGGGTTCGTTTCCCGGGCCTCTCTGGGCACCTGCAGTTCCACCCAAGCTATATGATTTTTTTGGGTACCAGATATTCCTGGGAACCCATAACCGCCATAAGGAAAGGAACTGGCCCCCCTACCCTGGTGTGTGAATTTCACACACCGTATAGGGCTTAGTGCTGGGTGAATTCTACCATAACCTACCGAATGTTTTCCGTTCGCATTTTACCCCCCTTTCGTTTTTAATGGGCATTTTGTCTATTCGCTTGTCGGCTTAATGTCTTTACCAATCGGTTGAATGAATTATTTCCATCTCCCATGAATCTGATATAGTTCCGTCAATAACTTTCCCGACTTATCTTTGATTTTTTGCTTGGTTTTCTATTCTTATTTTCTGATAGTGCTTTTGATTACCGTATCACTTCAAATGCCTAATCTAAATAATTAGGTCCTCTTCTGAGATTACACTGTCAATTTGGCGTTGAAAGAATTTCCTTAAATGATCAACGCACAAGTTTTACCTTTCCCACTGTCGGGAAAGTTACACGGCCCAGTGGGCAAAGCACCGTAGTGACTCGTGCTCATTAAGATTTAGGTCCGTCATTGTTTCCTGGGATTGATAATTTTTGGGGTCTGAGCCTTCTCAATAGGTTTTTTTAAAGTACTCAACCATTCAAATTGCCGTGGGGCCCATTTTCGCAGATGACCCTTTTACCTTTAGGTCAATTAGTACAGGTCTAGGGATTATGAGAACACACAAACTCTCGACCACATAAAGATTGTAGTCCATGGAGTGGGTTTTGTATTGTTTACAGAACAAAAAAGTATTCATATCATGTTAAAAACTTTCATCTCATTAATGATTTTAACTATTCATTAATAAGATACTCGAGATTTTCTGTTCACCTTGAATATCAAAGGGAATTAATATTATTCTTGTAATATTTTCGCATGAAGCATTACGTTCGGAGGGCGCAGGAGTTAAAGTAAGTTCTGCCCCTGAATGTTCCGCCATCTATAGAAAATAATCTCCTAGTCCTAGGGTGGTTATTCCATCAAATTAGGATATAAATTGACGAGGGAAATGAGTTACACACTGTTGAGTTAAGAGGACAAAGGAGGAGTTAATAAGAGAAAATAACTCACTACTTTATGTCTATCGCCAGTCCTCAGCATTTATCAAGAATTATGAGGGCTGGATTCGAAATTAAAGTAAAAGTGCAGGATTTTTGCAAAAAAATAGTCAGGAGCAGATGGGCATTATTCAACCAAAAGATTAGAGAAAAAACTAACTTAATTTGCATAAGATCAAAAATTGATTGAAAATCTACCAGAGTGAAAATTACTCCCGCTTGCAGTTAAATTTAGTTTAAATTTTGGCCTAAAAATTGGTTTTGGATTAAAGCCTTGCTCCATATTTTGTTCTACATTGAACAGAAATTAAAAAGAGTTATATTCTTAACTTATTACTATACATTGGATTTAAATGTACTTTTATACTATTAACAGTAGCATTTCTTTAAAAACTGAGCTAATCCAAAAATATTTGCAAAGAAATAAGGGACCTTCGCAAAGTTAAATGCGCTGTTTTTCACACCGAATACTAATATTCCACTTAAATAGAGAATCGAAAATACCGCCTGAGCTGAGTCAATAGCGGCAAAATTAGCGGAATATTCCCTTTATCTTCGCTTCGCCATGGCTGGTCGAATTTAATTAACAAACCGAGATCCCTAAAATCTGCAGTTAAAGAATGATTCAGAAACTTACTTATTTTTCAATTCGGTATATCTATCAGTCCTTGCGCAGGAGGTGAAAGCGTACAAATTATTTATCAAATTTGGTTAAGCTCATGAAAAACAGATATATGCTTAACTTTGTAAGTTAATTACGGAATAGATTATAGCAGTTTTTTCCGATGTTTGAGAAATTTTCATTGAAAATATTGGTTAATTTTAAACGAACGAAATGAGGTAGTGAGACGAGCTTTTTGCTAAGCATTAACCTTTTGACGTTCTCATCCCGATGTACCATATTTGAATACAGGAAAAGTACGTATTTCGGAAACATGCATGGTAAAACAAGCTATATTATACAATTTATTGGAATATTGAACTTCATATTTTCTCCGTATTAAGTATCTAGCTGAGTATTTAATTTTTGAGAAATTATTTCTTTTTCAAGAATAAATATCCGTTGTTATGTGAGAAAAATATTTTATAGAAGGCAAAGTTTAAAATTTAATTAAAGATAGGTAACTTAATTTACCTTCTTCTGATAAATGTACACATCGCCTTAAATTTTCTCTTTGGTCTCCTTTAACATCGGAGCTACTAATGAGAATGAAAGCGGAGCAAGTATTAATTGAGGAAGCCAACCGAAGGGATGTGCCAAGAGCACTTACCAGACCTCAAAATGTTTGCGTTTTTTTTTAAAGATAACTTAAGATTCATCAGCAATTCTAACATGTCAGTAGGGGATAAATCAAATTACAATTTACCAAGATGTTTTCATGTAGGCATTTTATCCCTTGTTTAAAAGTGTCATTCATTTCTTTTTAATGCTATATTTTATATCACTAAATACGAAAATAATTTCTGATTCAGCGAGAAAATCTTGTGTTCGTTGACTCTCATTAACATTCGTAATTACCTCTCGTCCGGAATTAAAATTCCATGACTACTTTCCCATTCAGAATCGTTTGCGCTTGTGTAACTGGCCTCTTCCTTTCTCCCTCCTTGCTGCATGCGTTTCACTGCTCAATAGTTTCGGCTCGTAATTAATTTATTGCGCTGCTGACATTCTTGCTGTAATCCTTCATTTGAAAAAAATCGCTTTCACTTCACAATTGCATGGATACCTTACGGTAAGTACGGAGATATAATTTCTAGATTTTTAAAATGCTTTGAGGTGGATCCTTGCTCCTCATTTCGTTATGATTAAGGTGTTGCCAGTTGATTTAGCTCAAGAAGACTTGGAAGAAAGTCTTCTTTGCCAGAATTGCAAGTGATCCTCATTTCATTGAAAACCCCATTGAATCAGCTTAAATTTCTTTGGAGCAATGATTGATCTTTGTAACCTTACTGGTGATGTTGCCTATGTAGTCTTAATGATGGTCTTGCCAAGTAATTCGATCAAATATATTATTTTCAACCATTAGAAAATTAATTATTATTTAAAACTTTTTCTTCCAGCTGATCCTTTATTAAGTTATATTATCTGAAAGCTCACGGTAACACCTCAAAGATTCCTTACCTCTACACATAATTACCACTTGTTTCATTATTTAATTGGAAGTTTTTCTTTGAAAAAGTATTGATTCCACGATCTTTCCGCAAAGAGACATGGAATAAACGCGGTAGAAAATTCAATATCAGCTGTAAATTTGCTCGAATAAATATTTAATTGTTAATATTTTAAAATAATAAAGCACCTTTATTATGCCAACTTTTTAATATTTTTTGTTTTAGTGGTTCTGCGAGTATATTGAATTTAGTACTCTTAATAGCTCTACCAAAAGGTATTGTTTCTCTTCATTTTTTAGCGAAGTTATATCCTTACGATATGAAAACTTATTTATTGAGTTCTTTCATTAATATGTAGAGTATTTTAAAAAGCTGACTTAATATGGCATAACACTAAAATAATTATGTTCAATTGCATCACTTGGAGGTGTCGCCCCAAAGGGACTGCAGGGTCGCCGGTCTCCGGTTGAGCATGATGACAGTTCAGTGGCCTGAACTGTCGTCTTGCTCCTAACCTTCGGTCTCCCTGGCATTTATGACCCTGCCCACACGGGCCATTGCTCCAGCCAGTGGTGTTACCGTATAACCAGCTTCGAGGCTTAAACCATGAGAAGAGTTCGTTTTCATTTAAAACTAATATTATTCGTTAATCTTATAGTTATGGTAATGAAAGATTGTAGATAACATTTATTTAAAAAAATCGAAGTTATATAATAATAAAATGCCGATTCCTCAAAGTTTAGATCTGATAATACCTAATTATACAAATATTCATAATAACGATTTATAGTAAGATAATAACGATATTATTTGAGGCACGTAGTTAGGTCAATTGCGGTCAACAAATGTTCATTTCCATGATTAATTTGCTTTATTATAAATAAAATAGTTGAAGCAATAGCTATGGAGAAATGTTTACGTTAATGATGAACTTGGTGGCGTGAAGAAAGTCATCATTTTAGAATGTTTAATTCAGTGAAAATTGCATGAATAATTAAAACACAAAATATAAAAAATAGCAAATAAAAATACAAATGAAGTATAAACATAATAAATAAATTCAAAATTTTCGCTGTATGTGCAATCAAAATAGAAAAATTTGCAAACAACTCGATTACGGTATAAAAATAACTTTAAATCCTGATATTGAAGAGTATGTACAATTCTTAGCGGACATTTCAATTATAGTGAGTCAATATTTGCTCCATCAACACAAATGTTTACGATAACTTAGGATTAGCAACGTTTCATGGAGCAGCTCTATAGGGATGCGTATCATGTGTGAATCGTATAATTTAATAACATACCGTCCTTTTCGTGATCAGCATCAGTTTACTCATCAAGCTATGTATTCCAATTTTTCATACTTATTTATGAAGCATCCACATTACCAAAATTTATGTCACCATTTTATTTTTCATCCGCTCAATTATAATCATGGTATTAATACATCAGTTAATGATTACAATACAGTTAAATCTAACCAAGCCTTGTTATCTCCAATATGTAATATTATAAATACACAATACTTGTACCTTTGAAACTAGTCGAAGGGGTCGTCCGGTTGCCTCTGAAAATTTATGTATTCTAGTCAGTAGCTGCAAATTCGATCCTCTCGGTTAACGAACCACTGACTTGCCACTTGATCTCCCGTTAACTAGCTTTTAGGTAACTCAGCAGAATTTCCTAAGATTTTCTATTTAGATACCCCTTACTGAGAAAGTAAGATTCCCTCAATAAATCTTAATTATAGTTTGGTGTGTGGCGTGTGTTTTGAGTGTTTTATATATTCCAATATAATTCAAGAAACGGAGTAAAGGAGAAAAAGACTTCCACATTTGGAATCATATATAATTACGTTTATGGGTGTGAGTTGACGTTCAATATTGATTTAAAATTGCTCATTTATGAATGTCGTATACTCTATAACAGGCAATAATTAAATAAATGCATTAGCTGGAATTCAAATTGAAATGCTACGCTAGGTATTAGAACAAATAGGATGGGTGCACATATGTAGAAAATTTCCAATACTTCCAATAAAATATTTTCTTCTTTGTTATATAGTATAAATGTAGATCAGTATTTAAACTATTTTCATTTTTCTTTGATTCATTGATAAAAATATCACTAATTTATTGGGTAAAACTCTCCTACTGCGTCACGAATATTGGTAAAGTGATTTTACCATATAGTATTCCCATTGTTATTTTTATCTTCTCTGAATGTTTCTGGGAACAGGGCAGTCAATCAATCAGTTAATTAATTCTTGTCCTAAGTTGGTTAACTAGATCTTTTTCATTGATAACAGCTGGTACTGTCATATGTCACTCTCAGACATATTTTCAAAATATAAGTCCCTTCTTAAAATTCAAGTTTCATTTTTGTTATTATTTAATTTTTATGCTGATTTTACATTAAATCTGCATTATTCATTTTCAAAATGAAACTTTTTCACCTTAAAAATCAATGTATAGAAAGCCGAAATTAGATTTTTGTAATCAAAATTCCTTAATCCCACGTATCTTTAACTTGTTTAATTACGGCCATATTATTGATTTCCACGAAAAAAGTAGCTAATATTAGGTAATTATGTAGAGATTGCTCATGTAAGAAATAAAAAGTAAAACAGAATTATTTAAGTGTTTCTGATGCTCATTCCGTTGCCTTTTTTCAGAGAATCCAATTTATTTTACTAAAAACCTAATACAACAGCTTTTAATGAAAAATCATATTAACCACCGATACAATTCTTAGAGGATAGCGCTTCTCTGTCAAGTTTTTCCAATTTAAAAGTGTATTTTTTGTTAAGTAATTCCACAGTTCTTTTTATTTTTAATGTGAGAAATAAATGAATTATTACACCTTTTATACTCGAACATTTTTCTTTGCGACTAAATAAACGAATTGAGTGCTTTAGCACACTTTTTTTTTCAAAAAAATTTTCGACAAAATTGATTCTTTTAATGAAATATGGGATGTTTTACCGGCACCGTATTATAACCCGAATTGTTTTTTCCACCATACCCTTTGCACAACATCGTTGTTAATTAGACAAAAATTTTTTGACTAATATAATAGTCACGGAAATAAATATTCCTAAGTTTTCCAATGGTCGATGCATTCTCCTACCTGACTAGACCTTTCGTAACTATCGACAATACAGAACGTATTTAAAAGTAAGAAAACATATTTTAAGTAAAAACTTAATCTAGCCAAATGAATAGACGGGCAATAAGAAACATACGGCAAACAATTTGCCTTCGATAACAGAAATTTCAAATTCGTCTTTGGCTCAATTAATTTCAAAAACAAATTACTAATCTGCTTCAACCAATAAAATTCTATCCAAAGATGAGTTTTCATCGGTAGTTGCATTTTGCATAAACAAACCATATTACACGATTATACAAATGTAAGTAATGCGGAATTTCAATTAAGGATTTGTAGCCCATGAAGACGCGTATTATTCTGGAAATATATTATTATTGTTATAAGGTAATTTAATGGTTAGGGTACGTTTTTGAATGGGCACAACTACCAAATAAATATTTAGTAACTCCTCAAAAATACAATCCAGCCACCTAGACTAAATCAGGTCCCTCTTCATCCCTGAGTACCTTCTTCCCCCTTCATTCCATCCACCGCCCCTATCCTGTTCCTTCCCTTTCCACGTTTGCCTAACATTTTCCCCTCTATTACAGTCTTCAACATCACACTACTGATCAATACACCCTTCAACCATTTTTCCTGCCTCCATAGGATTTCTCCCAACAAACCCCTCTCTTCGCCCACCATACCAAGTACTTCCTCGTTTGTTTTCTTCTCTGTCCATATCACCTTCTCCATTCTTCTACACACCCACATTTCATAAGCCCCCAGTCTACCACTATCCTCCTGCTTCAATGACAACGTTTCCGCACCGTACATAGCTACGCTCCATATCAAAGTTTTTACGAGTCTTTTCTTAACATCCTTACTCAACGTCCCTGTCATCCACTCCCTCCTCCTTGTGAAAGCCTCTTTGCCTAGCGCAATTCTTCTCCTTACGTCTGTACTACTTTGACCGTGTTGGTCCAAAACACTACCGAGATACGTAAACTGTTCTACCTAGTCTAGTTTTTCCCCTCCTATTCTAATGTTAAGCTTGGCCTTCTTCTTTCTAGAAAATCGCATAACCTTTGTTTTATTAATATTGATTCTCATCCCATACCTCTCGCACTGAATTTCCAATTCACTAAGCAATGCTTGCAGTCCCTTGGCTGAATGACAAACTAAAGCTTGGTTATCAGGAAACCTAACTGATGTTACGAATTCCCCGCCCACTTTCATTCCTACCTCCAGCTGTACCCATGCCTCTATAATAATTTCCTCTGTATACAGGTTGAACAGCAACGGTGATAATGGGCAACCCTGCCTTACACCTCTTCCTAACACTGCCCAACCGGACTCCCCGTTCCCCACTCGCACCTCAGTAGTCTGAGACGTACTAGTTACGGATTAGCCACCTGTCCCTCCAATCTAGTCCTTTTTTCTGCAATATCCTCATTATTTTTTCCCAATTCACTTTATCAAAGGATTTTTTTAAATCCGCAAAACAGGCAAATACTTCCTGGTGGTATTTTATATTCCTCTCGATTAATAATCTCATTGTTGCAATGGCATTACGCGTATCTCTCCCTTTCCTTAACCCAAACCGATCATCCTCTAAGTAGTCATTTTCCCTACTCCCTTTCCTTATGTTGATGATCCTGTGAACCACTCTGGTTGTATGAAAAATCAAATTTATTGTTCCGTAGTCCTCACATAAAGTAGAATTTACCTTTTTCGGAATATGAACTAACACTGATCTCACTAAATCTTCCGGGCAGATGCCTTCCTCATAAACACTACGAATCAGCACCTAAAGCCTCTTCCTACCACTTTTCCATAAACCTTTTAGTAGTTCCACCCCAACGGCCAAATTTAATTTCACCTCCCTAAATAGCCTTTTTAACTTATCGTCGAGTATGCCTGGATCTAAGCTATATATTATATATTAGCTGCATATTATTCTATAATTATCACTCCAGTAATCTCCGCAATCCTTCCAACTCACCTCTCGAAGAACTAAATTATCTATAATTCCTCTTTCCATCTCTCGCATAATATTCTCTAGTTTTCTTGTCCTCAACATTGTCCTTAAATTCCACGTTCCTATTCTAAATAATTTGATCTTCTTCTCCTACGTCTTCTTTCCTGCTGCTGCCGGTTTTCCCTATAAAGTGTTTCGTGGGATGACGACCGCGGAAGCTTTGCCTTCCCTGCTTCCGGATACGACGCACTGGCGAGCCCCGTAGTTGCCAGCACTCATATTCTCTATATTTTCTATCATTTAAATATTGGGAATGAAAAATGAGGTGGTTTACCGTTACCTTCTTTGACGATATATTATACATCATTAGGTCGCGGAAGTCCAGGGGGTAGAGCGTTGGACTACCGATCGGAGGGTCCCGGGTTTGATTCCTGGGCGAGGAACTCTGGGCGCCTGCAGCTCCACTCAAGCTATTTGATTTTTCGGTCAACAGGTCTTCCTGGGAAACCATAACCGGCAGAGGGAAAAGAACTGACCCCCCTACCCTGATGTGTGAATTTCATACGCCATCAGGCTTAGTAATGAGTGAACTCTAAAATCGCCTTCCAAACCAACCTTCGCGTGAAATACTGTGTTTACGGTTTTATGGTTATAAATATACGAGGGTCATCCGGAAAGTAGTACCCGTTCGTGAAATAAAGACACAAAAGTAAATATTAACAAACATAAAAAATTTTATTTGAAAGAGGATACTTTAAACTACTTCTCAACATAATCTCCAAGCAAATTAAGGCATTTGTCATAACGTGTGACAAGTTTCTGTATTCCTGCTGCATAGTCCTTCGCCGCCAGCTCATTGAGATACGCGAGGGACCCATCTTGCACAAATTTTTGCATAATGCAGATGGTGTTTAACAATTTCATGAACAATTGTTCGAGAAACATTGGGAAAATGCTCACAGATGTCATCAATTGTGACGCGCCGATCGTTCCTCACGAATTCGTCAACTGAGCTCACCAGTTGGTCTGTAATGACAGACGGTCTCTCCGAACGCTCATCGTCGTGTGTGTTCCCCCTCCCCATGTTGAAGTTGCGACACCACCGCCGAACAGACGACTCGTCCATTACATTGTCTCCATACACCTCCTTTAATTGGCGATGAATATCACATGGGCGAACGTTTCTTGCATTGAGGAATTTAATCACTGCCCTCACTTCACAACTGGCGGCGTTCTCAATTTTTTTAAACATTGTAAACAATCACAGAAACAACACAGGCAATGCTAGCGTCACGCAACTTGGCTCAGAGAAGGCAGACAAGCCACTGAAGCTATCTGACCTCGTTCAGCGGCTACTCGCGTCGTCAGCACTTCATGCGGCACGAACGGGTACTACTTTCCGGATGACCCTCGTATGTATATATATATATATATATCCCTCCCCGGACTACAACCTTGACGTGGTGGAAAGGCTTGCGCGTATCGATGACCCCTAGAGCTGTACTGGTGGGAGTAATAATTATTACTCCTGGTAGGGTCACCCATGCCAGATAGGTCGAAGGTTAGGAGCCAGACGAAAGGTAGTCCACGCAGCGTCTGTTCCTCAGTGAGGCGGCTGCAATGGCGTCTGATCCCAATGTGGCGGCCAGTATGTGATGGTGTCACGTTGAAAACACTATTGAGGAATGCAACGGGAAACCACCTCAATTATCATTCACAAGAGTAACATGATGGATTATAGAGAGATTTTGAGTCCTGGCAACTACGGGGCTCGGCCCAATCGGCCGTGTGTCGTGCCCAGTAGCGGGGGAGACAAGGCTTCCGCCGTCGTCATCCCACGAAACCCTAGCAAGGGAAAACAAGCACCAGCAGGACAGATGACGCAGGAGAAGGAGACCAAATTAGTTAGAATAGGAACGTGGAATGTTAGGACAATGATGAGGTGAGGGAAATTGGAGAATGTTAAGCGAGAGATGGAAAGGGGAAATATAGATATTTTAGGTCTATGCGAGGTGAGATAGAAAGATAGCGGGGACTACTGGAGTGATAATTATAGAATAATATACAGCGGCGGGGACGAGAGCAAACGAGGGGTTGCCATAATATTAAATGAAGAGGTAGGAAGAAGCGTAGTCAACATAGAGCAGGTAACAGATAGAATACTACTAGTGGAGATAAAAGCAGAACCGACGAACTTAGTTATTATTCAGGTATACATGCCACCGAGCAACCATAAGGAAGAAGAGGTCGATAGGATATGCGACCAGTTAGAGGAATTAATCGCGTGTGTTCCTGGAGGGAAACATTTGATAGTGATGGGGGATTGGAATGCGACGGTAGGCGAAGGAAGAGATGGTGATAAGGTGAGGGACTACGGTTTAGGCACGAGGAATGACCGCGGGGAGAAAGCATTTGAGTTCTGCAGGAGACAGGGGCTAATCATCACCAACACTTGGTTTAGACACCACAAAAGAAGCAGGTATACATGGAAAATGCCAGGTGACTCAGAAAGGTATCAGCTAAATTATATCCTGGTTAGACATAGGTTTAGGAACAGTGTGATAAATTCCCACAGCTTCCCGGGAGCGGATGCAGACTCAGACCACAATCTAGTTGTTATGAAATGTAGCGTACGTTTCAAAAAGATAAGGCAGGGGCGGCGAGTTAGAAAATGGAATGTAGAAGCATTAGATGGGTTGAAAAGGAAGGAATACAAACAGGCGGTAGAGAAAATCATAGAGGATGGTAAAGGGCTTAGTACTATCGAAGAAAAATGGGAAATGATCAAGAAAGGGTTGTCTATAGCCGCAAAAGACACTATTGGAACCGTTAACGCTAAAAGACTAGGAAACCATTGTTGACGGATGAGATGATTACAACCATGGATGAGCTGCGATAATGGAAGAATGTAAATACAGAATTAGGCAAAATTAATACAAAGATTTAAACAATAAATTAAGGGGGCAACAAAAAAAGCAAAAGAAGCATGGTGGAAGACGCAGTGCGAGGATATGGAAAGTCTGCAGATGAAGGGTGAAATCGGTGCGCTGTACAGCAAAATTAAATCGTTATCGGGAAATAAGAAAGGAAGAGTTATGCTAACAGTTAGAGATAAGGCGGGTAAGGTATTAGTTGAGGCAGGAAAGATCCAGGAGAGATGGAAGGAGTATATAGAAGAACTGTGTAGCAAAGAACTCAGACCAACAAAGTTAGACATTAAAAAAGAAAATGACGTAGAGGAAGACAGCTTAGGTCCAGGCATACTAGACAATAAAGGAGGATGAGGCTATATGGGCTGATCTGTAGTATTTATGAGGAAGGAATCTGGCCGCAAGACTTTATGAGGTCAGTTTTAGTTCCTATTCCGAAAAAGGTAGAGACGACATCATGTGCGTACTATAGGACTATAAGTTTGATATCCCACGCAGGTAAAGTTGTTCTCAGGATCATAAAAAAAAGGATAGAGAATAGGGCAAATGATTACTTAGGGGATGATTAGTTTGGGTTTAGAAAAAGGAGGGGTACGCGTGATGCCATTGCAGTAATTAGGTTATTAATCGAGATGGATATGGAACACAACCAGGAGGTATTTGCCTGTTTCGTAGATTTCGAAAAAGCGTTTGAAAGAGTGAATTTGGAAAAAATATTGAGTATATTGCAGAAAATAGGAATAGATTGGAAGGAAAGGAGGCTAATCTGCAACCTGTACATGTCTCAGACTGCTCAGGTACCTGTGGGAAACGGGGAGGCAGGATGGGCAGTGTTAGGAAGAGGTGTAAGGCAGGGTTGCCCATTATCACCGTTGCTGTTCAACCTGTATACAGAGGAAATTATTATAGAGGCATGGGTTCAGCTGGAGGTAGGAATGAAAGTGGGCGGGGAATTCGTAACATCAGTTAGGTTTGCTGATGACCAAGCTTTAGTTTGGCATTCAGCCAAGGGACTGCAAGCATTCCTTAGTGAATTGGAAATTCAGTGCGAGAGGTATGGGATGAGAATCAACATTAATAAAACAATGGTCATGCGATTTTCTAGAAAGACGAAGGCCTAGCTAAACATTAGAATAGGAGGGGAAAACTAGAGCAGGTAGAACCGTTAACGTATCTCGGTAGTGTTTTGGACCAACACGGTCAAAATAGTAGGGACGTAAGGAGAAGAATTGCGCTGGGCAAAGAGGCTTTCAGAAGTAGGAGGGAGTTGATGACAGAAGATAGTTGAGTAAAGAGATTAAGAAATGAGTCGTAAAAACTTTGATATGGAGTGTAGCTATGTACGGTGCGGAAACGTGGTCATTGAAGCAGAAGGATAGACCTAGACTGGAGGTTTTTGAAATGTGGGTGTGTAGAAGAATGGAGAAGGTGAAATGGACAAAGAAGAAAAAAAATGAGGAAGTACTTGGTATGGTGGGCGAAGGGAGACGTTTGTTTGGAGTAATCCTATGGAGGCAGGGAAAGTGGAGGAAGGGGGTTTTTACCGGCAGTGAGATGTTGAAGACTGTATTAGAGGGGAGAATGTTGGGCAAAAGAGGAAAGGTAAGGAACAGGATAGGGATGTTGGACGGGATGAAGGGAGGGAGAAAGTACTCAGGGATGAAGAGGGACCTGATATAGAGTATGATGATAGATTTTGTGTTTTGTTTGGAGTAATAAAATTATTGTTTGTAGTGGTGTCCATCCAAAAACTTACCTTAACCGGTAAATTACCTTAAATATATATATATATATATATATATATATATATATATATATATATATATATATATACTGTAGGTAATAGCATATTATTTATGCTTAAAGTTTTTGATGATTTTCTTTTGATTCACTTGAGGATAAACTTGGTAAAAATGCATGTTTACATTTGATATTCATGTAGAGTTTATTTGAGTTATTCACTTTTGCATTGGCCAAAATTACATGGACGTAATTATTTTCCCGTTTAATGAAGGACCAGGCTCTTCAGGAATAGGCATTTCTCACAACTTCTTTACATCCCCGAAGGTTTCATATCCTTGAAATTATGAGTTCTGTTTGTTTAAAGAAAAATTGTTTGAAAAATTGAGTCAATTATTTTCAAAAATCAAATTAATCAATTTTTAATATCTATTAGCCTAGAGAGGTAAGTAAGAATAAAGTTAAGAAGTAATAATATTTATAAAAATCCTTTAAGTCATTCACGTTAAAAATTTTGCAAATACAATTGGTCGTCGAGGCAAGAAGATAAGTTCAAGTTTGAGGCTATTGGGTTTTGGTAGTGGAAAAGAATTAATAAAGTAAACCGGATTGGAAAGAAAACCGGCGAAGAAATTGAAGATATGGCAGCGAAAGAGACGAAGATTGAAATAATTAGATTTGCTTCCCATCTTAGGACCCGAGTGCGAATCTTTGAGGCAACAGATACTTTTCAATGGTATCCTGATCCCTTGTTGAAGTGCTTTGTGGAGGTGATCTTTAAATGAGTACGCCGTCCGTCGGATAGGACATTAATCTGCGAACCCCTTGACGCCTTTCATTAAGATTAGGTTAATGCCCACGCCAGATTGTTCTCTACCCTTTTATCCTTTGGCGTTCATCCCTAATGACGCATATGACCTTAGCTATCGGTCGCCTCCCCCAAAAACTACTACTCGGTCATCTATTACCTATTTTCTGATGAATAAGACCTATTTCAATTAATTTCTTCTGGCAATTTCACGATAGCCCTTTCCATTATTTTGAAATTATATTCTTTTTAATGTCACCAGCATCGCAAGAAATAGAATGATTGCAAGGTGACGAAAATGTACCCTAGTCGATGATATGCTTGTCGCACATCTTTAACTTAATGGAGGTTTACGGTCTCATTAATTAAAATTATTAGGTTGATGTCAATAGAAGGTTCCAGCGTAAGTTGTAGAGTATGAGTAAACTAATATTTTTTGTTAGTATACCGTTTAAGGTCTCTTTTGGATGGACGCCGACTTGATATCACTATACTTGTTACCTTCGTCTAACAAGAATAATGTGACACCCCGTACTTAAAACAAAGTGGTCTCTAATTTTGTATGCATTCTACTTCCTTTCATTTTGATAAATATCCCTGTTGTGCTCCTTCCTCTCTCTCTCGTTTGCCTTGCCTCGTCTCTCTTGTTTAAGGTTTCCCTTGCATGAAATCTTCGGCATTCCAGCCCATGTTAAAGGGTTGTATATCTACATTTCCTGCCTCCTTAGGAGTTCTGCTAACAATCCTTTCTCTTGCCACACCGTGCATAGCACACCTTTGTTTCACTTTATGTCCACTTTTCCTTAACTTAACTTCTACGCGTCCATATTCGAACTCTTCAATCTAAGTTTATCATCTTACTTCAACGACCATGTTTCCGTGCTATTCATTACCTCGCAACGAATTGAAGTTTTTCAAAAATTCAGGAAGTCTCTTCTGAATATCTTTACCTAAAGTACTTTTCATCAATTCCCTTCTAAGTTAGCTTCCTCTCTTAGAATTATTCTTCTTCCTACGTCCCTCATACTTTGAAAATTTTATTGTAAAAAACAGTCACGATAGTTCCACTTTTCTATCTTCAATAGGAGCTTGGTCCCTCGTAGCTTGTGCCCTCCAGTTTTAACGTTTAAATTGGTCTTCTTCTCTATCTAATGTCTAAGAATCTTTGTTTACTTTACATTGCATCTTAAATCTATAAAAATAATTTTCTTACTTGCTCGGCAATGATTGTAAACCTTAACCCAGCAGGGTAAGTAAAGTTTGGTCAACCGAAAATGAAATTTCATTAATGGATTCCTTGACTGCTTTCATTCCTACCTCCAGCTCTGGAGATTTAGTCTTTTATCTTGCTGATTCCGCAGTTCACACCATCGTCTTTGCATTCCAAATCGTTACAGTAAGGAGATTTTTCCCCTCTGTCTTATTTTAGCATCTGCTCTCGATTTCTATTTACATAGGTTTCGTTAGTTGAAGACAGCAGCTTTCCTCTCCCACTGACGGGTATGTTTTCGTGGTGGTCAAGGCTCATAATCAGATCTATTTCCATCATTGATTCATGGGATAACTATGTGAGGTGGCTTCTTCCTTTGGTTTCTTCAATAATGCTCTTAGCACGACCAAATCACTCAAACGGACTAGCGTCAGACGACTTTTACAGCCGCCTCACTAACGAATAGACGTTTCAGGCTTTCTTTGGCTTCCACTCTTCGACATATCAGACATGGGCACTGTCAACAGAAGCAATTATCATTGCCTTCGCCAGCATAGCTGTAAAGTATTTAGAATGCACGACCCCTACCACCACTTGACGTTGTAGTCTTTCTGATGTTTAAAAGAGATAAGAGTGATGCAAAAATAGTTTTAAAAAACCTTACTCGTTTGTTCGTCGCAGAAGTTAAGTCAGCACATGTATTAAAATGCATTTTAGAATTTTTCGAATCCACTTTTCAACCCATTGCAATATTGTTGAGAGATTAGCGTACCATTCAGCTGGGAAGCTAATAAAAAATCGAAACTCCTCAACAAACCATTGAGAAAAGTAAAATATCAAATAAGCTGTATCGTTTCCTTCAGCTACAAGTTTCATTTCAAATAATTTTGATTAATCATGTTTTATATCAAATTCCAACTCCGTCAAACACTTCCACTCTTCTAGGTCGAAGCTTTCCACATGATAAAATAGAAAAGTACGTTATTTAAGATTCTTTACATACACCTCAAACAGTTGTAGCTTAAGTAATAACTTCAACTTATGCCATTTTATACTATAATATATTTTTATAACTATACTCTATGGGCTGGAGAAACCAGCGGTCTCGCATCATTTCTTCACTCGTTATTTATGCTGTATTTATGTATACGCATTTTCAAAGTAAATCAATGAAATAGGAAATTGTTATCTGTGAGATGGTATAAATGTTAAGCAGTCAGCTTATTTATTTATGAAATTGAACTTATTTTTAATTAATTAAAAATTTGAGCATCACTGTTAATGATGAAAATACCTTTTATGAATTACCCTGACATGTTTTCTGTGTAATAACTGGTAATTAACTAAAAGCAGTTCAAATCAAATATACCTATATTCTTTTCAGCTATATATCTCATACTGAGAAAATAAATATCCTTTTGAAAACGTTTAAGCGCCTTCACATATAATGAATTGGAATGAAAGGATTCTTCAGCTTCTGATTGAAATGGTAGGTGTGCTTCATGAATAGTGAACTTGTGTTTTCTTTAAATTATTCGATGAGTCAGTAGATTGCTTGGGGTAGACCGCTCCTATCAGCGATTTTTCTCTTTCATAAATCCGTGGGAAACGCACCCCGACTGCACAAACACAAACACAAATCTGCCCCTGAGAAATTAATCCAATGAGGCAGACGTTATATATAATAAGGGAGGCAGCGTCGGGGTCATTCTGGCAAAAAATATTACTACTACTTTCATTCTCTCATCTGCGATTGTCGTCTGGCGAAGGGAAAGGGAGAGAGGGGTTTGTTATGGCATTGTCATTCAGCCGAGGGTGTTCGGGTGACCTCGGGTCAGAGGAAAAACGGGTGAGATGGGAGAATGACGTAGGTAAAGTAGAGAAAGAGAAGGGAGAGAGAGGGTGTAGATGGATGGATATTGGCGGACGAGCAAGGATAGGAGATGGGGAGAGAGATGGCGGGAGTGGGGGATTACAGGGAGTGAAAACTTGTACATCATTTATGAGCAGCCGTCATGGAAACCTATTCCACCTTCACACGCCGATTTACGATCCATTCACAATGGAGGAGTGAATCACTGGTGTGGAGGGTGCGATTTTGGGGGAGCCCACGAATTGTGGACAGGGTGAGTTAGGGGGGGGGGTAGGAGTTGGTGTGAGGGTTGAGGGCTAGCGCGAGGGATTTTTCGGGCCCCAGGGGGGAGGAATAAGTGTTGAGGGATGGAGAGGTTAGGGGAGAGCACAGAATGGAGCGAGGGGGTGTTTAAGGTGTGAGCCAGGTTGGCGGAAGTTTGGGGCGGTCATCTGGAGATAGATAAGAGCGAGATGGAACGGAGGGTGGGTTAGGTGGGCAGGGAGTAATGCGGGTTTTGGTTAATGTGCAGATAGAATGAGAAAATGAGAGGAAAGGTAATGAATTATTTATCCGAGAACGGGCATACATTTAGAACGGAACTCAAGTATAACTGAAGAGGAGCGCTCTTCAAGTGTCACTGAGGGTAAATGAAAACTCGGAAGCTATGACTATCGAGGAGTCGAAACTCATCGTTTTTCGCATTAGCACTCCCGCCTGGAATATTGACTCTTGATATCAATTTTGTAACGAATTCACGTGCGCTGATAATCAACAAAATGGTTACGCTTAATATCCTACGGAGCTGATAATTGGTAAAATCTATAAATTATGTTAGTTCAATTTTGAAATTTAATATCTGCTAATTATTAAAAATCAAATATGAAAATGACGGTAACATTCAAGGTAAATATTCGCTAAAATCTTTTGTATAATGAAGTTGATTCCCGCCATTTGATATTTCAGATTTTATAACTTAAATTCATAAAATATACACCTCTGCCGTGTAAAAATATTTTCATATTGGCATACTATATTTCCTACTTCTGTTCCGATAGTAATGTGATGACTAATAATGAATTTCATTGATGTAATTGTGGCATTGAAACTGGGTTTAAAATTAACACATGACTTGAACTTAACTTTGGCCGTCGGTAGAACTTCAGTGCCATATTTTAAACCAGAAACTAGAGCATTGAGTGTAAAGAACAGTCGGCAGACCATGGAGTGTTATTTACGCTCCATGGTCTAGAGCTCGATGAGAGAACCATTCTAGAGCTGAGGGCCGAACAACTACATAACAACTCCCAAGTCGCCGCAGACAATGGCGGCTGGAATTACAACGTCAACCTTGAAAAGGAGAAGGAAAAGATAGTAAACACATGTAATATTCTTTAATGGGCGTGCTTATCTCTGTTTGTTTTGTGAAGGCTACTTAATGGAGGGAACACTTGAATTATATAATGTATCCTTGATTTGATATTGAATTTATCTTTTTGACTCTTTCCTAACTACAACACTGATTTTATCCATCTGATGTACCGGGAAATTCGTAAATAATAAACTGTATTCATGCACGTTCAATGTAGCGCTGAGTATTTTTGCCTTCAGGGATTCAATGTTCAGAAATATTTTTTATTCTCTGATGAATACTCTTCTTTAACAGAAAATAAAACTTACGGCTGAGTTAAATAATATTTAATGTGTTTTAGTATGTATTTTTTCGATGTTTACGGCAACAAGATACATAACACGTTATTGCTGTTTACGACATGTGTATTTATAATCGCAAATTGACACCTTTATTATTTTTAATATTTTTTCCTTTTTTGTTACTGATATTTTTACCAGGGATTATGATTGAAATAAACTGTTCCAAGAAGAAACAACAATTCTTTTACCTGAAATTAAGTTTTTGAAATATTTAAATATATTGCAGAAGCACAAATATTAAGGAAAAAAAGTATCGTTTTATTGAAGTGCACTTACAGGACTTTTATTTTTTTAAATCCTAAGAAATCTCTTAGGCTAAATGAATACTTCCTTGGGAAATATTTAAACGATTTAATAGTCTTCGGGCATTGCTGAGTTAACGTTTATTACGAATCATTGTTTCTCTTGGCCGTGACATCCTTCCCACCCTTTAAATCCCATCTGCCTTAACGATTAGAAATTCATATCTGAAGAAGAAAACATACATGAGAACTATATATTTGAAGTATCTTCAAATGAGTAATCCTGACATAAAGCAATATTTAGCCAAAAGGGGTACGAATCAAACATTTAGACGTTATTTATCAATATAGAAAGATCATTATGAACTAAAAAAATCATGGGAACCAACTCTTGTTTTTTTTCTAGGCGAATGACATTAACATTATCACCGTTAAAATTTAATTCAGAGTTCATTTTTATAAAAAATAAAATATTTACTCTGATAAACGTTTAAAACAAATCTGGGGGATTTTACATGGGATGAATCCGAATTAATCATGAATCAACAATGTAATACATAGGAATATAGAGATTGGAATGCAAGAAAATATGCTCACCTCCAAAAAGCAATACTTCCACGTTCATGGAAAGTTTTGAATGATGTGTGGAGGGCCTGTAAGCATCATTAAACTAATGAAATGGGAGCGAGATATTGCGGGGGAATGACAACTATATACAACCCTTGTGAAACGAATGCTTGTTTGTCGAGTTGCAATGAAGGATACGATAATTTGCTGAATGTTGGAACCAGCGATATCCTGTCCGCCCGGGGAAGGGAATCGGAGGGAGGTGGAAGGGGATAATGGAGTGCGTGGATTTTGGGAGGTAAATGAGAAAAGGGGTAGATGATGACCCAGAATTTTGGATGAAAACCGCATTAGTAGATTGGAGCGATGGAAAGGGAGACAGTGGGTGCCTGAGGGATTTGGCCTATCAAATATAACTATTAGAGGTATTGGAGAGAGACCTTTATGAGAGAGAACGGACGATGTTGAGTTAAATTTATTGAGCAGCTTTTAAAGTAAGAAAACTCCAAAAATCTAAGGGAAGCCAAGTTTTGCGTATTTTCGTCGAATTGACTTTTTTACCTGCTCGAATATTAGTCGACTTTCGTAATTGTCCGTTATTTTCTGGAATGTTCATACTGATACATTTTTTTATGAAATAAATTGAATTAAATTTGAAGGAGGATGTCTCTTTTTTATTTAAAGCTATTAGATAATACTTTTTTGAAGTAATCAGGAAGTTTATAAACAGGTAATAGGGATGCTGGAAAGATAAGTCAAAGTCGTCTACAGAGGGTAATGCCCGGAATTTTCAGATTGAAGGCGATTTGTAATGGCCACTTAAGGTGCCAGAGAGGGGCCATGCTTTTGCATAGAGCTTCTTATCTGATCAGAACTAAATCTACGAGCACTGAATGCTGATCGTTTAATAGTGGCATTTGGAGGAAAATATGTAATGACCTCAACACCACAGGGCAAAAAGTGAAGGTATTAATCCCCTCCAATCACCCATATCAATGCGCTGTACCTCAGTGCGATAGGTATGGTGATGTAAACGAAATAAAGATTATATTGCTTTTAAGAAAGACCTAGGCTAAGTTAAGCACTAAAATAGGCGTTCATTAATTAGAGGAGGTAGATTAGTTTACTTATCTTCGGAATTTTCAGGACCAAAATGCTCTTAAGTAGTAGGGACATAAGGAGAATAATTGCGTAAGGCAAATAAGCTTTCACAAGGATGAGGGAGGTAATGACAGGAACGTTGAGTATGGAGGCTAAAAAAAGGCTCGACATAACTTAAATATGGAGCTTAGTTTTCTGCACAGCGGAAATATCGTCTTTGAAGCAGGATAATAGGCATAGATTGGAAGCTTTTGAAAGGTGGGCGTGGAGAAAGATGAAGGAGTGAAATGATGGATAGAGAGGAAGACAAACGAGGAAGTGCTAGCTGGGCATGGTTGAGGAGGAATGACGATTGTTGGTAGAAATGCAAAGGAGGGCAGGAAAGGTGGATGCAAAGTGTTTTGTTTGGGAATCGGATGTTGAAGGCTGACATGAGGGAAGAACGTTTGGCAAACAAGGAAAGGAGAGGTACAGGATCGGGATATTGGACTGAATGAAGGGAGGGTAGAAGTTTGTGGAATTGAAAAGGTACTTATGTAGTTGTCGGATGCCGGGCTGCGTTTTTAATTCGGACAGGCAAGTAATGTTGAACAGTTGAAAAGCCCATGTCCGTCCAAAATCTAATTTAACTGGGAATAATATCGTTAGTAAGTATGTACAAGAATGATAAACAATTTCGAGGTATAGACTTTAAAATAGTTCAACGGTAATCTACCTTAATTATCAATATGACGCCTAAGTGAGGCTTATGTGGGAGACTTGCGATAAGGAGTGAAGCTATTGAAATTACAAGAAATAAAATTGATAGTATCGGTTATTTCTAAATGACCATATAACTGAAATTTTAATTAATATCGATTTAGCTGTGATAATTAATTTATTAAATACATACTGATTTTTCTACGCATAGAATCAATATACGTATTTGCTTTCATTCCATGAATCTGTGCAACGACAAAACAATCACAGTCATGTTAGTCACCCTAAAGGAGTCGACCATGGGTAAATTTTTCCGTTTGCGTCATTTAAAATGCCTTTTAATCATTTTTTCATACCCAAGAAGCCGATTATTATTTCAGTTATTTCAAATTCCAAATTTTCTATGAAATATGAAAGCAACACTGCGGGTGATGCCACACCAATGAGAAGACATTTCGAAATATGTAACTTTGATAAATGTTACCACGCTTTTTAATATCAATCAGTAATCATTGTGTTAAATATATATACTTTTTGGTCAAATGTAAAATTTAAAAAAATGTCCTATCATATGCAGCAATTATGCATATATAGCAAACATCGTACGGATACGTTGTAAAATTTTAAATAAAGTACACCTACCATTGAATTATGTACTCATATTTAGTATCTCGTGCCTTCAACTGGAAAGTGGCTACTAATTAGGGTTTCCGTCCATTCTCTACACTACCTCTCATTTCAAAACAGCATATTCAAGGAATTCAACCTAGTGAAATATAGGATTTTTCTAAAACTTAATGTATGGAAAAAAATTCTACATTCCCTGGCTAACTCAAAAAATTACATAAATCGTAACATAAAATAATGTCGGAATTTGAGGTAGATATAAGGCTTTAGGAGTATACTATCGTATTTCTACTCGTAACATGATAATCGGTCAAAAGAGTGAAGATGCTAGACAACATTCTCACATAATAACGCGTCGTGGTGAGGTTCTAATACCACGGCGTAGCTGGAATTTCTATCAATTCTGTCGCTCTAATATAGCATTTTTGTAATCATAAAACCCTATTTAAAACCGACGTGCCGACCCGGTGGCGGCGGGGTAACGTCCTCTTCTGCCATTCCAAGGGTCGCGGGTTCGATTCCCGCCTAGGTGAGTTTTCCTCCACCTAGGGCTTGGGTGTTTGTAAATGTGACAATTGCTATTGTTGTTAATAGTTCGATGTGAAGGCCAAAATGTGCTGTTTTCGGACTGATACTGAATAACTAAATAAATAAAACAGAGAGCAATCTTATTGAGATCCATTTTGAACTCGGGCACAATATGTTGCCCAAAAAGAATGATCCCAAGCGTTGAGACCAAACGTTGAACTCAACGAAAAAACGAAAATCATCTGGGAATATTCAAAACTGCTTCTTAAACCCAAAGAAATCTCCGGGTGTAATTCAACAATTTAACGGGTTTTTCCCAGAGAGTCTTTGATGGTATTTTAGTCCTTATCTCCACTCTTCCGTTCTGGTATGATTTGAGAAAGAAGTGTCACCAACAAGCCATTTTTAATGATAGAAAATTTTGCATGTTCAGAGTAAAAAGTTAATTTGTTCCAGATTTGGACCTTCCTCCGGTTTTTTGGACCGTTAAAACGTTTTTCCAGAATCGATTTCTACCCGGTTTTATCCCATAAAAAAACTTTAAAAAGCTATATTAACATATATCGGTAACCAGAAAAGCTTACATTATTAACATATCATATATTACTGTTCCTAGAGCTGACAAAATACATTTTACGGGTCTTCCCTTGGAATGATTAATTAATATTCATTGTAATTTAGGATCAATTAATAACTATCAAATAATGATTACTGAGAAACTTCGAAGGTGATCACTCTGCACAGTGGAGCGGGTTCCAGGATGGCCGGTGCACCACCCCCGAGTGTCTGCAGCTTTGAGATTCGTGCGAGGAGGGGGCATTACGAATGACGAGGAGGAGGATACGAGGGAATGGCGGTAGGGTGGAGGGAGGGGGGCTGTGGAGCGGGAGATGCGTGGGCCTCGGGGGAGAAGGAAGAGTGGAGGGCACGGGGGCGGGCGGGAGAGCCTGGACAAACAAAGCGAGTTCCGTGCATGCTCCTCTAACAGGAGCCGAAACGAAAGGGAGTGAGTGAGGAGGGGTGTGGCACCGTATTGATTGACCGTTGAAGGTCGGACTACAAGTGTACGTGTGTGGGCATGTGCACGTGTGTGAGTTCGCCCGCGGACGTGTTTGTGTGGGTGCCTGTGGGATACCGTGTATGGACGTGAGTGGACTGAGCCCATGTGTATGTGTGTGTGTGTCTATGTGCGTTTCGAGTGGTCGTCGAAGCGATGGCTCCCCCTCACTCTCCCGCCTTTCACCCTCCCCCCCAACTGACGGATGACCGTGTTGCTCTTCAAGGAAAATGACCAATGGTCGCTCGCTGGCTGGACCGAAATGTTAACCGGGGTTTGGATTTCTTTTTAGGTTGAATGTTTCCAGATTCCGGAAACGAGGCAGTGGGGTGGGTGGTGAGTGAGTGGGGGGAAAGGGTTTGTGGCGTTGGACCTTGTTGGTGATTCTGGGACGAATTTTAACCGCAAAGTGATCTTGAGAATCGACTTCGGCTTCCTTCCGGTGCCGTTCCGATTCTTCTTTCGCCTTGTTGCATAATTTAAACTTTTTATAGCCCTCTCCGTCGTCGAAAGGCATCATTCAAGTGGATGCGCGCCCAGACCGAGTCGTGTGGTCGGCTAGAGTGGGGCTTGCAACTCTTTATGGCCAATTGGGTTGCAGGTGTGACTGCCCGATCCGTTTGGGTCCGATGGGGTCATTCAGATGCACCCTACCAAATCCAGATCGAGAGGATTTTGTGGTTGTGGGAGAAATCATGCTGAGTAAAAGTGGGGCTACAAAGAGCAATCGGGCTCTCGTTCTCCCGATTCCGAACGGCTCTGTGAGAGTACACATGAAAACGAAAATCCGGCATACAGTACAGAAGTACTTACACCGCTCTCAAAACCAAACAGGTTTGCTGATTGATACTTGGAATACTTCATGAATATATTCCCAATTTGAAACCTTATGTCAATCATTATTGTATTTTTTATGATATGAATTCGCACACGTGCTAGTGGGCATCTTAAATGTTTTTATTCCTATCCCTCCCTTCCGATCAATTGGCAATTCTAGTTTGAAATGTGTTTAAAGCTATCAATAATATAAATTTCATTTTCACACAATTACGGCAACACTGAAACTCGTTGAATGTATTTTAACAAAATTTGCAATTGTGTAACCTGCATGAAATTAAAAAAATATGTTTGAGATGGTAACCACAGTCATCAGTTTTAGGGAACACATGTGTCAATGAGCATAATTTAAATGGCCATGGTTAAGTGAATATATGTAAATCATATAAATAGCATGCTAAATCAATTCGTAACCATCGCACTGCAAAGCACAGCGAATGAAAAGTTTATTTTTCTATTAATGAACCTCCACGGGTTAACCTAATGGGGGACCACCAAACAAACCCTGCCATACGCCCGGTTGGCTTGCAGGTTTGGTGCAGTTATAAGGTAGAGTCAATAGTCTATTGATTCTATTGACTTTAGAATATTGTTGAAATATCGAACACGATGTTTATCATTGCTTTTGTTCATTTCATGAGATCAGTTAAATGTTTAATTTAATACGTATTTTGGAAAACCCTCGCGATAAATTTAAAAAATGGCAATACACACTCTTTCGATTTCATCAAAAATACAAAATATACCCTAAAAATGTCCGAAAACATTTGGAAAGATTCCGATGAAAATGTAAACTTTGTTTAAAATAATCATTAACTACAATTACTGTGATTAACTTTGATATTATTAATAATACAATAAGGGATCTTTGTAACATTACGTTCAGTGACGAATCTATTTAAAAAGCTGTAGAGTAGTTTTATTGGAAGCAAAAATCTTCATCAATCTATGGATTGGTTTGAAATACGTAACCTCATTATTCTCTTACCTTCTCTTTTCATTCTTCATACTTTCCCAGTCCCCGTCCGAAATTGCTTCCTTTTTATAATCAACCCTTGTTTTTCTTTAAATCTTCCCCCTTATGTCCCCTTTCTTCTCATTCTTCGACACGCAGCTGTTGATCAGATTTCCTTCTAGTTTTATTTCCTTTCTTTTGTTCCCTTCAGACATTGCTCTTAACTCACACTTCTACCTACTTCTCGTTTTCTATGTCAACTGGTTCAATTTTCATTATTCAGTATCACCTCATTGCCTCCGTTCTGAGAGGCCTTCTTCAGGTATGGCCTGACCTGAAGAAGGCCTCAGCGAAGACCGAAAGCACAATCTAAAATGCTGGTGTTCGTTTACTTGTTATCTATTTGTTTTATGTTCTAATGTGCCGTCCAAATGTTATATTGCTCTCTTGAGTGCTTCTATATCATCGATACACACACACACACAATATATATATATATATATATATATATATATATATATATATATATATATATATATATATATATATATATATATATATATATGATATGGAAAGTCTGCAGAGGAAGGGTGAAATCGGTGCGCTGTACAGCAAAGTTAAATCGTTATCGGGAAGCAAGAAAGGAAGAGCTATGCTAACAGTTAGAGATAAGGCGGGTAAGGTAATAGTTGACGCAGGAAAGATCGAAGAGAGATGGAAGGAATATGTAGAAGAACTATATAGTAAAGAGCTCAGACCAACAAAGTTAGACATTGAAAAAGAAAATGACGTAGAGAAAGACAGCTTAGGTCCAAGCATACTAGAATGTGAGATAGAAAGGGCATTAAGGGAGATGAAACTAAATAAGGCCGTGGCGGTAGATAACATTCCCGTGGAACTTTTAAAATGCTTAGGAAAATGTGGGAGGAAGAGGCTTTATGGGCTGATCCATAGTATTTATGAGGAGGGAACCTGGCCGGAAGACTTAATGAGATCAGTTTTCGTTCCTATTCCGAAAAACGTAAAGGCGACATCAATTGCGGACTACAGGACGATAAGATAGATATCCCACGCAGTTAAAGTCAGCAGCTCAGGATCATAAACAAAAGGATAGAGAGTAGGGCAAATGATTACTTAGGAGATGATCAGTTTGGGTTTAGGAAGGGGAGAGGTACGCGTGATGCCATTGCAGTAATGAGATTATTAATCAAGAGGAATATAGAACACAACCAGGAGGTATTTGCCGGTTTCGTAGATTTCGAAAAAGCGTTTGATAGAGTGAATTGAGAAAAAATAATGAGTATATTGCAGAAAATAGGAATAGATAGGAGGGAAAGGAGGCTAATCCGCAACCTGTACATGTCTCAGACTGCTCAGGTGCGGGTGGGAAACGGGGAGTCAGGATGGGCAGTGTTAGGAAGGGGTGTAAGGCAGGGGTGCCCATTATCACCGTTGCTGTTCAACCTGTATACAGAGGAAATAATCAAAGAGGCATGGGAAGAACTCGAGGTAGGAATGAAAGTGGAGCTATACATGCCTTTGAAGTACTTTTTTCGAATTTCTCAAACTCTTATAATGAAATAAAGCTTACGAGATAAAATACATGTACACCGTTATTTTTATTTCTCAATTGCAATAGTCTCAATATATGAAAAGGATGCGATATATTTATTCACTTCCTTGAGGAAATTTGCAGCATTACTAGTTGAACTGAAGGAAAAGTGAAAAATGAAGAATCTCATGATGAAAATTATGGATAGAAGTATTTTTACTCGAAAAATAATTTCGGTAATTGGTAGACTACTTGAAAATATGGCTTTTTTTTATGTATCAAAATTGTAAGTTGTCGTATTATAATACTGGTAAACTGAATTCTTTTTATGTCAAATGGCTACATATCATAAATTCATAGCTTCCTCTCTAAGAAAATATACTTTTGAAGATAATTTGGCTACCAGACGGCGACTATTTGAGAGGGTTAATCAGTCAAATGTGTTAATCAATTTAGGATATTGGTTTGTAATATGAGGTCGCTACAGAGCTACGGAAGAATAAAAAAATAAAATTAGCAATAGGTATAATGGGCAAATTTGGGCAAGAAAAAATTCAGTGTCCATTAAGTACAATTCTAAATTTTGGATAATGGAGATGGGAAGGAGTATCAGGAAATGGAAAGTAAAATACTTGACCGAATTCTGAGGGAGCCGAGTACGGTAGTACAATGATGGAAGCAGTAGTGGTAGTCATTAGAGGAAGCGACCCGACAGTTTAGGTTGTGTGTGCATTAGCGCGCTCAAAGATTCAGAGGTATCCACAATTTGATATTCTGCTCTAAAGGCGGCGTCTTCACCTAAAGCACGCGCCTAAGAGCACCCCAAGTAGGGATCGTTATTGTACTGACGAATTCTGCCACCTTCGGGATTTGAACCCGGACCGTCAGGATAAAAGAAATATGAAAATATCTCAAATAAAGTAAAAAGAGACGGTGGACGAAATAATAGGAAAGATAAAATATAATAGGTTTATGATGCCATGGATTACAGAATATTTGATTAGGAAAGGAAAGAAAAGGTCATGGGGGAACGTCAACAGAAAATGAGGGAGACGAGAGAAAAAACAGCGAAACAGTAAACATACATGTAGGTGAGAAAGTGATACGGTGGAAGAAACGTGGTTGAAACAACTTCACGAGGATAAGCAGAATGTACAGAGACAGGACTGCGTGGTCGTGCTATATAGAAAAGTGAAGAACTAGTAGGATATAGGAAAGCAAAATAAATGTACGATATGAGCAATGCAGCGACAAAAATATCAATTGAAGGAGAGATTTAAATCAAATAGAAAAAATACAAGGGGAACTATATGCGGAAGATACTGGTCCTGCAAGTTAAGGTATAGAAAGGGAGTATATTGGTGTGGATGCCTTAGAACCAAGAACACTAGAATGAAAGATAGAAAAAACAATGAAAGAAATGAAATGGAACAAAGCTGATGAGCTGCAAAACATTCCGGAAAGAGTTTAGAAAAACGTACGGTTGTTTTTTTTGGGCTCAGTCGTAGATTTTATGATTAAGGTATTCGGTAAAAACTGTTCGCTGCATCAATATTGTTGTTTATGGTAAAAAAGTGATAAGCAACCGAATGTGAAGACTATAGAATGATAAGCTTTCTTTTGCATGCTGAAAATTTTCCTCATATGGTAACGGCTGGATGGAAGACGACAAATGTGTACTTATGAAAATATCAGCTTTGATTCAGAAAAGGAAGAATGACGCTTGACGGTACAACAATTACTGGTTGAAAATTATATAAAAATGATCTGACAGAAAGGAACATAAAATATTTTCAGAATGAATTTTCATGTTTTGGGTGTTAAAAAGAGAAAATTACCGCTGTCCACGAAGGTTATACAATTGATAAAAATACAAGGGAGGAAGAAATAATATCGTGAGAGAGGAATACGGAGGGCTGGATGCACTAGTTAAACTATGTGGAGAACTCTTCAAATCTGTCAAATTTGTGTGTGATCAAGTTTGCTTATTACGCCGGCAAAATCATTTCCACAATGCCGGGCACAATAAAGGATCAATGTAATGGCTATGAGATGAGAATCAAACTTGAGGTAAAAAGGGTGATTGAGATTCGGAGATTTCTCTGGAGGGACGCTAAGATAAACATTATAAAGGAAGGATGAAAACTAGAAACGATTAGAACACATCATATAATTGGAATTACTTTACATTAAGTCAGAAAAAGTTGTAATTCCATGAAGATAATTTTGTTGCGTAAAGAAGATTTAACAAATGAGTCGCAATTGGTGACAGGATCGTTGACTCAGTATTTTAGGAAAAGTCGAGTAAAATCTTAAAATAGGATCTTAGCTTTACAATTATAGAGCTAGGGCACTTAGTTATAAATGCATCAGGGTAATTAAAGATTGGAAGCTTAAATGAGATTGTGAAAGAGATTGGGCAATGGAATTGACAAAAAGGAAATAAGCAAGAGATAACTACAGATAATTGCAGATAAAGTCATAGGCTTTTTCTATGGGATCTACTGGGATGGAAGTATAAAATAAACAGATCTCTTCTTGTAGCAGTAATAGTGATAGGACTATTTGGTTTTGGCGACTACATAGATCATTCAGCACTGCTCAGAACCCAATATTTATTTGATAAAGAAATGAAACTGGAGACTACTAAGGCTCATATTAGCAGTGAAATAACATTAAAACAAAAAGATGATTTGTGTAATGTATCATTTTTTTACTACAAGAAGCGTAGGATGACAGAGTTCTAATAGAGAGCAATAATTCAGCCAATGAAATCTGGGTTATCGTCTAACATATGGACTAGGTCTCCTCGATGTTTAGCCTATCTAAAAATTAGATAGGAACGGTTACTATATATATTTGATTGCACCGAGAGTCAAATTGATAGCAAGGGACTGTGCATTTTTGTATAGAGGGCTGAGGTTTTTCACCTTAATGGTTGGGAAAATTTGGGGATATCATGGAAAAGCAAACGCTGAATTTGAATTAAACCCGTCCGTGCATGAAATTATGATCATTGGTTACTCTGAATTGCAACTGGTACTCGGCTGCAGTTATGGAAAATTTTGAGGAAATTGCACAATTTAATGTTAACGGACAGCGCAAATATATGAACAGTACGAGCAGAGCATTTGATTATATCCATTAGAGAAGAAAATTCCATTGTAATAATTAAAATGCGTCTTATCCCAGTTATTTAATAAAATAAAATTAACAACATCATCAAAAACATTCTCTAAAATCCACCCCCCCGTCGAATTATTTTAAATGCTCCTCCACCTCAAAGGGGACTGTGAGCGTCAAAATCAGCAAGGAGCATGAATTATTTGCAATAGTGAAGGATCCATGCTGCTTCCGGGAATTACTGTCGCGCCGCGACTTTGCTTGCTGGGGCGAGGTTGAGACTTAATAGTTCCTTCTTACACGTACGACCAGCATATTACATTCAAGATAATTACAAACATTCAATTATAAAACAGAGGGCGCGAAATCACTCGCTCTCCTAGTCCTTCACGCGGGGCTTCTTTGAGTGGAAGAAATGGAAAGGTTCCCATCGCAGACAGACGCCCTTCTCACAAGGCTCAATTGGACTAAACAGAATCAAAAGGTGGTCACTCCGTGGCCCTAAGTACTAGATACTACAGAGGTTATTTCTCTAAAATAAAATCAATGTAGAAATAACCTCTGTAGTATCTAGTATTTTAGTATGTAACCCTTGTAGTATTTAGTATCTTTTGATTCTGTTTAATCCATTTGAGCCTTGCGAGGAGCGCTTCTGTCTCCGACGGGAACTTTTCCATTTCTTCCACTCAAAGAAACCCCGCGTGAAGGATTAGGAAAGGGAGTGATTTCGCGCCCTCTGTCTTATTACTGACTGTTTGTAATTATCTTGAATGTAATATGTTGGGCTTAGGTGCAAGAAGGTACTATCAAGTCTCAATCTCGTCCCAAGAAAAATAAGCTGTTAAATAAATGACGGAATTATATCTAGCCGGTGACATAGATATAGGTTTGTTAGTTACCGTCTTAGATAAATGATTGCTTCTTTGTTTCCGTTAAGGTGTTTGAAACTATTTGTTTTAACATTTTTCAAGACTCTAAGATCTTAGTAAACCTTTTGGTTTAAGTGGATAGATCATGTTTCTGGGTTAAGGCTGTAGACTTATTAGTTAGATGAGAAGCGACAGTAGCAAAAGAGCCATAAAGTGTAGGCGCATTGAATTACCTATATTTATTTCGCAATCCTAGATATGGAATATACTTGATTAATATAGATCTAATTAATTATGTAATAAGTTAATTTAAATATTTTCGTCAGTTTTTTCTTCAGTAGTTAAGGGCAATCGTGGGAATACACGGAGAGTTTTATTCATCATAAGGGATACGATTCATTTTCTTTGTCGTAAGCCATCGGCAGTTGATGACCCCGCGAGGGGTCATGTCTTGATCAATTTCCTCGATGTCGACTTGTAAAAGGTTGAAATAAGAAACTACACCATGACTCTTGTTGAGAGATATGTATGCTTCAACCAACACGGGAACTTTCGGCAAACTGGAACTACCACTCTGCTCTTCATCAATCACATTTGTGCACCTTTTTTTAAAGTCTCAACACCATTATCTAACCTTTTCTTCATTCATTACCACAGGTCCATAAACTAGACACACCTACCGATGAATCTGGGCAGTTGATGATCCGTTTGAATAAAAAAATCGAGTCATAGCTCGACCTGAAAAATAGATGAGAGCTACGATTTTCGCGTTTATTGCTATTTGCATTCACCCACAAGGAAAAGACTACTGAATCAACATATTGCAAAAACTGTCCAGAATTAAACTTACATTTACGCGTAGCGAGCGAAGTAGGGGGGGGGAGTTGAATGTTTTCCATACATATTTACATAAGTACTAGATCAGTGCGTCTTGAGCTACCTTGTTTGGAATGCCAAGCCACTTGTCGTTTGTGTACATTAGCGAGTAAAAATGAACAATGTAATTGGAAATCCCTCGGAATGTAAAATCCGTCGAGAGATAATGTTTTTACTGTCAATTAACTTCAAAGCTGTTGTTCCTTCCTCGTATACTTCACAATAATTGCCTATGACTTTCAATTGGCTTGTATTTTGCCAGTAAAAATCTAATTATACGAGGGTCATCCGGAAAGTAGTACCCGTTCGTGCCGCATGAAGTGCTGACGACACGAGTAGCCGCTGGACGAGGTCAGATAGCTTCAGTGGCTTGTCTGCCTTCTCTGAGCCAAGTTGCGTGACGCTAGCATTGCCTGTGTTGTTTCTGTGATTGTTTACAATGTTTAAAAAAATTGAGAACGCCGCCAGTTGTGAAGTGAGGGCAGTGATTAAATTCCTCAATGCAAGAAACGTTCGCCCATGTGATATTCATCGCCAATTAAAGGAGGTGTATGGAGACAATGTAATGGACGAGTCGTCTGTTCGGCGGTGGTGTCGCAACTTCAACATGGGGAGGGGGAACACACACGACGATGAGCGTTCGGAGAGACCGTCTGTCATTACAGACCAACTGGTGAGCTCAGTTGACGAATTCGTGAGGAACGATCGGCGCGTCACAATTGATGACATCTGTGAGCATTTTCCCAATGTTTCTCGAACAATTGTTCATGAAATTGTTAAACACCATCTGCATTATGCAAAAATTTGTGCAAGATGGGTCCCTCGCGTATCTCAATGAGCTGGCGGCGAAGGACTATGCAGCAGGAATACAGAAACTTGTCACACGTTATGACAAATGCCTTAATTTGCTTGGAGATTATGTTGAGAAGTAGTTTAAAGTATCCTCTTTCAAATAAAATTTTTTATGTTTGTTAATATTTACTTTTGTGTCTTTATTTCACGAACGGGTACTACTTTCCGGATGACCCTCGTATATTGGACTTCACGATTCTCGGAATTTTCAGTTGCAGAGCAGATTTTAAAAGCCTGCAGGGAACAAAGTAGAAGAAACACAGCTTGGACACCACCACAGTAGGATGTGTACTCGGTGTATGGACATTTAAATACCAAGAGTTCTAGTCCAAACCACCGCCACGCTGCACCGAAATGTAAGTTACTTTCTAGTCAGCCATCTTAACTCCTGAGTCCTCGGAAACCGCTTCGATGGAGCTGCATGAGTAAAACATTGTTAGAACTCGCCAGCATTTAAATGTTACAGAACGGCTCTTAATTTTAGAATATTCCTCATATTAAGAAAAGAAGACACCTTGAAAAAAGGTTATTCATTCTTAGAACACCTCATCAAAAGATATATACTTTACTTTCGCAGAAAATGCGTTCTCTCCTGATCGTATCCAAACGTGGTCTCTTTTTTGGAAATGCTTCTCCTATATAAGGAAAAATTTCGTTCCTTCAGATGTCCTCAGCCTCCATGCAGCCTCAAATGGGATACCGTAGCTCGAGCTTATAGGGTTGCAGAGGCTAACCAAAGAGATTATAGCACTATTTGTACGGTTCCTCTGTTTTAGCACAGATATCAGCTGATCAGCACAGATTTTAGTACAGATATCAGCTGGCCCCTTCACGGCTATACACTTTCGACCCGAACTCAACAGGACCCTGTGCCATCAACAATCTCCAAACCCACGAGTGCCGATTGACCCGTTGGGGTCACCTCTTGGCCTGTCATGTTCAGTGAATCTCAGACCAAAGTAGAATATTGCGATCTGACTTCGTCGGTTTTCCGACGCCCTTCGAAAAACCGAGGCCTGGATTGTCTTCTCCCCTCAACGGGCCACCGCGCAGGGCAAACGCGCAAGTAGACCAGCCCAGGTGTGCCGCTCTTCTTGATATCACCCGATCCACTTACTGATGAATATTATCTAACTTGAAGGGGGTTTGTTTTTAGGGTATTATCCACCCTTAACGTCGCCTCATACGACAAGCAGGGATACTGCGGTAATATTTTCTTTCCCCCTTCCCCCTGGCGGGGATTTGGGATATTTAGTGTCATGTTTGTCAGAACGTACATCCATATTATTATGAGCAGTTCCTTTGTTCATTAAAATATACTATTTCCTGATAGGTAACTGTTAATGGTAGAGGAAACTAGAAAAATGAAGAGTTAAGATTGCTCTCATGCTCAGCATAGAAAAGAGAATACAAAAGAATCTATCGTTCTATTTGACATTTGTAGATCTGTTTAAAGGTTTGACAGCATTCCCTGGAAGAGGATTCTATACATTCGAATACATATTACAATTAAATGTCTCCAGAGCAGATTTTAATCGGCTATGCGAGAAACATGCGGATTTATATGATGGTATTCCATGTGGTAAAGGCAAGGAGGCATTTAAAAATAAAATACATACGTAAGTTAGGATTGCTCATTTTTGCTATTGAAATTATAAGTGCATATCTAGAAGTTTTTATAATAAACGCAAGGAAAAGGCTCGAAGTAGCAGCCCAATGAAGAGAACAGAAATGTATTCGTTGTGGCTATTATCACAGAGAAACAGGAAGACCTAACAAGGTAAATACTCTGGATGGGGAATTGGATGGAAGAGTGCGCCCTCAAGATATGCAAGATTGTGAAAGTGGTGGTTTGCAGTCAAGGTGGATAATTTGCAAACAAGAATCGAGAAAGAAATTTTGGATTTATGATTACGTCTTCGATTCAGGCAGCATGATCAGCAGCGGTGAGAAAGCAAAAGGATTATTATGCGAGTAAAAATAAAAGCGAGGAAGTTTTTGGATTAAAAGAAACTAAAAATCATTCCAAATGGTAATAGATCTAAAGAAGTGATTCATAAAAACCTTTTCTTGAAGATGTTAGTCGA
The DNA here is from genome assembly GCF_022747635.1 of Hetaerina americana. Lineage (NCBI taxonomy): Eukaryota > Metazoa > Arthropoda > Insecta > Odonata > Calopterygidae > Hetaerina > Hetaerina americana. Next base: position 69,556,299 of record NW_027287205.1, on the reverse strand, counting down.
TATTTCCCTAACCCCCTCATCCCTTACCCTTTCCTCCTGGTGCTGCACCCCCTGCCACACACTTTTTGATGGCTTGCGGGGTATTGATGTAAATGTAGATATTTGTAGTAGAGAAAAGAAGATTCGCGGTGACATGGTAATGTCGCGATACCGGAAAATGGCGTTGTTTATTAGGATACTATTGATATTTGGTAGTCTACCGTTTAAAGTAGGTTATGGACGAATTATAGAAAACTCACCTACATTTCATAACATTGTCTAACGAGAGAAAACCTGGTTTTTCACGCTTAAAGATAATCTTGTTAAATTCGTAAGATATTTTACTTCTTATCATTCCGTCCAGCATATCTATCCTACTAATTCCTTCGTTGTCTTCTACTCTATCATAATATCCACCTTACCATCGCCAGTCAAAATATTCTACATCAACCTTCTCTGCCGCCAATGGATATATCCCAGCAACCATCTTTTCTCCTCCACCAAGTCGCGGGAACCTGTGGAGGTCAGGTCGAAAGTATATAGCCGTGAAGGGGCCAGTGCAGCTGATATCTGTGCTAAAATAGAGAAACTGTACAAATAGTGCTATGATCTCTCTGATTAGCCTCTGTGGCCTAATCAGCAAGAGCTGCGGTACCCCATTTTAGGCTACATGGAGGCTGAGGACATCTGAAGGTACGAAATTTTTCCTTATATAGGAGAAACATTTCCAAAAAAAGGGACCACGTTGGGACACGGTCAGGGGAGAATGCATTGTCTGTGAAAGTAAAATATATTTTTTACTCGGTTTTTTGCTCACCGTCAATTTTACGTTTCCATTCTTTTGTACAACATTCTTCAAATGCCTCCAATCTACGACTATTATCTTACTTCAATCGTCATTTTTCCACACCGCATGAGTAAAAATCCATGTCAAATTGTTCCCTAATCTTTTCTTCAAGTCCTGACTTAACATTCCTGTCTTCAAGTCCCTCCTCCATTCGGAAACTTCTTTGCTCAATGCATTTTTTTTTATTTCCCGGATATCGCGATGATGCGGTGGCTAACCTACTGGCTTCCTACCCAGAGGGCTAAAGTTAGAATCCCGGCGGTGGCAGATATTTTTCAGTGGTATCCTGGTCCCTAACTGAGATGTTTTGTTGAGAGCACTTTGAGTGAGTACACCGTTCGTGAGATGAAAAGTTAAACACTTTGGCACCTTCGATAAGAATAAACCAATGCCGACGCCGGGTTTCTCTCCGCCCTTCAGCCTCTCCTGTCCATCCCCAATGCGTGAATGACCTCTACTGTCGGTCTCCTCCTCTAAAACTATTACTTTTACCTTTTTCCTCCCTAGTACAGTAGCCTTTTGGTCAAATTGCTTCTAGGAAAGGTAAACTGTACCACCGGCTCTAGTTTAGAAAACCGCCAAACCTTTATTTTTTGTTTGTCATTTATTCTCATCTCTAACCTATTGCACTGACTTTTCAATGCACTCTGCAGTGTGGTCAACCCCTTACCTGACTGATAAACCAAAGCTTGTTCATCATTAAACCAAACTGATTTTTTCGATTTCCCAACAGTTTTCTTTTCTGGTTCCAATTCCTCCCGTGCCACTTTTACCATTGTCTCCAAATACATGGTGAAAAAGATTAATGATAAATATGTTAAATTAAAATGAAACAGCATTTATAGGGTTTGGTTAAAAGACGATATTAAAGAGAGGTAAATGGAAAATAATTGGACATATCTGGATAGATGATGGCTTTAAAGTCAGCAATGATGACTGAAGGAAATATTGAGCGAAAGTCTTTCAGGAGTGGTTAACGGATGAATGACGAGAAGAAAGTACTCGAAGATGCCAGTGCAAGGATATTTGACGGAATAAAGAAATAGGAAAGCAACCAAATAATTTGTAAAGCTGCGAAAACACACTCCTCTGTTTTATATCCAGGGTGACGCACAATAATTAAACATTACTTACAATTACATTACATGACTAGACAACTGACTTTTTATTGGTCACTTATATCCTTCGTAATACTCGGATAAGCAAATTGTTCCCTCCCAAACTAGAACTATTGAAATCTTTTCGAAACTTTAGTGAATAGTTATTTTAAATTATTAGCATGAACATTTATGTACTGACTAAATAAACATTTTGTTGTGCTACCTACTCGTCACGTAGCTATTGCTGTGTTTACCTTCGCTTGGAAATTACGTGGCAGAGACTTGGGAAAATCCTGCTATCTTTTCACGCAGAAAAGTGGAATCCATACTTAACTTAATCTCATTTTGAAAATTTGTCAAAATAGCAAATGAAAATATTTTTCATGCCGGTGAAATCCTCACCATAATGTAGATTTCATGGAATTCCTGAGAGTTTTTAATATATATCCAAATTCTAGTATAAACCAGCTGGATCACAGGTTACCATTTATAGATCACGGAATCAATTCAATTTAATTTAGACATCACGCATAAGAATCGCTTTCATGCGTTTGCTGCTGTTAAATCTGTATTTGGGGTCTAATAAGGTTACTATGCGATTTGCGGTGTTGGTTGATTTCATGTTAATGCTACGACAATCGGGAGTAATTTTTCCATGAATGAGATGGAAATCTTTGGAGTTACACATGAAGAAGAGGCAACTACTCTGATCAAAGGACCTGAGGTTGCAATTAAGGAAGCTGTTCGTTGAAGCTTTCATACTGTGGCGTTCAGAGACATGGAATATTGGGAAAAAAAAGACCAGCAAAGAATAGAAGACTTTGAAACCCGATGCTGGAAGAGAATGCTGAAGATCAAATGGACAAACAAAGTGAGGAATGAGGAAGTACGTATATATCGTATGAGTGTAGAAGCAGAGACGACCAAACGGAAAAAAACTTAGAAGAACCAGATGAATAGGACACAATTTGAGACAGTGGATTAATTATAAGAATGATAGAAGAGAAATTTTAAGAGAATATCCTACGTGGAATGTATAGACACAAGTACATTATGCAAATCAAGTAGATCGCAAAAACAGAAAAGATATCAGGGGATGTGAATATTAACAATGAAAAAGAGAAAAAAGTTGACTGTAGTAAACAATTCCTAAGGTTAAAATGCTGTAGATGATGGGGTTTGAACCTTTTAATAGCAAATTAATATCCAATTAAGATCTCATACAACATGTCAAATGGTAAAACCGGATTGAAAATGAGTGTGTTTATGAAAGGCATGCATTTCATTCATCGAAAGCGTAAGCAAAATGTTGGGTTGCCGAATCACTCAGTTAACCAGTCAACCGAAAGTTTTCCTCGCAAAATAAACCCATGTGGCAAAAAAAACTCGGTTTTCCAGGCGCCAGGAAGAGGAAGAAAAGCGTGACATCTCCTTCAATTTCTCCCACCACCTCTCACGTCCCCCGTCCCGTTGCCGTACACCTTCCCTCTTTCCCCGGGGTGCGCCCTTCTCCTCTCCAACCCCGCACTCCCTGCCTCCCCCGCGCAATCTGGGTCCTAAACGCCTCCAGAATCACTTTCTCGTCCTTCGTCAGGCAGGAAGGTCTTTCCCGTTCTTATCACCACCACCACCGCCGCCGCCGCCACCTCGACCAAACCCCCTCAGCCGCTCTATCCCCCCTTTCTGCCCCTTGCAAATGATAGCCGTCCCGCGCCGACGGGGGAGGGAAGCTTTCGCCGCGGGCCGCCACCGTCGTGGGAGGCGCCATCAGCGCATAAGTCAGCAGGCAGCGCCACTGAGACTCCTTTGGCGACGGCCTCCCATGCCTCCTCGCCGTTCCCCGCCACGGGAAGAAGAGCAGGCGGGGTGCGGATCGTGAGGGTGGGTTTGCATGGAGTGTGGGCGTGGGGGCGGTGGGGGATGGTGTGGGACTCGGGGGAGGGGTCGGGTGGGGCGGCAAAAGCTTCTAAATCGGCCTCCAGTGCTCTTGACAGGCAATTTTCTCCGCTCTGATCTCCTACCCCCTCTCTCCAACTCTCCCCCCTCTTTCTTTACACGCCTTGCCCCCCCGCTCCCCTCGCATCCCTATCTTTCTCCCCGTCCTCTCCTATCTCTATCGTTTTTCTCAGTCTAAATATTCCCTTCCTATTCGATTCCTTGGTATTTTCTTCGTGGATCTCCTTTTGCTGTTTCTTCTCCTCTCAATCTCACGCTCCGTAAAAATTGAGTCGAATTCGACAGAGTCGTAAGCACAGTAACTTCAGGCAAGATGTAAAATGGTGATAGAAACAGATATGTAAAACAAGTAATTAAACGCTATTACCAACATTCGCTTCAATCAAACCCTCAATTAATACCTTTGGGAAATAGATTTCTGTAACTACAACGCCTAGCATTTTTCTTTCGTGTTATTAAGCTTACCTTAGTGAAGATATGCCGCATGATTTCATTTTACCATTCATCATTTACAATTTTAAGAAGATTTGCTGTATTTCAATGGAATTACGATACATTTCATTCTGATCAGTCGCACAAATTTAGTTGGCATTAATATAATCAAAGATGGCCATCGCCCAATTTGACGTTTTAAATTATGAAGTAATTTTTATCTAGAACAATCGCAATTTAGCATAGGTGGTAAAGAGATGCGAGCATTAAAATTGTAGTACTCCTTAGAGAATTTGTGAGAAACTCGTTCCACAACATATGTCTAATATCCAATCCAATTAAACGAAAGGGCTACATTTTTAGCATAAAGTGCACTGGAAGAGATAAATACCTGATTCATTTATTCTCCAACAGCTGTTTATAATTAACAATGGAATACATAAATGGTTTGTATTAAAAGTATCGGAAAAAGTTTCGGATAATTAGATTTGTTCATATCTTGCTACTTTTTCTCAAAATTCTTCAAAGCCTATCCCTGGACCTTTGGCACACTCTTGCCAGAGGCTTTTCCATGACTCGAAGGCTCCCTGGTAGGCGGATTCCGCAAGGTCCTTAAGGGTACGCGTTCAAGCTTCTTTGACGGCACTTAGGGCCCCTAGTTGGTGTCTTTTGAGGGAGGTGTCACTTTTGGCAATAGGAAATAGTCTTCTGGTGCTAATTCAGGACTGAATAAGGGTTGAGGATTCGTCGCGATTCCGTTGCACGTGGTCTTCGCAAGAAAACACTCGACTCTGCTCTTTTGGTAATCCGTCCAAAGACCTTCGGGACTAGGTCAGCGCAGATTTTCCCATCGCCAAATTTTCAGTGATAATGCTTGGTACTGTTATTTCATCAATTCAAATACGATCTGTGATCATGCGCACTCCAAACGGACAGTCTGAACGCACATGTCAGAGAAATATGTTGCTGATACTTTTTATACAAGTTTTGTATATCTCATTGACAAACGGGATTTGGAAAGGATTCTGACATGGTGAGCGTAGAAAGACATCATATTTTACTGGCATCGAAAGAAATTTGTAAGGCATTTTTCTAGAATTCTCGAATAACCGCAGCCTCAAAGTCAATCCTAACCCTAGTCCTACTAATAATTATTCCTGAAATTGTATTAGCTTTTTTGATTAGGGACAAATCACACCAAGATGATACGAAGTGATGGGTTATAATTTTTTGCATAAATAGGTTGAAAATTCCTCAATAAACATGGGTTATATGCGATTTGAATATATTTTTCTGAAAATTGTTGGCATAAAACAGTCAGTTTTCTAAGATACTAACTTCTTTTTCCCACAAAGGTAGTAGCATTTGTTTCACTTGGAGTTCATATTTCAACTCATTCGTGTGATGAAAAGTAGCAATTAAACTGGTGAATCATTTAACTAGTATTATATTAATCATTTACAAAATTTACCTTTAGGTGTATCTTATATAATGATTCATGAGGACAGCTGGGAAAATACTTCGCACGCTGTAAAATACTGTCGGAAAATTCGATAACTCCGGATTTAATTTAAAGGATTATTTAAAAATTCATATTTTTTCGGTGTATTCTAACTAAAAAAATTCGAAAATTTCGTATTACATCTTAAAGAGGTAACTACTCGTATTAAAGTACACATTTTCGTTTTTTTTAATTCAGTGTTCATTATGCCTTACGTACCTGGCATGGTTATGATTTATATACCATACACCGATAGGCCTCCGCTAGGATAAATAGTAGTTGGTGATTACACACCAAATTAATACCATTAAATATTCACTTTTTGATAATTTTTAGCCAGAATATATTTATCTCACATATTTAAAATAATGTATCTCATGTTAACCACAGGTACATACACTACGGAGCCTGAGTTAGAACATAAAGCTCAATCAGCCTTGACAACGAAAAAGACGCATTTTTAAAAGCAAATGTGTTTTATTATTAACGACCCTTAGATATATTTTAGTTTAGCTTTAGGTAAGGTTAATGCAAATGGAAAATAAATACATAAAATAGATTTAAAAATAGGATTGCCTGAATAGTTTCAAGAATTAAAAAACTTTAATATGTAATGCAGTGCTGTCCAATACTTATCAGATGAAGGTTTTTATTCATTTTTGAGGTTTAAAGATTATCAAGATTCTTTCCTCATTTTCGAGTTTGTTTTTAATTTCTAATAATAATGGCACATTAGCACTATATTCAGTTGAACTCATACGACTGCATGTCGTGGAGAGAAAAAAGCTGGAAAAAGTTTTTAGTGCTGTTACAACTCAGATGCGATAATTAGTTTTGAAATAATCAAAAAATTCCTGGTTGCTCTAGTCCCGTAGATAGATCTCACAGCTACTGACAGTGGGGCTGATTTCGGCTCCAGTTCGAAATCACTGGGCCCCCTTAGCTTTTTTCTTCGTGGTAACTGCCCGCCACAACTTGGATGTGTTGCAGGGGTGATTACTCACTATGTGACATAAAATTTCCGTATTTCTATTGTTATTTTATTACAATCTTATTACTGTAAAATATTTGTTTTGTTTTTTAAGGCATCTAAAATTGAATAGTAAAAATAAAATAAGTAATAATGAATATGAATAAAAAATAGTAAGTATAAATTATGAAGTAATAATGAGTAATAAAAATTAGTGATATTAAAATAGTTGTGGAAGGAGAAGAGATGGTATAGGGACAATACCATATGAGGCAGGAAAGGTGGATTCAGAGCACTCACCAATAAAACCGCATTTGTCCAAAGCATATGTGAAATTCGCGTGCTCACAGACGACATCATGGCAAAGAAGCCACTCACATAGTGGATATGAAGACGGTTTGTACGAATAAGGTCCAGTTACTGTGAAATGGATAAATTGGTCCGGCGATTCTGGCTGGTAGTGTTGGAAATTGTGAAGAAATAATGTAGATATATATGAGTAAATATGTGTGAAGGATGCAGATTTAAATATTCCCTTTGTCATAGAATGAATCTATTGACACTAATAGATTCTGTGTCGTCAACGTCAGTATCATCTTATATTTTCAGTCAAATTTCACAAAGTATTGGCATCGTCAGCTTAAAATCTTTAGTTAATATATTGTTAAATTTAATGGATGTTTAGGTGTTCTCTTTAGGCACTGTACTTCGTCTAAATAGGCAGTCAATATCCCCAACGCAATTAAACTCGGTGAATCCTCGACAAATAATTTGTCAGTGGCAACACAGTCACCTTCAGGGCACTATTTTCTTTAAACTTGTTTCTGAAACTTCCAACTTCATGTTTAATGAATTATCGATTTTTACTCAGTCTAGTCTCTCCTAGTTTTTATTTTTTCAGGTTTTAGGTTCAAATCTGGCTTATTCCCCCCAGCAATCCGTACAAAACTCCGCTAATCTGATTCTTTGCTATGCATAGTCATCCTAAAAATCGTTTCCTGAAATCGAAAATATATGGTATTATTAACTCGCAATATAGCTTAGTCCCTGGTGAGACCTACTCTTGGTTTTAAATAAACTTTAAATTTAAATGTAGTCGGCCGTATCGTTCTTCGCCTCTATTGATTATATTGGTTTTCTTAAAAAAATTGTCCTCTATGGTTCTCTCAGCATTTTCATTTTGATTCGTTCAGGTAAATTAAAATGGTGAATTGAATTATTTTAAATATTCTAAATATATATCATGTTGAGTTTTTCATATCGTTGAGTGATTAAATTCAGGCTATTAGGGTTTTCCTCATCGATTTTTCAAAAAACAAATGCATAAAAGTTAAGATTTTAAAAAATAATGTGTATCATGAATACATCTAGCGCACTGATGCAGGAAAAGTATACTAATCACGGAATAGGTGAAAAAATGCTGAAAGTAAAATATTCAAGCGAAAAGAAATTCTTAAAAGGTAAATATCTACTCTAAACACATTATCTCCACGAATAAGAAGTTTAACTTTCGTTATAATCTTGAACGTCGCTGAGGAATAATTAGGCGTAAAGATTGAATAACATTCTTAATTTATGCACACGCATGAAACACTTTATGCGCAAAAAAGATCATTTTCTGCCTAAGTAAGCGATTCAGGCGCAGCCTAATCTCTCATATTGTGAGCCCAACATTGTTTTCGGGAGAGGAAGAAGCAAAGCAGCTAATCTTATCACGTCTAAAATGTATTTATTACTAAAAAAGGCAAGTTAAATTCCAAAATAAACTTATTCTATCCATCGCTAACATGGTAAAAAAAGAAAATTGATTTTTCTTGCTATAGATCGTGACTGATTAAACACCAGAAAAATCTCAATCGAGAATGCCTGTCAAATAGCTCATTAATGAATAAATTTAAAATAGATATTAAGCACCACTTATACCCAATAAAAGCAATGAAGTAGCCTCATTTCTTTCTCTATGCTGACGAAGCGCAATATATTCTTTGGATTCAGAAATTTGAAGCCAATTTATTGTCTTGGATAAAACTCACTTTTGTGTACCAAGAAAATAATGAATTGTAACAGCGACGGAAACAGGGACGCTATTGATTTTCATTGGATTTTTTAAATACAAAGTACATAATCATAGTTGAACGTGGGTGTTGGTGGAACTTTTTATGGTTGTTATTATATTGAAAATCATGCTCATTTCAAGAAAAGGGATATGTACTGAAGGTTGCTTCAAAAACATGCATAAGATCTATATGCTTTTTAAACTTTGCGGTTATTTTGCACCAATATACTCAGATTAGTTTATGTGGTCCCTAAACATTCACCTAACTTGAGGCACCATAATGCAGCTGATGTTGATTTATGGTTGAAAAAATTGCGTTAAAAGGGCTATGTCTCACGGAAGGTGGTAAATGGCAATGCATTGATCTAGGTAAATGATTCACCCGTTGTAAGCAGCTTGAATAACGAAGGTCTCATTTTATGCATAGAATAGAACGGAAAGAAAAAGGGCAGTTCGCAAGAGATCGACGAAAGACCACTTATAATACTTTTACCATTCTGCAAGTTTTGTTATCTATCACCATTACAATATTTTGCTATTGAAATCTTATATCATTTTCGAATTTCAAGACCGTGATAAAGATAATATATTTCCTGATTTTTTAATTAAGCTCCCGCTCCATACTTTACTCTTAGAAAAAACACCATCAAAATCTTCATTTTTTTTCTCATTGCTGGTGGTCTTTGTTAAGTATACGAGTATACCTCTTAGTAGATAATTTTATCTGTATCTCGATAGGTTTTGCGTGATCACTTACTCATTAATAATGTTCTGAAATGAATAAACACTTCTTTTATGCCACAAATATATCATATCACCTTTAGGGCCTAATATTTCCAACTGCGTATCTTACTTTTGGTACAAAATTCCACGTCTTCACTTATGGCATCCTCCATCATATCACATTCTACTCAACATCATCTCCTCCATCCACTATGGCCTCTTTAAATTCTTTACGCCAATTACCTCTCTTCCCGAAACCTTCCCAAAACTTTTTCTTATCATACAATCTATTAAGCTCTCGTCTCTATATTTCTCATACTATGAAGCCCACCAATGAGAGATTACCCTTTTCCCACAAGGGTAAGAAAGTTTCTCAGTGATGGTAAGACTGTACATTAGCAAACCTAACATGAGTGAACAATTCTCCCCAGCTGAGATATTACTCTCTAATCAGCTGTAAGTTATGGACTTGGTCCACCCTTGCAAAACGAGGCCCAAATGTTTTAGAGGCTGGACACGCGGAAAGAGATTTTAAGTTGCATATACAATTTCTACTTCTATCTTGAACGAATTTTCAGAGGACAACGAAAAATATTGTGCAAAACCAAAAATAGCAATTTTTTTCCCCCTGTGTGGTTTCAACAATATTGTTGGGCGAATATTTGAACGGAATCCCAAGATTATTTTGCGTGTCTTGGATCAAGTGGTGGCTTCCTCACGTACTTACTGCTCACCGTGAAAACATTAATTTCTTTTTAAGTCCAGTAATTTTCAAGAAAATTTTCAATGTCAGGAGTTATAGCGTAACTTCAAATGTATAGTCATTTTTTACCATCATCAATGGATCCGCTGTCAATTGCAGCCTCTTCATTCCCTGCTTCATTGTTGAAATGTTAGCGGGAATTGATCTCCTACCTATCTTTTACGTGACCTTACAACATGTTTAATAACCCAATCTATCAAATGTGCCAGTCCAGGAAAACCTGCCATTATCACCTTTAGCTCACTGTACCCATTTCATTGGTTTTTCTAATGGAAAACTGACATTTAAACCTGGATAAAGATCTAATTTTTGCTTAGTCGTACTTTTTTAGTCAATGATACTGCCACCTCTCGCTGACTTCTTCCCCTCAGTTGTATGTCCTTCATTACTACCACTCGAGTAATCCCAGCTATCCTTCAATCTCAGCTCGCCCGGCATTAAAATATATATATTTCCTCTCCTTATATTTCGCTTTATATGTTCGATTTTGCCTGTTTTAAGACCCGTTTAAGCATTATAAATCTCTATTCCAACTGATTAGGCCCTCTTTGTGTCTTGTTCTGATGCTGTGAAATTTGCACTGAAAGAATTTTATGAGATGGGGACCACAGAAGTCTTGCCTCACACTGCCATGCACGACAAACGGCTCAGTAGGCCGAGTTCCTCTGTCACCGGAACTCATGATTGTACCTATATGCATCGTTTTTCATGATATGATATCTCACCTGGTTTCCGGCTACCTTTCTCAATAATGTTTTTAACGTGATCATAACCCTCAAATAGCTACCCCAATGACGCCGTAGGCCTTTTGCAGCCGCGTCAGTAAGGTACAGACAGTCCAAGTATGTATCCACAATTGCCCAAAAAGACCGAAATAGTTAGAAAGGATTGTTGTGAAACACACGAAGGTATCAGGTCTGTAGGTTGATTTTTCTTCTATTGATGAATAGGTCACATTCTGTTCCGAAACGTCCGAGGGATTCACGAAAATATTTTATAATTCTTTCAGTGTCAGTTAAAATAAATTGTTAAATTATGTGTAAAATTATATACGAAAATACATATATACATATAATAGATATTTATAAATATATACACAATATATATTACAGGGTCCGCACAATAAGTTTCGGGACTGGGTCCAAAAACCAAAATTTAAGGAAGTTATCTCTGCAATTACTAAATAATCTTCAAAATACATTCCTCCAACTTAGTTCGGCGCGTCTGCCACTCGTCAAAAGCTCGCTGGAAGTCGGTTTCCGGAGTACTATTGAAAGCCTTTGTCGTTGCCACTTGAACCACCTTGATGGAGTCGAACCGACATCCTCTGAGCTCCTTTTAAGGTATCCTTTGAGGTAACGTTGTCGATAAAATCTTCACCTTCCGGGACGCAGTCCAAAATTTCTGGTGAAACTAGCACCAGCGGCAGTTTTTGTTCCTCGCTCAAGACTTTCGCCACCAGCTCCACGCACTCTTTCCTCATCCTTAGATCCTCTGTTACAATGGCGTGGACGGTTCCGACTGAAAGGCCAGTCTCCTCACTGATAGAGGCGATGGTTAAACGCCTGTCAAAGTCAAAAACTTTCACTTTGGCCACCTTAGCGGTCGAGCGGTCGTCGGGCGTCCGACGCGGTGCTCGTATTCGACGAGCTCCCGGCCTCCCCAAACATTTTTTGCCGCTAAAAACCTCTTGTGCGGCTTAAGTCATCACCAGAAGCCTGTTTAATGAGTTCAAGGGTTTCCGACGAGGATTTCCCGAGTTTTAAGCAAAACTGCACAGCGTAGCGTTGCTCGACGATGCGCTCCATGCTGGCCTGACGACACCACTAACAATCACACCTAACAAAAATCCAGCTCCTGTCCCAACGCATGCCTGGAGGCGACTGAGCTAAAGTGCGCCTGAGTGGTCGGGGGACCCCTCTACCTAGCCGACCGGTCGGACCCCCATCCACCGCTCCGTTAAGCGGTGGATGGGGGTCCGAACCAGTCACGATACTTATTGTACGGACCTTGTATATATGCGTACATTTATATATGCACACATACATACATATGTATATATATATATACTTATAGTAGTAGTAGTAGTTTTTAGGGGAGGCGACCGACAGCTAAGGTCATTTGCGCCATAGGGGATGGACAGGAAAGGATGAAGGGTGGAGAGAAACCCGGCGTCGGCATTAGCCTACTCTTTACGAAAGGCGCCAAGGGGTCCGCAGCTTAACGTCCCATCCGACGGACGCCGTACTCACTCAAAGTGCCCTCCACAAAGCACCTCAAGTAGGGATCGAGATACCTCTGAAAAATATTCAACACCGCCGGGATTTGAACCCGCGCCCTCAGGGTGGGAAGCCAGTACGTTAGCCCCCGCACCATCTCGATCCCCTATATATACTCATATATATATATATATAAATGTTTATATATATATATATATATATATATATATATATATATATATATATATATATATATATATATATATATATATATATGGTAGGAAAAGGACAAGGAAACCTTGAACCACGGGCAAGATGAGGAGAAAGATAAACAAGAGAAGGAATTGAAGGTAATGCAAGAACTTAAACTCATAGTATCATAGAAGGAAGTTCATGAGGTTTTACGATAAACTGAGGCAAGAAACTTGGTAACATCGAAAGAAGCGTGTTAAAGGCGCTGTGTGAGAACGTGGAAATTTTTAGTAAGATCTGGTGATTTCCCGCTTGCTTGATGAAGTTTTCTCGGGTCTTCCACCCGGTCAAGGGTTCCATATTGGCCGACGTTTCGATGCCCGACTCGTGCATCGTCCTCAGAATAGATGACCTACCTTGGGGACGATGCATGAGTCGAGCATCGAAACGTCGGGCAATTTGGAGTCCCTGACCCGGTGGAAGACCCGAGAAAACATTATCATTGAAATTTTTCATGGGAAGAGTGGAATTGTTGCACACCGGAATGAAAGCACAGGCATGAAGTAAGTAGGAATAGTCCGTACAAACAATGAAAAATAAGTCAAAAAAATTATTTATTCATCCAGATAAGATTCAAGAATACAAAGAGGGAGCATTAATTGTTATCGAACTCTGCAATCCCTGGCCTAAATTTCTTGACGCTATATCCTCGTCAATATAAAACGCTACTCAGTATTATGTGTCACTATTGCTGCACTTAACAATATAATCTCTCAATGTAATTTTGGCTACTTCTTTTTTTGGGAATCTCTTAACTTATGTTTACTTATGGTTAATTTTAAGGCAATGCCTTTTGCACTTATCCAGGGGAATATGTCTAAGATGCCCTATGCTCAGCCTTATCATCCTTAAATTCCTAAATGTAATAAGCTACCTGCATACGTTCACTTATGCAGCTACATCTTGCAGCGCCCCTCCGTGGCTTTGCTGTGCTGCATCGCGTTTATTGGTCATTGCTTATACTTGCGCAAATATTGTCCTCATTTCCCTAACATATCGTTCTATATTAATGCACAAAGTGTAAGGATTTGAAGTGTTTTTCACAAGTTCTTTTTGTCTGGGTAGACCATTTTTTTATTTATAAATATTTATAACAAGAATACATTTGCTGTTTTCATGTTTTGAAGTACCATCATTTTTTTTGGACTGAGAGTAAATAGTTAGTTGTGGTTAAACTTAAAATCTGAGGGCAGTAGATATATAATAGATAAATAGAAGACATATAGTATGTGGCTGTAGCAGACAGTTGAACGTTTTCCTAGAGTTACTTCAAGAGGATAAGGCATTTTATTTTAATGACTTCGTTTAGCACACAAGAACATAGTACACGGACCCGTACAGAGGCATTTTCGGCGGCCAGATATACGAGGGTCATCCGGAAAGTAGTACCCGTTCGTGCCGCATGAAGTGCTGACGACGTGAGTAGCCGCTGGACGAGGTCAGATAGCTTCAGTGGCTTGTCTGCCTTCTCTGAGCCAAGTTGCGTGACGCTAGCATTGCCTGTGTTGTTTCTGTGATTGTTTACAATGTTTAAAAAAATTGAGAACGCCGCCAGTTGTGAAGTGAGGGCAGTGATTAAATTCCTCAATGCAAGAAACGTTCGCCCATGTGATATTCATCGCCAATTAAAGGAGGTGTATGGAGACAATGTAATGGACGAGTCGTCTGTTCGGCGGTGGTGTCGCAACTTCAACATGGGGAGGGGGAACACACACGACGATGAGCGTTCGGGGAGACCGTCTGTCATTACAGACCAACTGGTGAGCTCAGTTGACGAATTCGTGAGGAACGATCGGCGCGTCACAATTGATGACATCTGTGAGCATTTTCCCAATGTTTCTCGAACAATTGTTCATGAAATTGTTAAACACCATCTGCATTATGCAAAAATTTGTGCAAGATGGGTCCCTCGCGTATCTCAATGAGCTGGCGGCGAAGGACTATGCAGCAGGAATACAGAAACTTGTCACACGTTATGACAAATGCCTTAATTTGCTTGGAGATTATGTTGAGAAGTAGTTTAAAGTATCCTCTTTCAAATAAAATTTTTTATGTTTGTTAATATTTACTTTTGTGTCTTTATTTCACGAACGGGTACTACTTTCCGGATGACCCTCGTATTATGGTGTTGGTGCTGTGAAAGCCGCCCAAGCAAATTGGCAGATTATGTTTAGAAGGGTCAAGATTTTCAACTTTCTGATGTAGTAGTTTTTCAAAGAAAGTAGGAAACCTGAGAACTTCAACGTATCTCGTGTTTCTTGGAATGTCTTATTTTTGGATTCCCTTTACATTCTACCACTAAATTCCGTATTCAAGTTATCATGTTTTACCTATTAATTCATGTGTTTAAACCTCAGTTTGGTAGAGGAGACACCACCTAGCTGCGATGAGTTCGACATTTCAATGGTAATCAAGCATCTTCTGACGAAATACAATAGGTATAGGTAGGTTTGACCGTAGTAGTTAAGCAATGTTTTTCAATATAGGTTTACTTTTACTGAGTCATGTATCTATAGCTACTATTTTACTCGAGTTTTCTTAAGAATGAGTTGGTATTCATTTAAATAATAAGGAAATCAAACTACGGTGTTAAATTAACGGTTACCACAGTCGACGCGTCCTGTAAGCATAACTCAACTGTTCACTCAATTTTTCTGATTTCAATTCTCAACATAATTCCATATTTTTATGCCTGCAAGTTTTGCATTTCCCTTTTACGTTTCCCTCCTTTTACATAGTGTATCATTTCCATTTTTTAATCAATGTGTACACGAAAATATGATTGGCTAAAACTGCAAAGAGAGTATCTTGCATACTATACGAGTGAGTTTTTTTCCTTCTCTTGTATTGATCTTATAAAAATATAGTCGTTGTTTTGCATAGGCGGGAAGCATCCCTTTTTTAATGCACATTCATTTAGGCTAAGCTCCATTTTTTCCAGGAAGCAGTTTATTGGTATTTTTGGGCTTAGATCTGATATTTCAGTATTATTTGCTTCGTGAGCAGTCGGCCATCAGATGTTAATTTAACGTCAGTTTGGAATAGAACGAGATAATATTTTTCTTTACATTCCATCTTCGTAGTTTTAGGATCATATCTCTATTATTATTCTTTTTCATGAACGTGAGAAGACTTAAAGTAACCTCTAGTTAAGCCGCAAGTAATAAGAGAGGGAGAGAGATGTCTTTTGTTAAAGAATCCCGAAGTAGGTTAAAACTAGAATTTTTTTTAGCTTTACGTATCGTGCCATAAAAGGAAGTGGCTCTGCCGAGGAATAAAGACTTAAAGAAAATTAAAGGCTGGAATGAACCAGAGGAAGATGTCGTTTGGAGAAGAGGATAGCGGAAAGAACATTTGAAAGAGTGGGTTTGGGTGTATGAGAGAGAAAGAGAGACAGGAGACTCAAGTAGACGGTTGCGCCTGCTAGTGGCAGCAATGGAAAGCTGTGGAGGAAGGAAGTAGATATGATTGAGTCGTGGGAAGGAAAGAGGAAGGCAGGAGAAGATCACACGTAGTGGTACACAATGCTCCAAGATTTAAAGGATTTATTCCCTTGGGGAGTTTCGGTTTATGCCTTTTGAAGTGTTCGCCGAGGGAATATAAAACGAATTTGGGGTGTCCTCATACTTTGGGACAGTTTTATTTCGGAAAGAAAAGGCCAGCTGCTTATACGCCACAGACAGCATGGAAATAAAAAAGAAGAGTGAAGGAAAAGGAGAATTATAAAGAGGATAGGCTGGATGAATAACTTATTTCTTGAAAATCCTCTGCCTTATATCCGAAAACAAATCTCTTTTAAATAATCTACAGCTTAGGACGTCATAGCATTGGATATTTTTAAAAAATAGTACGTTTTAGGATATACATCAAGTAATGTCAATGCCTAAATAGCTCAGTGCGTGATTGCTGGCTAAAGAGTTGATCTGTTTCTTTGTAACATTTCTCCGCACACGGATAAATTATTCGTTCTATGCATGCTAAGCATTCTATGCGTTTTCATTTTTAGGAAAAATACTCCTCGGGTTTGTCTAACGATTATTCCCAGGAAACTCTTAAAGGCCTGATGAACGAAACGATATTTATTTCTCACGGAGCTTTCTGGTGGATCACGCGTTCCTAAAATCCCATCGAGTACTCATTTATCACGAATTCCCAGGAACCCGAACAAACCAATATGACGCAAACATCCTGCTAAGGGTTACTGTGGTAGGTGAGACGTGGTGAGAACAGAGTCTTATATAGATAAAAATAATTAGTTATCCAGCCCACTAATTTTATTCCATGCAAGGTGTTCCAACACCCAGGTATCATCATTAGGCCGATACTGAATTAAACTGAGAACTACCAGTATATTCACCAAGTAAGCGTGGGAGTGAGTCCTCCTCCTCACTATGTTTTTTGTATAAAGACTTCTTAAATATCAACGCACTCAATTTATACCTGATGATGGTGTCTAGTTATTGGAATGCGTTGCATGAAATAAAAATGAATTGGGTAATTAAACTTGTGTTTTTTGTCAAAATTCCTATAAGACAAATAGACCACCCTAATTATTAGGAATGTTTTTACGATTGCAGTAAACGATACAGGACTGCATGCAAATATTGTAAGTCCGTCATGTAACAAATTGGAACTTCTTTTAAGTCTGTTTTTCAAACTCTTAGAATATGCCACTTGCGATAGCTATGAGGGTTATGTGTCGCAAATCAAATTGAAAACAGCGTTATTTACCCATAAAATTCTGCTAATGATTTGAATAATTGATTTTACGCAGCGGGTCGCAATTAAGTAATATAAACTATACTGTTATTTGCTTCCTTTAAATTTTCCTAACACACTTATGTTGCCAGTTCTTAATTTATTATTTTCTAGCGTGAATGTTGTAATATAGCAAGGCACGAATTTTTAGTTTGTTTTTTTCTAAAATAAGCTTAATTATGTTATGCTATGACTAACATTTATTTAACTCCCGTCATTTTCCAATTTCCTAATCAGATATTTATTCATTAACAGTCGGTTGTTTAATCATCGGATTTCTCTTATCAATCATCAAATATTCGCTCACACAGGATAGTCGTTTTTACCTTCCCTTATGTGGATAGACCCGCAACCGCACAAACACACGCACGAGGATTCATATCACGGTATGGTAAACCAGTGAGTTAAACCGTTCGTCTGTTGACTACAAGTTTGCGGGTTCAAATCGGAATGGGACAGTCCCATAGCTTAACCTCGGATGTGTGACTTACTGGGAAACCCCAGACGGCACTTGGGAACGGACTAGTTTCCCTCCCATGAATGTGTGAATCTCACACGCCGCCGCAGGGCTTATTACTTCATAAGCTGAACTCTCGCTCTCCTCCGTCCATCGGGTTGAAAACTTCGGTTGAAGTCAAGCCGACCATATGTACTAGTTCCTTAGAAGAAGATTGCACGGTATAAAAATTATTGCTTGATAGAGTATTATTTAAAGTGCTCCAGCCAATAGAAAAGTATTCTTTCTTACCCCTGGTTCTAAACAGAAGACGAAACTGTCTGTCTTTACATTAAATGACATTAATATTTTATAAGGCTCTACTCTCGCGTCATGTCCACTTGCAAGAAGATATTAAATAACCAAAAAACACGCATCTTCCTTTCTTTTTGAAATGCGTAGCGGCAAAGTTTAATAAGCTCTTGTGTTTATTATATTCATATTATATAGCAATTTTCTTAGCATAACACTTTTGCACGGCCACATAAAAATTCATTTATTACTTAACATGATATTGTTTTGCTTGAATTGCGCCTGATTAGACTAATTTATTCCTTCCTCCAACATTGAACAAACACTTTATAGGGCGGTATTTACTAGCTACCATTATTTTAATAGTTCTAAAACAATATCAAAATATAATAAAATATTGAAAATCTTTTTGGTTTTCTATAACAACAGGATTATAATACACCATTTTTAACCCTGGTACATCATGTAATATCTAATATGCCACCATTTTATCTCCATTAGCTCTAATTTTACTTTTTTCCTTTCTTTCTATCATGCTGTGCAGTTTATATTTGTTTAAATGTCTTCCAAATCTATTCTCTACTGTTTGCAGTCAATACTTTTATTTTTGCCAATAACCAGTGCTTATCTTTATTCCCAACTTAGAGTAAAAATGCAAAATGTTAATACCTATTAATGCTAAAATAATCAATGACTTTATTATAAATATTACATCCAACTTAAAAAGTAGAAATTATTTATAATTAGAAGTATTTTATTCGATTATCTTTGGAGTAGAAGAAGGCATTTTGTGTACTAATTAGTTCCTAAAATAAATAAATTTTTAATGTACAGATCATACAAACTTGTAGATACCTTTATTAAAAATCTTTGGTATTTGCAGAATGTGTCATTATTAACTAATTGTTTAATGTGATTAGTTTTAAGGGATAAACCTTTTATGAAAGAAGCCTTGCATTACGACTAGTTTAATAGCGAGTTTAATGTTTTTAATCTCAGGAATATTAGACTTACATACCGAATTTCGTTAAGTATACAGATATGGAATACCTGATATTTCATGAGTATTGCAATTTTTCAAGTTGTCGAGGGTAGTTCCATTCATTCCATGACGAATATTTGAGAAGGCACTGAATCAATTAAAACTACTAATTATTCGTTAACGATTTTCCACAACGAGGTGAAAATATTATAAAAGTATTTTACGCTCCATGAAGTAAATTCTTCATTTTAGCATACCTTCATGCAGGATGTAATCTATGAGTACATAAGGCTCACCTTTTCCTAAAATGACAACGATATTAAAAAAGGGGCCTATATATGTACCACCGTGAGAGGAAAGGAGGCGGAAACCATGAGGCGAATCGAAAAAAAATGTAAAGAAGCGAAGAAAATGCGCTGGAGACATTGAAAAAAAGGGGATATGATGAGAATTGGAGAAGGAAGCCCCGGAAAGCCGGTTGTTATATTGACTGCAGAGATGGTGGCTGGAAAGGGGTGGTGGAGTGGTTGGTGGTGGGGGTGGGGCGCGTGGAGGGAGTAGGGCGTAGGAGGGGGCGGGTTTGGGAATAGAGGGCGGGGAGATAGAAGAGAATGAACGGGCATCCACTCCTTCTCTCTCCGAAGGCCCTCTTAAGGGTACGGCGGGGACGGGAAGCGGGGAGGGCGGGGAGGTAAGAATCTGTGGAGGTAAGAGCCTCAAGGGCCAGGGAGAAGGGGGGGGGTCACGAAGGGGGTGATGAGGGAGGCTGGCGGAAGGCGGCACGTATCTCGCCCTGGGAGAATTTGTTCCGGGGCAACGGGTGACTACAGGAAGACGGGAACAGGGTTCGGGTGGGATCTTTTGGTGTGGCGAATATTCCGACATATCCCGCTCCCCCTCGCGGTACCCCTCAATCCCCTTCCCCGAGGTATTCCGGAGCAATATCCAAGGACGCTCTCACCTGCTCTCTCCCGTATATGCGAAGACCAATCCGTGTTTTGCTACGCCTTTCCACACTCCCCCTGGTCTCTTTTCCCATAGGTGGGCTACATGTGTAGCCAAGGAAGCGTTTTTGGCGGGGACGGGAAGACTTGAGAAAAAAAAGTGGCCTCAGCTTCCACCCGCAAACACCCATACTATTCCTCTTTCTCCTCGCCCGACCGCCAGTCCCCACCCGCTCCGAGCCGTGTCTAATCTTCGCCTCACCCAGAACCCCCTTTCTCCCTCTCTTTCCCCTCCCCAATCCCCCTTCCCGCGGGTCTCCTGCCCCAGAGTCAAACTTCAACCTCATCGTCTCGGATCCAATCGCTGGGCGGTGCTTGAGGTCTCCTAGAGCGAGAAGTTTTTCTTTTATTCTGCGGGGATATATCTTTTTTTTAGTTTTCTTTCTGAAAAATGCAAAAGTTCCTCGCTGAACTTTCCTTCCGTTTTATTCATTTTGCATAGTTCCTTGAAGAATACATACATAGAAGGCATGTCATTTTTTAAATTACATCAATTTCCCCGTATTTCTAAGGTGAAAATGGCTGTTGTGTAAATGAAGTGTGATGATTTTTCCATTAAACATTTTTTTATTTGATTTTGCACAGACCTTTTTTTTCATTATATAAGTAATTCATGCATTCTTACCTATTTCATATTTCAAAGTAAAATTTTTATCACTAAAAAAGGCTTTCTCATCTCCATTTAATTAAAAATATATTTTTCGTGTGTCTTCTCAATTTTTGTCACGAGGTATGTATATTAATTGCAAATTGATCTTTGCATAAAGGCGATTCGAGTTAATTTTGAGAAAAATGCATATTAATAATTTTTAGACTCGATGCGCACCTATACTATGTGAAGACGTATTTAACCAAAACACAGGAGTTTTTAGTGCAATGTAAATTTCTTGATTTACAAATTTTTATTCATCCCATTGTCCAACGCCAATTTCCCTTCACTTCTTCCTTTATAATATTTTACATTAATAATATCTGAAAGTATACATATACATGTATATATATATATATATATATATATATATATATACATATAAATATATACATACATACATATTTTTTTCCGTTATTAAGTTTCGTTGGTTTTCTTCTCGTAGTTTTTCTTTAAATTTCGTGAGACTTCAGTAATCAACCTTGTTTGTTCCGTGTAAGCCTAATAGAACGGCGTACATTTATTTTCGTTGCGTAATGTGTCACAAATATTCTTTGCGTTGAACTAATGGTCATTGGATAGATGAGACAATAATAAATGTGGGCACACAAATCAAGAGCTTAATAGGTATTACATCAAAAACTTGTTTATATAGAGTATTGAATCGATTTGATTATTAAGTTTAATTATTAAAAACATTTTAGCCATTTAATCTTAACATTTGCCTTTAATATAGATCGAAACATTCATGTAATGCCTTGTAATTAATGGAAAAATAATTTTACATAAAAAAATTCAAGAATATCAATGAAATGTATTATAAGAACTCAGTAAAGCATGGTATCATCGTTCAAACAAATTAGAACACTGCAATTCCACAAATTAATATATTTTTTCCTCTAAAACGACCACTGTGTGGCATCTTCTGGTGGTTTTTAATGGGCCTCTAAAATCACACGAACATATAGCATACACAAAGAAATTTAATAAATTTATGGAAGTGCAGTGTTTTTTTTTGTATGATGGAAGAATTACTCAAAGTAACATTTTAACCCGTTTCTTATGTTTGGGATCATTTTTTGAAAAAATTTACAAGTGTCTTAAAAATCATCAATTTTTTATTTTTGTCTATTTTTGCTGATAGTTAAACCAATCATTTAACGTTTAACTCACCTCAAATTCTTCCGAAAATTACCCCTTCTCAGCTCCGTCTTTCCACAGCTGGACTTCAAAATATTTCGCCATCAGTGCCTTATATTGGTTCCTTTTTTTGAGGCGATCGACATTACCCGCTCAGTATTCACATCACATGACCGAGGGTGGAATCGTATGTAGGAGATGGGCCTCTATATTGATGGAGCGTGTCGGGGCGGAGGAAGGAAGGCGGTAGGGGGAAAGTTTGAAGATATTGAGTACTGGGTTGGCTGGGGATGTAAGATCGTTGCAGAAAGGGGTTAGAGGCTTATGGGAGAGGAACGGTGGAATGGTCGGGGGGGGGCTTAGAGGGAGAGTGTAGATGGGGGTCACAGGTTGATTCGTCGAGGAGCGAAAGAATGGGTTGGGGTTGTGGAATGGAGAACAGGTTGAGGCAACGACGTGGCCTGCGATGGGGCTAACGTGTGGGTGAGAAGGAATATGGGGCAATGAAAGGGTATATAAACTGGAAATGCCAGGGAGGAATAGGAAGGGTCTGCATAGCTGGTGGGCAATATTAATTTTGAAGGTTTAATGCCTTACCTAATCTGTCGAATCCATAGGTTTAGTAGGTGGCAACCCATTGCATTGTTCACTGTAATCAGCGACAGACTAAAATTAATGCCATGAAATATCTTTGAATTAAAGCCTATAGTCTTCTTTATATCATTAAAAATGTTTTATCAGAAATGGAACACGCGTTGCATTACGTTTAAGGATTAGTTTCACCAAATAAAAGTACCCCATATTTAATTTATAAAAACTGATGGGTGAAACATGTTCATCATGCACTATATTTTTATAACATTCTTATAGTTGTAAAAAAATCAGTAAAGAACTAATTCATTTGTTCCTAGTTAATTTAATAATATGTTGTCTCCGGCGTAAATTTATTGAATTTGCATAACATATTGAAATGAAATTATTGAACTTAATACTAATAATAACGTAATTTCACACAATTTATATTAAAGCTATGAATCGCTGTAAAAGGCACATTGCATTTTTTCGATAGGTGAAATTTGGATTATTATTGAGAAATATACCGTAGATATACCCGTCGCCATTGGGCTGTGGGATCTCTGGTTCATACACTCGTTAATGCCGTAAGCACTTTATCTCTCACACTAAAGACAAAGTTCCCAAAGACGAGAGGGGTGAAGTGTATGAATTTAAGTGCTAGTAATGAAACGCGGAGTATAATGGGCAAACAGGACGAAAATTTAAAGAAAGGATAAAAGAACCCCGCACATGTGTAAAGAATAAGAGCATAACATCCCTCGATGAGAAACACCTAATCCAGAATGACCACAATCAATAAAATTTAATTAAAATTAATTATTAAATAAAGAGGTAGGAAGAAGCGTATTCAACATACAGCAGGTATAAGATAGAGTATTACTAGTAGAGATAAGCAAGACCGACGAACTTGGTTATTATTCAGGCACAAATGCCACCGCCCAACCATAAGGAATAAGACGTCGATAGGATATACGATCAGTTAGAGGACATAATCGCGTGTGTTCCTACAGGGAAACATTTGAAAGTGATGGGGGATTGGAATGCGACGGTAGGCGAAGGAAGAGATGGTGATGAGGTGGGGGACTACGGTTTAGGCACGAGGAATGACCGCGGGGAGAAAGCAGTTGAGTTCTGCAGAAGACAGGGGTTAGTCATCACCAACACTTGGTTTAAACACCACAAAAGACGCAGGTATACATGGAAAATGCCAGGTGACTCAGGAAGATATCAGCTAGATTATATCCTGGTTAGACACAGGTTTAGGAATAGTGTGATAAATTCCCACAGCTTCCCGGGAGCGGATGCGGACTCAGACCACAATTTAGTTGTTATGAAATGTAGCGTACGTTTCAAAAAGATAAGGCAGGGGCGGCGAGTTAGAAAATGGAATGTAGAAGCGTTAAATGGGTTGAAAAGGAAGGAATACAAACAGGAGGTAGAGAAAATCATGGAGGATAGTAAAGGGCTTAGTACTATCGAAGAAAAATGGGAAATGATCAGGAAAGGGTTGTCTAAAGCCGCAAAAGACACTATTGGAACCGTTAACGCAAAAAGGACTAGGAAACCATGGATCACGGATCAGATGATTACAAAGATGGATGAGCGGCGAAAATGGAAGAATATAAATACAGAATTAGGCAAAATGAAGTACAAAGAGTTAAACAATAAATTGAGGCGGGCAACAAATAAAGCAAAAGAATCATGGTGGAAGACGCAGTGCGAGGATATGGAAAAAATGCAGAGGAAGGATGAAATCGGTGCGCTGTACAGCAAAGTTAAACCTTACTGGGAAGTAAGAAAGAGAGATCTATACTAACAGTTAGAGATAAGGCGATTTAGGTAATAGTTGAAATAGGAAAGATCCAAGAGAGATGGAAGGAGTATATAGAAGAACTGTATAGTAAAGAGCTTAGACCAACAAAGTTAGACATTGAAAAGGAACATGACGTAGAGGAAGACAGCTTAGGTCCAGGTATATTAAACAAGGAGATAGAATGGGCATTAAGAGAGATGAAACTAAATAAGGCCGTGGGGGTTGATAACATTTCCGCGGAACTGCTAAAATGTTTAGGAAATTGTGGGAGGAAGAGGCTATATGGGCTGATTCGTAGTATTTATGAGGAAGGAATCTGGCCGCAAGACTTTATGAGATCAGTTTTAGTTCCTATTCTGAAAAAGGTAAAGGCTACATCATGTGAGGACTAAAGGACGATAAGTTTGATATCCCACGCAGCTAAAGCTGTTCTCAGGATCATAAACAAAAGGATAGAGAGTAGGGTCAAAGATTACTTAGGGGATGATCAGTTTGGGTTTAGGTAGGGGAGAGGTACGCCATTGCAGTAATGAGATTATTAATCTAGAGGAATATAGAACACAACGGGGAGGTATTTCCTGTTTCGTAAATGTCGCCGGGCAAAATCCAAAACCAGCGACATGATATGAGGTGGGCGCCAGCCAGCGCTATCGAGCATTAGTCACCCGGCCTTTCCAATCAACCCCCGCCGCACCCTAGCCTACTCCGTCGTTCGGGCAATGACCGAGGCTGCCCTTTGTACCCGGGCCAGGCCTTATAAACTCGCCGATCTTAGTGTCGGCAGCCTTTCCTTCCCTTGCCTCCCACGCGCTATCTCCGGTCTCCCTCGTAGGAGACCAGAAGCGCCGCTATCCTTCCCTTGCTCGCGCTCTCTCCGGTCTCCCTCGTAGGAGACCAGAAGCGCCAGCTATCCTTCCCTTGCTCGCGCTCTCTCCGGTCTCCCTCGTAGGAGACCAGAAGCGCCAGCTATCCTTCCCTTGCTCGCGCTCTCTCCGGTCTCCCTCGTAGGAGACCAGAAGCGCCAGCTAACCTTGTTCTCCCCTTCTCATCCCCGTGCCTATCCTACCTGCGTGTTGACCTCACCGACACCGGCCGCTCAATTAGTAAGTTACCCTTGTAATCCAATTGTTAGTAATAAATGAATAGTCTATCAACCACTGGTGTATTCACTCAGGGGCACTGAACTCTGTGTCGTCCACCCCTACGACATATTGGTGTCAGGGGTGGGGTACGAGTTGTCGATGCGATGATGATACGTCATATTGGTGTTAGGTGTGCTGGGTCCGAGTTGTCGATGCGATGATACGACATATGGGTGTCAGGTGTGCCGAGTCCTAGTCGTCGAAGGGAAACTAAATTCGATACCGCTATAATCAGAAGGCATTATCATGCTATTTGTCAGGTTCTTCTTCTCATTAGGGTAATGCCGAAAGCCGTGACGTTGAAGTCTTCATTAAAATCCTGTCGTTGCAAGTTTATAGCGTCGTAACAACGGATATAAAACTCAGTAATGCCTCACCAATTATTCAGATCCCGTATAATACTTCCGGCAACTCACCCACGAATTGTTCACGTGCACCGAGTCGAATAAATAACCACGACTATTCCAGTTAAGCTCCAACCTAATATTTTAACCATGGATCCGTCAAACAGGGGCACCCGAGTGAACACTGGTCATTTCCCTTTGCCTTGGGAGAGACACAATTTGCAGGGCTACCAAGACCTTATAAATTTCCCCCCATCCATCAATACGATAGAAAATGCACAGCAATCAAGCGGAAATACGTCGAGGGCTGGACAACCCCCCTTCTCGGGTAATCACATACACTTAATTCCAAGTTTTAATGGGGATCACGACGTTCATGTCGATAATTTTTTGAATTCCCTCCGAATCGTGAGCCATCGTGCTTTCTGCAGGGATAACAAGGTGTCCTTTGTCGACCTTCATTCGGACGTACAGGAACCCCCTCCAACGTTCTGGTGTTCACAACACGTCTGAGGCCACCAGTTGTGGAGCTGATAGGATATTCGAGCACTGCAGGGCTTTTTTTTAGACTTACGTACATGTCAATTACCGGGTCTCTAAAGTCTTCTTTGCTCAATTATGAAGCTTTAATTGAAGTAAGGTTTAGTGCTAGCAATAGGTCATACAACAACAAACAGATGGTATTGGGCAGAAAAATTTATAAGGGATTCAATATTAATGAGAAGACGATCCTTGTTAAAAATTCAAAAACTCGTAATGTCAGGAGAACATTATCTCTATTGGTTGTCAATTGCCGTACCTAGAAAAGCAAATTCGCAGAATATCATCACCTTATTCATAGCATGGATAGAAAGCATATACGAGGGTCATCCGGAAAGTAGTATCCGTTCGTGCCGCATGAAGTGCTGACGACGCGAGTAGCCGCTGGACGAGGTCAGATAGCTTCAGTGGCTTGTCTGCCTTCTCTGAGCCAAGTTGCGTGACGCTAGCATTGCCTGTGTTGTTTCTGTGATTGTTTACAATGTTTAAAAAAATTGAGAACGCCGCCAGTTGTGAAGTGAGGGCAGTGATTAAATTCCTCAATGCAAGAAACGTTCGCCCATGTGATATTCATCGCCAATTAAAGGAGGTGTATGGAGACAATGTAATGGACGAGTCGTCTGTTCGGCGGTGGTGTCGCAACTTCAACATGGGGAGGGGGAACACACACGACGATGAGCGTTCGGGGAGACCGTCTGTCATTACAGACCAACTGGTGAGCTCAGTTGACGAATTCGTGAGGAACGATCGGCGCGTCACAATTGATGACATCTGTGAGCATTTTCCCAATGTTTCTCGAACAATTGTTCATGAAATTGTTAAACACCATCTGCATTATGCAAAAATTTGTGCAAGATGGGTCCCTCGCGTATCTCAATGAGCTGGCGGCGAAGGACTATGCAGCAGGAATACAGAAACTTGTCACACGTTATGACAAATGCCTTAATTTGCTTGGAGATTATGTTGAGAAGTAGTTTAAAGTATCCTCTTTCAAATAAAATTTTTTATGTTTGTTAATATTTACTTTTGTGTCTTTATTTCACGAACGGGTACTACTTTCCGGATGACCCTCGTATAATTGTTTGGGAAGAAAGCTGGTTATCCACTGATATTGTCGATGGTGAAATTGTTACAAAATATTATATGATACGCATTGAATGAATGAGTACATGAATTCTTTTGGATTGCGAACTCCTAATTGAGCACCAAAAGCTTTCCAAGCCCAGGATTACCTCAGCCCTGCTGAAGGAAGAATTTTAACTGCAATAAAGACACCACCCCCGATTCTATTTGCCAGTCATTTCTGTAATATATATTACAGAATATACAAACTGTCCAAAGTGTCAAAGTGAAAACACCATAAGTGTTTAAAGTTGGCTTTAGCCTCGTGGACTGTGGCGCCTCGCGCACGACTACGAATGCCTGTGACATTGCATGTACGGTACTTCGTCACAACATCTTGTTCCTTTAAAAGCCCCAAAATTTCAGAGTTTAAGAGGACGCCTCGGTAGCTTAAGTGGCTAAAGCACTCGACCGGATATTGAGGGATCTGGGTTCGAATCCCAGTCAAGGCGAATGATTTTTACACTCTGAAATTGTTGCATTGAAGTGCTCCTGTATTATTTCGTATACGCTACTAAGTTTATCATACCAGGGTTTTAAAATCTAGCTCATGTACTCTACATGCGATCATATTCGGAAAACACTCCTATCTCGTGGGGATCCCATATACTAGCGACATATACTTAATATGAATAAAAGAGAAGATAGAAGGGATAGTTCATGATGAATAAAAAAATTGGAAAAAATTAATCCCAAGTTTCAAAGTAAGGCCGACGAATGGAACTTTTTGAGGACTGGTTAAGAAAGAGTAAAAAGAAGAGGCGTTTAGCCCAGTAAAGGAATTCATTCACAACGCAATGAACAGAGGAAAACGTACACAAAAGTACCCTAGGAAAGGGTGACAGCCCCTATGCTAGCTTTATGATTTTCGAGGATAACAAGAGAAAGAAACTTGGTGAATGCATCAATTGGCTGCCTACATATCCCCCCCACCCCCTTGTTCATTTCCTATTGGTCCCTTTACCTCTCCTTCCCCCACCTCTCCCCCGCACATCCTCTCCGCTATTCCCCGAGAACGCCATTCTGAAGACGACAGCCGTGCTGTCGAAACGTAAAATAACAAATTGTGAGTGTCCTTTCTTTGTGTCTCTATATTCTAAAAATCTACATCTGTGTTTTTATACATTTGTATATATATATATATATATATATATATATATATATATATATATATATATATATATATATATATATATATATATGTGTGTGTGTATGTATATGTATATATATGTATATTATTAATAATTACTAATATAGTAATCTACCGGTTAAGGTAGGTTTTTTAATGGATGCAACAACCAAATAAATATACCGTGACTCTTCACAAAACAAAAAATCCAGCAATCTACTCTACTTCAGGTCCCTTTTCACCTCTGTGTACTTTTTTCCTCCCTTCATCCCGTCCAACATCCCTATCCAGTTCCTTCCCTTTCCTCGTTTGCCTAACATTCTCCCCTCAAATACAATCTTCAACATCCCGCTGCCGGTCAACACCCCCTTCATCCATTTTTCCTGCCTCCATACAATTTCTCCCAACAAACCAGTCTTTTCGCCCACCATACCAAGCACTTCCTCATTTGTTTTCTTTTCTGTCCATTTCACCCTCTCCATTATTCTCCAGAAACAAATTTCAAAAGCCTCCAATCGACGTCTATCTTCCTGCTTCAATGACCACGTTTCCGCGCCGTACATAGCTACGCTCCATATCAAAGTTTTTACGAGTCTTTTCTTAACATCCTTACTCAAAGTCCCTGTCATCAACTCCCTCCTCCTTGCGAAAGCCTCTTTGCCTAGCGCAATTCTTCTCCTTACGTCCATACTACTTTGACCGTGTTGGTCCAAAACACTACCGAGATACGTAAACTGTTCTACCTGCTCTATTTTTTGCCCACCTATTTTACATCTACATCTCATATAGCCTCTCCCTCCCACATTTTCCTAGGCATGTGTGTATATATATATATATATATATATATATATATATATATATATATATATATATATATATATATATATATATGTATATATATATTTATGTATATATTTATATTTTTTTTAAGGTAATCTACTGGTTATATATTTTAATGTTAAGCTTGGCCTTTTTCTTTCTAGAAAATCGCATAACCTTTGTTTTCTTAATATTGATTCTCATCCCATACCTGTCGCACTTAATTTCCAATTCACTAAGCAATGCTTGCAGCCCCTTGGCTGACTGACAAACTAAAGCTTGGTCATCAGCAAACCTAACTGATTTTACGAATTCCCCGCCTACTTTCATTCCTACCTCGAGTTCTTCCCATGCCTCTTTGATCATTTCCCCTGCATACAGGTTGAACAGCAGCGGTGATTATGGGCAACCCTGCCTTACACCCCTACCTAACACTGCCCATCCTGACTACCCGTTTCCCACCCGCACCTGAGCAGTCTGAGACATGTACAGGTTGCGGATTAGCCTCTTTTCCCTCCAATCTATTCCTATTTTCAGCAATGTACTCATTGGTTCTCCCAATCCACTCTATCGAAGGTTATTTCTAAATCTGCGAAACAGGCAAATACCTCCTGGTTGTGTTCTATATTATTCTTGATTAATAATCTTATTACTGAAATGGAATCACGCGTACCTCTCCCTTTTCTAAACCCAAACTGATCATCCCCTAAGTAATCAATTGGCCTACTCTCTATCCTTTTGTTTATGATCCTGATGACAACTTTAGCTGCGTGGGATATCAAACTTATCGTCCTGTAGTCCTCAAATGATGTAGCCTTTGCCTTTTTCGGAATAGGAACTAAATCTGATCTCACAAAGTCTTCTGGCCAGATTCCTTCCCCATAAAGACTACAAATAAGCTCATATAGCCTCTCCCTCCCACATTTTCCTAGGCATGTGTGTTTATATATATATATATATATATATATATATATATATATATATATATATATATATATATATATATATATATATATATATATAATATATATATTTAAGGTAATCTACACGTTAAGGTAGGTTTTTGGGTGGACACAACTACCAAACAAATATTTTATTACTCCTAACAAAACACAAAATCCATCATCCTACTCTATATCAGGTCCCTCTTCATCTCTGAGTACTTTCTTCCTCCCTTCACGATTTAATTTTGCTGTACAGCGCACCGATTTCACCCTTCCTCTGCAGACACACGCGATCATGTCCTCTAACTGATCGTATACCCTATCGACCTCTTCTTCCTTTGGGTTGCTCGGTGGCATGTATACCTGAATAATAACTAAGTTCGTCGGTTCTGCTTTTATCTCCACTGGTAGTATTCTATCCGTTACCTGCTCTATGTTGACTACGCTTCTTCCTACCTCTTTATTTTATTCTACGGCAACCCCTCTTTGGCTCTCGTCCCCAGCGCTGTATATTATTTTATACTTTTCACTCCAGTAATCCCCGCTATCCTTCCATCTCACCTCGCATAGACCTAAAATATCTATATTTCCCCTTTCCATCTCTCGCTTAACAGTCTCCAATTTTCCTGTCCTCATCATTGTCCTAACATTCCACGTTCTTATTCTAACTAATTTGGTCTTCTTCTCCTGCGTCTTCTCTCCTGCTGCTGCTGGTTTTCACTTGCAAGGGTTTCGTGGGATGACGACCGCGGAAGCCTTGCCTCCCCCGCTGCCGGGCACGACACACGCCCGATTTGGCCGAGCCCCGTGGTTGCCAGGACTCAAAATATCTCTATTGTCCATCATATTTTTCTTGGGAATGATAATTGAGGTGGTTTCCCGTTGCATTCCTCAATAGTGTTTTTAACGTGACACCATCACTTACTGGCCGCCCCACTGGGGTCAGACGCCATTGCAGCCGCCTCACTGAGGAACAGACGCTGCGTGTACTACCCTTCGTCCTGCTCCTAACCTTCGACCTATCTGGCATGGGTGTCCCTACCAGGAACAATTTTTATTACTCCCGCCAGCACAGCTCTAGGGGTCATCGGAACGCAAAAGCCCTTCCACCACGTCAAGGTTGTAGTCCGGGGAGGGATATATATATATATATATATATATATATATATATATATATATATATATATATATATATATATACACGAACGTGTAAAAGTGAAACCTATATGCAATGGACTACAGCCTTAACGTGGTGTAATGGCTAGTGCGTACTGACTAACCCAAGAACTGTGGCGAAAGAATGAGATTTGACCCTTACATGTAGGGTCATCCATGCCCGTTAGGTCAAAGGGTAGGTGCCAAACGATTGTAAGTCGGTCTGTGCCTTAATCAGGTGCCTGGAAAGGCCGCAGGCTATGTGTCGTGCCCACCAGTAGGGGAGGCTAGATTCTCGTTTATCGTATCTCACGAAACCCTTCATTAACAAAGGCGACAAGAGGAGCACATGACACGCAGAAAAGGGCCGATGATGGAGGAAAAAAAACTTGAAATTTTATGATAATATTGATAACAGGTAAATCAGAGAATATAAAGCCAAATGGAAAGAGGTATAGACATTTTAGGTGTACGAGAGGTGGGATGAAAGGATAGCGGGAATCACTGGAGTAATAAACAGGGTCCATACAATAAGTATCGGGACTGGTTCCAAAAATAAAAATGTATTGCAGTTATCATTACAATTATTTAGTTATCTTCAAAATACATTCATTCTGCATCGTAGCACTTAGTTCGGTGCGCCTGCCACTCGTCAAAAGCCCGCTGGAAGTCGCTTTCCGGAAAATTGTTGAGAGCCTTTGTCGCAAACCGATATACTTTGAGCTTCTTTTGAGCTTTTCTTTTGAGGCAATAACGTAGCCAATAAAATCTTCATCTTCCTGGACGCAGTCCAAAATTACTTGCGAAATTTCCACCCGAGACAGTTTTTGTTCCACCCTCAAGACTTTCGCCACCAGCTCCACGCAAACTTTCCTCATACCAAGATCCTCTGTTACAATGGAGTGGACGGTTCCGACTGAAAGGCCGGTCTCTTCACTGATAAAGGCGACGGTTAAACGCTTGTCAGAGTCCAAATTTTTTTTAACTTTGGCCACCTGAGCGGTCGGTGGGCGTCCGACGCGGTGCTCGTCTTCGACGAGCTCCCGGCCTTCCTCAAGCATTTTGTGAAACTCAAAAACTCTTGTGCGGCTTAAGGTGTCATCCTCATAAGCCTTTTTAATAAATTCAAGGGTCTCTAATGCAGTTTTTTCTAGTTGAACGCAAAAGCACACAGCGTAATGTTGACGGTGCGCTCCATGCTGGCACGACGACAGTACAAACAATCACACGTCACATAAATCCACCTACCTACTCAACGCATACCCGGAGGCAACTGAACTAACGTGCGCCTGAGTAATGGGGGGACCCCTCTACCGAGCCGACCGGTTGGACCCCCATCCACTGCTCCGTTAAGGCTACAGCGAACCACTCACGATACTTATTGTACGGACCCTGTACAACGGAGGGGACGAGAGCCAGCGAGGGGTTGCAATAAGATTAAAAAGTTAAGAGTAGGTGAAGATAACATAGAGCATGCAAATTATAAAATATTAATAGCAGGAGTAAAAGTGCAACCGATGACCTTAGTCATTCAGGTACATCTACATCGCCATAATACCCCGTAAGCCGCCGTTAGGGCGTGTGGCGGGGGTTGTTTGGTCACCACCCGTCAAAGAGAAAAAAACTACATGCACAATCAACACATTGATGCAATCCTACACCCAAAGTGGCGTAGACATACACGCAAATACTCTTTCAAATTACATGCGTGCAAATATACTATCAATTAGAAAACAATTGCACCTATTGATGCAGTAAAAGATTATTTAACAACGTGCAAGCTGTAATTTGACTATTAGGGTCCCCTTACAGATAGAGACGAGGGATGGAAGGGGAAACTTAAAAACAGACAAAGCAGAGCAAGGCATTCTAATGCGGTCATGT
This sequence comes from Hetaerina americana, assembly GCF_022747635.1. NCBI lineage: Eukaryota > Metazoa > Arthropoda > Insecta > Odonata > Calopterygidae > Hetaerina > Hetaerina americana. Next base: position 69,522,752 of record NW_027287205.1, on the reverse strand, counting down.
GGGAAGCGTTTTGACAGCAAAATACTCGAGGTTAGTGAAACAGTATACAATTGGGTTCAACTACTTGTTCTTTAGACGCTGAGGGTGGCAAGAGGAATGTTTACTTTCTATAACCCAACAGTTGCTATCCCGTATTGTCTGTGAGAAGAAATCCTTGAGTTTGCTAGTTCTGGAATCTATTTCCCGAATTTTATATACATGATCCAGGTGACGAACGTATGTTGGAATTCGAATAATGGCGACACTTCGGCGCTAAAATATCCGGATTTCTGAATTTATTTAGTAAGTTCAACCTAGCTCGGTCATTGTTGAGGTATAAATGACGCCAAGCAAATGCTAGTGTGAAGAAGTCGATAAGGTATACGATTAGTTGGAGGGCATAAAAGTGGGTGTTATTGGATGAAAACATTTGAAAGTGACGGGGAATCAAAACGCCACGGTAGGTGAAGGAAGATCTGGCAGAGAGAGGTATGGGACTAAGGTCTCGGACCAATTAATGACTGCGAGGAAAAAGCAATAGAGTTTTGCAAGAGATATGGATTAATCATAACGAATACATATTTTAGACTCCACAAAGAGCAAACAAGTATACATGGAAAATACCTGGGGATTCAAAAAGGTATTAGACTATATTAAGGTTAGACATAATAATAGGGTAGAGTGAAGAGCAATTGATTACCGCATTCTACCACAAAAGTAATGAGATTACTCATGTAGAGGGGCATGGAATACGATCAGGATTTTTTTATTAGTTTTGTTGATATCAACACGGCTTTTGTTCGAGTTTTTCGGATAGAGTTGATAAATATATACGGTAGAAGATTAGATTTGACGGGTAGGAGACTTATCTGCAACCTTTATAAGACTTCTCAGATGCAAGTTTCGGGTAGAGAGTTAGATTGGGCTGTGTTAGGAAAAGGGGAGGGACACAGATGCCAATCTTCACAAAAGCATATCAACGGACAGAAACCTGTATATTTGAAGGAAATGCTGTAAGTGGAATGGGCAGAAATGGAGATTGGGAAGTGAGTGTTTAAGGAGAATTCCTGAAAATCAGTAGGGTTTACGGTTCCATGATAGCAAGATAACTCTACATTCATGTTTCCATCATGGTTGTAGAGTTATCTTGCTATGTAATTGTTGAAATATTTTATTAGAGTCCTCCGCGCACAAATTTGTCATTCCACTCCTGAGTGGCATGACAATTGGTTTCGATGGCGACCGAAAATTTTCAATTCTCAGGTTATGCAATGGAATACACCACTTGAATATCCTTTTGAGACTTGGACTCTGAATGGAGGCTCTTGCCTCTATTTTTTCCAGTATTAAATTTTCAATTTTTAAGGATTCAATTGGATAACCCTTAATTTTTCATCATATTATTCACATATCTCGAGAAATATGTCATTCTTAAAAAATATTTTTTAAACTCAAAATTGGTGGATATCATTTTGTACGGTCATCAACGTAATAAGTACGAAATCTTTTGTATAAATTTTTTGATGTCGTTTCTCAACGTGTAACTTCCTATATATATCTTCATTATCGATCATAAGAAAGTGCATATTAAACAAAGAAAAGATTCCCAGCATTCCAAACCCTTACCTCAACTTTTGTGTTCTATTTTTTAATCTTACCGATTGTATTACATCTACAATTTTGTCAGATTATGATTCTTCCTTGAAACATTGTCTGTTAATATAAGAAAATGTAATTTTAATCATAAAATAATTTTTATAGAAATAAAGGAGCATTTTAATGCCAATTTAAAATTGCATTGAAAAAATATTGAGCTTAATACCTATCATCCCATAGTGTACCCAAATTTCAGCTAAGTTTGGGTCTTCCTTTATAGCGTTCCTCATGGTATGTGAAATATTTGATTAAATATTTTTTTTCAGTAAAGGAACTACACTTACAAAGCTTCACAGTCATTTTTATTTGGCTCGACGTGTTTTGATAACAGGTACCATCATCATTGTATCGAGACCGGTCGAACGAAAAAAAGAAATACGAGCTGTGGAAAGCTCGTAGCTGTGGAAATATCATGGAAGTTCATTTGCTTTTTTGAAATTATGATGGAGGAGTTTAACCGCATTTCACCTAATGCCATTGAATTTAGTTCCATCTCATGTACTCTGTTGACTTATTTCCGTAATTTCCACACGTGAAAGACTCTCTTGATTTATTTTTTCTTTGAATCTACTCCCATGCCCGAAGCTTCATACGCCCTTTCAATCACCTAATGGCTAAATGCTTCTCAATTCCTCAATCAGTAGTGATCACAAGGAATACTGTTTTAAAACAGTGTTCGTTTGAGGATCACAAGCCTAATTTCTCCACACATCCTGCAGAGATTATTTTATTTCTATTAGGGTCATCAGATATAATCACGTTATTATATTTAAGAAATGTAATCATTGTCATGCAGTTATGCATTTTTATTTGTAGTAATGTATTTGAGTAGATGCCTATTTTACTGAGATGAAAAAAAGTGATAATTAGAGGTATCAAGCCAGTATCAATTATATTAGTTATTGCAATCTCATTTCAAATGCAGCTTTCAATACATGACAGGATAAGTGTATATTTCCGAATGAAATAGAACTTTTGTTAAGAAACTACCCCCCGGCATGAATATGTAAAAGTGAAGGAGCATAAAAAACTTTTAATATTTCAAGAGAACGATTTGTTACAAGTGCGTGATCCATTATCTTTTTTTATCCCTTTTTTATACATTTCTTCATATTCACTATTATACCCTGTATTATTATCAGGCATTTCCTTTCCTCCACCCCATCTTTAAAGTCTTCCCCATGCCCCTGGTAAAGGTTTTGTTCACAGTTCGTTCCTTCCATTAAATGTCCATCATTGCTCTATAATACACACTTCAATTTCATTATTTTCTTCTCATTTCTGATTATATCCTTGGCCATGGCAAACGACCAATAACATTCTTCATAAATATGCTTTAAGTGGGCACAGTTTCCATTTAAGATCCTGTTTATTAGCATTTTTTACATCAGATTGCATACTTTCCCCGGGATTTACCTCTAGATTTTACACCCTTACTTGTTCCAAAACGGGCTTTCACTGATAAAACTGCTTCCATATTAACTAAATAAATTCGAATTGGCATGTTTTCGCAGTTCATGTATTTAGTTTAAATGTTTTATTTACACATGCCAAAAATAATTTTTTTAGTTTTCTTTTAAGCAATATTCAAATGATATTGTTTATGAAAACGATAAAAAACTCCAAAATGGTAGTTCGAAAATATTTGGAGTTTTGCTATCAAATTAATCGCAAACAGTTGAGAGAAGTATTGATTTTTGTTTTATAGTCTAGAAATAGTTTTTTAAGCTATATGCAGTAATTTTCCTGCTTTGCGACGAATTTACATGCCATATTTCAGGTAGGCGAGTCTAATTTGTTACCATATGTCATTTCAAGAGGGTTCATTTTTTAAAACAATTGAAGGATTTATACATTTGCTCCTTTTCCAGATATCATGAATGTGATTTTTGTTTTCAAAATTGTGGCCACCTTCTTGAGGAATTCCTTAACTAGGTTGAATGTCTCACATCTGTGGATGTTTTTAAGCCAATTACGGTGGAGGTGGTTCCACCCACTCAGTCCTAGTCCGCCTCCCGTCTTCATCCGCTCGGCTGCTCCATCTCTTGGCACAGCATCCTCCTCTCCCACCCCTTCCTCTCTAATGCAAGGCCCATGGGCGTCGCTGTCTCAAATTCACTGCAAATGAAATCCTTTTGTCTCCGCCCAGTGTTTTTGTTCCAACTTCGCCACCTTCCCTCCTACACCTGCCCCATCTTTCGTTCCCTCTCGCTCCACGGAGCACCTCCGTTTCCTTCCACCCTCCACTCTTCTTTCTCTCGCATTCCCTCCTCTCTGCACTCCCCTCCGACATTCTCTTTCCGCTCTTCTCCTCGCCCTTTCCCTTACTTTCTCTAGGACTCCCTATTTGAATAGAAAGAAAAGAAGTCGCGGAGCTCTCCCTTCCAGTGGATATTTTCGCTGGGTGGCTGTTGTGTAGTTGTGCTCATATGTTGTGGTGGCTGTGTGTGTTTCCGAGCCCATGTGGGTCCGTGTGTGTAGCTGGTGCGTGTGTGTAACGCTATGTCCCGCACGGCTTTGCTTCCGTCCGCTTGGAACTTTTGGAAGCTTCCACGCTAATTTGTTTGTTATGCAATTAAGGAGATCATCAACTCCAGTTAAACCTGTGTTTTAGTTTTCAAGGATGTTTACGGCTGGTTAATTTATTTAAACGGGTGCACGCACGAATAATCTTTCGAGTTCCTCTCGTGTCTCATTTTAAGTCACAGAATCAGAACAGAATACTTAAAGTTCTGGAGAAGGTCGCACTAATTAGGAGTTTTTTCCGATCAAATTAGCCCCGACCCAGAAAAGCGCCAATTTTGTTTTAATATTTTTAACAATATTTATTTTAGGATGAATATTGACAACCCTTCTTTATTTCCGGATATAAACAATCGAATTCGTAAAGCTGTTAGATCTCATTTATTTCGTCATCTTCCCCTATTTATGTTTATATATCCTCATAGGGGTAGTTTTTCGTTTTAATCATCTTTTCGACTTCGGATCGTGTTAGGTTTAACGTCCCCTTAATTACATTTTGACTATTTCCGAAATATTCCCATGCATTTAGATCCTACAGTACGGTAGTTATTTGGAGGGCGAAACAACTTCAAACTCTACTTCCATGTTAAACAAGGCATTTCATTTTACATATCTTTATTATGGGAAGACAAACTATTTAGTTCATCTACTGCTGAATATGATCGTTTCGGCCATTCTTTTCAACGGATTTCATTCTTTGTCTCACGGACGCTGACACACGAAACCATGCAAATAGAGCAGAGGATTTTACTATGCTCATTATTTTTCATTGAAACATATTGTTTGTTTTGTATATATTTATGGAAATAGTTTATACTAAAACCTTAGATATACCACGGTTTATGTTTCAAGCAGGACTCAGCGCATGCAAGAAGAGCAGCTATTAAAACACCTATAAGATAGATTTTTTCTAGAAGGCTGGGGGTTCTTAGGATAAAAATGTAGTTTCGCGATTGCAGACATTCTTTTTTCGGATAAAGAATTCTGACGCTGTTGGTAATAATCGGCATTTTTAACTTATAGACTCAGCAAATCATTTCCCTTTGTTTCATGTCAATGTTACCGCGTTCCATAGGTACACGAAGATGCGAAGATATTTAATATTTTTAAATACCGTAAACTTTTAATGGAATTATTTTTTGGTTGTGTTTTGTTGAGAGCATTATGGTATATTTTTTTAAAAATCCTATGTATGTCTAATTTTAGAAATATTTTGTTTCATTTTAGCCTGACTCCAACTTTAAAAAGTTATTTGCAAATGTGATTAATTACCATAGTTGCACATTTATGCAACGCAAGACATGGTTGAAGCAAAAATCTATGAGGATAAAGACGTAAAAGGGTTGGATTCATGTATTAGGATGTTTTAAATGAATACTAGCATGAAATTAGAAATGAGAACGGAGATAAAGAAATAAAATTACTATTTATAACAAGTTTTAGAAATATTTAGTATCTCACTGAAAGTTTTTGTGCTCACAAGAGACTTGTAACTATTCTCAGTTAAAATACAATTAGTAACTACTTGCTATTTGACTTAAAACATACACTATTTGAATATAGGAAGATAGATTGAATCTTGAATGACCGAGTTGAAATGGGCATGTAACAAAGAATGCACCTGCCACAAATTTTTATTTTATTCTATAACATGGCAGACAAAAAATTCGTCATTTAACGAATAAAGATTTCAATTATTCAGCGGGAGTAAATTGTTTAGAAATAGCATACTGAAACCAGATTGAATGTATTTCGGATATAATGCGAGATGGTATACTCGTAGTATCACATAATTGACTCTTGGTTCCTAATGGTTACTGTTCATTGAATGATAATATTTTTTTTGGGGTATCATACAGTTATGAAGTGTATGGAAGCTCTGGCAATTATACTGCAATAAATTCGTTTTTCTAAGGAGAACCAGTTTTCTAACGCGAGAACCGTTTTCTATGTCTATTTAATTTTCTTCAACAACGGTTGTTATTTCTCCAGTTTTTACATTCTATTCCTGCGTACGGGCTATTAACTAAGTGCTCTGCTAATCAATACGTGCCCCTCAAGTTTTGATAAAAAGATGTACGTTGGTTACTCCACTGCCTGGCGAAGTTAGTCCTCGTGGAATGAAACCTCAGCGATTTGAGCAAGCCACTTAACTCGGCGAATATGATGGAAATAATCAGATAATGTCCGAAGTCTTAACTTTGCTGGGTATCATCTTTGACCTACTTCAGAATTTCCGATATTTTGTAATTAAGATAGCCAAGAGTGCTGAAGTTGTCCTGCACGCCGTGCACGTAATGGCGAGGTATAGCCTTAATTGCATCTCCAATGCGTTTGTGTCAAATTATCGGTTATTATTAAGTATCTGGGCATTGATTGGTTAGGTATACAGTCAACAAAAGCGATAAAAAAAATTGAATTGTTAGGTTAGAGATGTACTATATATGTAAGGTAACGCGGCAAGATCATTATTATTGGCTGTGAAAAACCGATTTTACCTGTTTAGTTAGTTTCATCATCTGCATTTGAATCAGGTGCCAATCCAGAGTCTGCTGTCGAGGGAGGAGGAGAAGATTAATCCAGACGAGAGTGTGGATCGGGATGAGGAGAGAAGACTGGAAACAGTAAGAATTAAACTTTAATAGTTTTTCAAGGAAAATTTATTTTTGTTTTTTTCCCCTTACATTTTACAATTTATTGAAACATAATGAAATAAATATCACATAATGGAAAACGTTTCGGAAGTGGGTTATGGCACCTCTTGACGCTCTTATTTGATTCGCAGCTGATTTTAATTGGAATTTCATTTAATTTCGTTTCAAATATTTACGTTTTCCTTCATTCATTAGTCTTTGAATGCAAAGATTGGTAGCGCACGGCTAACCATTCTTCCCTTCCCAATTCTAAATGTCCCACGCCCCCTTCGTTCTTCAGTCTTACATTCCTCTTCTTTTGAACCACTCATTGTTTCCTTTTCTTCTTCGTGGAGACTCAAATCCCTTCTATTATGTTCTAACAAATTCATCATGTCTCAAGGTGTACCCAATCCGTCTGCTTCTTATTTCCTCGTCGTTCTCCCTATTGATTCTTCTACTCCTTTGTATACTTTCTCGTTTCTCTCTTCACTTCTCTTCGTGGCTCAATCTTCATTATGCCTTGAGCATCCACCTCTGGCATCAATTTCCTTAGGTTCCAATCCTTCCATAGGCGGGCTATGTCTTTAATTCATAGTTTCAGGCGCAACGAAAATGTCTTTAAGTAATGCTTTCTTGCTCGCTCACGTATTTTCTTTGAGCAAATTAGTCTCGTATTCGTGGTAAACGCCCTATAAGCCGAACTCTTCTCGGTTTTCCCTTTTTTTACGCTTCAATTCCATGTTGCTCTACCTCTGGTATAAGTGGTAGGTTCAAATGACGCAATGATTTATAATTAAGAGCCAATTGAGGCAATATCTACCATATATTTTTCTCATCAAGTTGCTACATATTGTTATTGAATCATACATTTAATTGTCTAATAATCTCCTTCCTAATGAAAGTGTTGCAGCAAATCCAGAATTGATTTTTTCTACGTTAGATATTTCTTAAGGCAAATTACTGATTAATAATTATGCGCTTGAAGTAGACTAATATTCTTAAATATTGTCTTGTTTATTATTTCATCCCCGTCTAAGGTTTTACGTACCAAGAGTCATAACTAACCGTCAATCCTCGCAGCTAATTAAGCTATAATAAAAATCAAACATTTTTAGCGTAATTTTTTTCAAGTAGAATCGCATAAACTTTGTCTTATTAATATTGATTCTCATCCCAGTGTGACAGGTATTGAATGAGAATCAATATTAATAAAACAAAGGTCATGCGATTCTCTAGAATGAAAAAGGCTAAGCTTAACATTAAAATAGGAGAGCAAAAACTAGAGCAGGTAGAAAAGTTTATGTATCTCGGTAGTGTTTTGGACCAACACAGTCAAATTATTAGGGACGTAAGGAGAAGAATTGCGCTAGGCAAAGAGGCTTTCACAAGGAGGAGGGAGTTGATGACAGGGACTTTGAGTAAGGATGTTAAGAAAAGACTCGTAAAAACTTTGATATGGAGTGTAGCTATGTACGGCGCGGAAACGTGGTCATTGAAGCAGGATGATAGACGTAGACTGGAGGCTTTTTAAATGTGGGTGTGGAGAAGAATAAAGAAGGTGAAATGGACAGAGAAGAAAACAAATGAGAAAGTACTTGGTATGGTGGGCGAAGAGAGGGGTTTGTTGGGAGATATCCTATGGAGGCAGGAAAAGTGGAAGAAGGGGGTGTTCACCGGCAGTGTGATGTTGAAGACTGTAATCGAGGGGAGAATATTGGGCAAACGAGGAAAGGGAAGGAGCAGGATAGGGATGTTGGACGGGATGAAGGGAGGAAGAAAGTACTCGGAGCTGAGGAGGGACCTGATGTAGAGTAGGATGTTGTGTTTTGCTAGGGGTCACAAATTATTTAATTAGTAATTATATCCATCCAAAAACCTAACTTGACCGGTAGATTACCTAATAATAATCCATCTAAAAACCTACCTTAACCGGTAGATTACCTAATATTAATAATAATAATATATTTTTTATTAACATACAGGGTTCGTCCGGAAAATAAGTGTACTAATTTTTTCCCGCCGCTCCAGGCGCACCCTGCACCGCTCTGACGGGCTGCGATTGGAGGGGGGTATGTTGGCAAGCGACGCTGAAAAAGGCAGTCGGCTCTGAGCTGTGGTGTAGTGAGGAGCTCTGTTAACGCGAACCTCTACGCTCGACCCACGTCACGGAACGCGATGCCGAAGTTTTTGGAGCAGCGTTATTCCATCAAATTTGCGGTAAAGCTTGGGAAATCGTCTACCGAAACTGTCGGTATGATTAACCAGGCTTACGGGGAGTCAGCCATGTCCAGAAACATGATCTTTCGGTGGCACAAGATGTTCGTGGAGGGCAGAGAAGAGGTCGACGACGAACCACGGCCTGGACGCCCATCAACGACACTCACCGACGAAAAGTTCGCGATGTACTGAACTCTGATCGTCGTCTTAGTGTTCGGATGATAGCAGAGCAGTGTAATGTGCCAAAAACAATAGTGCACGAGATTATTAGGCACCAATTACAGATGCGAAAAATTTGTGCAAAGTTTGTGCCGAAAGTGCTCAGTGATGATCAAAGACTCAATCGTTTGGAAATCGCGACACAACTTGCGGATCACTGCAAAAATGATCCACATTTTTAGAGAACGTTGTTGAACTTCTTTCTTCGGGACTTTGGACGCCGTCAAAGAGGCCGTGACGACGTATCTTCGAGAGGTTCCCGATGATGCCTTCGCGGGAGCGTTCCAGGATTGGGAACGCCGCTGGAACAAGTGTATCGACTCACAAGGGTCCTATTTGAGGAATATTAGCTTAAGATATGTAAAAGTGTAATAAATTTTTTTTCCTGAGCTCAGTACACTTATTTTCCGGACGAACCCTGTATGTTAATTGCAAAAACTCGTATCTTTATGCATTGAGGATTATTTTTTCTTTATTATAGCTCACTAGGACAAATGTTTTGTTGGAAGTGCTTATTCTTATTGATAGTTGTATGTTCAGCAATGACCGTACCTGAATTAAGTAACTTGTTTAGGAAAAGGGAAGCCCAGAAACTCAAAAAAATATCCAAATGGGTACCCTAAGGATTTTTTTTCCGAAGAGTTTTGTGGGCTAAACTTGGACAGAATTTAAATCCATACATATCTGTCCCAATGCATAAATTAAAACTGACCCATGTTAATTTCATTCAGCGATCAATATATTCATTAACCTCGAAAGGCCGATTGCGGGAAGCGAAAATAGCGTGGCCTAATCGCTTTCAATTATTTTTTCTGCTCATTTTCATTTATGAATTCTTAGTTCATGGCTTGGCGGCGATAACGAATTGCAGTTCGTATTGCTTCAGGTCCGTGAAGGCCTCGTTCATCATGTTGCCAAACAAAAGAAAAACGTCTCGTCGTTGACCATGAATGAACGCTAATGGAGAATGTTCGTCAACCGTCCAAAAACCATAAAGCAAGTGGAACGTTCCACTTTAAGTCAATGATTGATTGATTTTCTGATTGTTTGCTAGGACCGTACCATTAGCCCCTTGAAGCTGATACGCTAAGGTGTAATAATAATGTACGAGCAAAATACATCGTAAGTCTTTCGTGTAGAGTGCGCAATTTCGTAGAGCACTCCTTCTCAACGGATGTTGCCGATTTGCATTTTCAGCCACTCATTTCTCTTGACAAAGCGGGAGAGCTGATTCATGGTTTATGGGCCTATGCAGAGTGAAAAATGCCCTGCTTCGGAAAGTTTCCTTCCTTTGTCGGTGGCTGATTTTATAGGCATTCTTCAAAAGACCGCGTGGATTAACCAGGAATGTTAATTTGAATGTAAATAAGAATTTCTTGCTTGTCAAATTCTAGAGATAACTAATCCGTATACACCATTCACGGTATCAATGGGACTGTTTATTTACCAGGAGATGTGACCGCTTGTAACAGCAAATTATCGGGTATAATTATCTTCAATCATGAGAATGCATTGGAGAATGTTATCTTTTCGTGGTTTTTAGTCCACTAATAATATTACTTTATTAATGTACTGTTTCGATATGATTCGATACAGCAATTCGATGCTGAGTGTGAGAACACTCAAGCATCTGTATTCACTCGAAGAAAGTTCAAATGTATGTGAATGTAAATTTTAAGGACCGATGATGTAATTAATGTATTCATAATTCAAACATCCTTTTTTCTGCTATGATAAATCGACCTAATGGAGTTAAGAAATGCATTTTTCCGAATTCACGCCACAAAGTGTATTTAATTATCAAAGGCATGTTGTCATGCTGGGTCACCAGCATATACCAATTCGCAGACTGACTTCTTACCCCCTCCTTCCTCTCTTTTGGCAGTGCAAGGCCCGCCCGCGCGTAACCCTGCCCTGCTTGCGTGTCGCTCCGCAGTGAGTGCTCTGGAATACATATCTCTCCGCCGTCGACTGGGCGTCGCTACTTGTGGTGTGGCGGCGTGGGGCCCGCTCGCCCTGGGACGACTCCGAAGGGGAGGGGGACTTGCCGAGAGTCGTCGTTGCTGCTGCGCGCCACCGCGAGCCCCGGCGCTGCCGTCGCCTTTTACCCCCACGCCGCCTAGCGTTCAGTCATAAGCAGGCAGGCAAGGCGGGAGCTTCGTGTAGCCGAACCCTGCCCTAGTTTCGCAACGGTAGATCGCCGGGTGGTGATTCCCGAAGTTCTGCGCAAGAAATTGGCGACCGGATTTATTTTTTTCTTCAGAATATAATTTCGACGGCGTGGACTAGACGAAGTGATAACGTTTTTTCTTTGACCTTTGAACGACGGAATTGAATAGAAGAAGTGTGCTCTGTGGCTTTTTTTTTTGGTCGGATGAAGTGACAATGGAGGAGTTTTGCTGGATCAGTCATCGCGAAACTCGATGAGGTTTCATCGCGTGAAAATTTGTGAGAATTTGAGTGGATTCTTCATTATGGTATTTATGTTAGTCATTTAAGTTCAAGACACTGTGTCGCGCTCAAAAAAAAAGTCGTGATGCTCTCACCTTCCAAGGATTAACAATGCAGGGCTGAATAGTATTCCCTGACCATGTGAATGTGATTTGATTCTAAGCGAAAAACGTCTTTCATTGAATAGTGAATAAGACGGAAATTTAAACCATCGTCTTATTTTGAAGATTTCGATGAAGTTATCATATCGTAAGCAATATTTTGTTGCATAGTTTTAGGAAGATTTTCTGATAGATATTATTACGAGAATCTGGATATTTATTGCGTGTGTTTATTCGTGTATTTCAATTAAGAAGAGAATTATTTCAGCATCTTTACGATGTAGTGCAATATATATGTATATAATAGTGCAATATAAATGCTAGTTCGAGCTGTACAAGTAACAAACGAGATTCTCAAGAAAAATATTCGCTTATTTTTGCATTTAGTAGCTGATTTCGAGTGTTAAAGAGTCTCTTTAACTCTTCAAATTTCTTTAGTGAATAGCGACGTTGTCTGGAAATACCCTCGAAGAGATTTGTCGAATAATGAGTGAGCAATTTCACCAACAGAATCCTCTCTCACTCCTCATTGAGGATTCGCTTTTTTCTTGAAAAATTCATGGCAGATTTCAGCTGTGCAGCCCTTCTTTCAAGCGGTTCACACGGAAGGAACCACCACCGGCTCGCGCTGAAAAATTGAGCGGCCAGATCGCTCGCCAACCTCATCGAGCCCGCACTTCGCATGGATTGATAAAGGTCCTCCGCTTTCAGCGCGTAATTGAGCCCTACGCGGCGAACTTCCGCCGTTCTTCGTGGAGCACTCCTAACCATTCTGTTCCCCTCTCACTCCTGACCACCTTTCGAGTGAAAGATACGAGGATTTTCATTTCGCTGAATCGATCGAGGCAAAAAAAACGAAGGGGTCCTCGCGGAAGACGAACCATCAATCTCGACGCTGAACTTACTTGAGAGGGGGGGGGAGGGGGTGATAGGAAGAAAATCTTTTATAGCTCATCCCGCGAAGGAGACAAGAATTGAATTTTTTCACCCGTCACCGAGGAAGGACAACTTTCAGCTTTGCGGTCGGCGAGTCGGGTGGGAAAGGGAGGGATTTGTGCGAATGCCGAGGGAACCGCAGGTGTTTCAAAAACTTCGCAAACGGGCTCATTAATTCGGTTTGAGGCACCGTCACCCTCTCCGGACCAAAGGAGGGATGCCACCCAAAGGAAAGTGAATAGGGATTGGATATCTCCTCTAGTGTCTCGGGTTGAAGGGTTTTGGGTGTGCAGATTGTAATTTAGTGTCATCCTCCTAAGTTGTGGTGCGCGGATCGTAAACCCCTCTCTCTTGAGGCCGAGTTCAAATTCACCCCCCCCCCCGCCAGTCCGATTGCGCTTGGTCGGCCTTGGTGCGGCACGGTGAATTCCTCCTTCCAGAGGCGCTCGGGACAAGGGACCGGCTGCCTGTCGGGCGTGTCCCCGTGAAGACACCCAGAGTGACATTTCGAAGCCTTTAAGTGGGCCGCCTTGGGTTGGTCGAGTGTATCTCATTATATCCCACTCAACAACTCAGCACAACTCAACCACCACCTCCGACCCTTCCCCGCAACTTGCCGACCGCTTCTCCTCCGGATAACATCCCCCGCTCGTTTCGCCGGAGCATCCGAATACGCCGAGTGTGCGTCAGTGGACTGTGCAGGGGAAGTTTTCCACGGGTGAGATCTGAACAGGCAAACCTAACGCCAGGCCTCCCTGTCCTTCACACGTCCGGTAGAGGAGGAGTTAACGGTCACGCCTTGTGAATCCTTATGGGGGTTGCGTCATAAAATAACCATTCCAGGGAATCCCGCCCCTTGGAAATCCCTTGCGAGATAAGAATTCCGCTCCAGCCACGCTCGTCGTCGAGAGGGGAGGGAGGCCGGGAGGGAAGGCGGCCGGTGGAAATTTGTCCTCTGCCTGCGAGAAATTTTTGCCCGCGTTCGAGGGCATTCATGGAGCCGTGACCGCTCCAACTCGCGAGTAAACGCCGCAAGAATTTCGCATTGAGTTCCTAGGGCAGGGCATAAATTTTATGTTGACGCTGTGTGCTCCGAGAAGTGCACGGGTGAGGAGATAAATGGAAATGTGACTATTCAGTTGGGATAGACGGATAGTTTCGCGGGAGAAACATTTCCTTTCCTCGTTCAATGGAGTACTTTTGAAGTGGACGTTGAGGTGTAAAAGAAGAAAATATCTTTCCTCTATTTTATTTCGACGATACCCGAGGAAAAAAAGTAGTTGGTCCCGTGGTGGCGAGACAAATAAGGATGTTGAAACCTGAGAACGTGAAGAAAACCCCGTCCTCCCTTACATTGTAAAGCACTAAGAAATCTTAAGCTTTCCCTACTGTGTTGTTTTTTGGTTTTCCCTCTAGATTGTTTGGAGATCACTCGCCCTTTCTTTGTCCGTGGCTTAAGAAGGGAAGAGAATCGTATCTTATTCTCCGTCTCTTTCTCCTCCTCGTCTATTTCTTCTCGGCCCTCTCTCTCCGGTGAAATTCTCTCAGCTCACGGAAAGAGAGGCGGGAAGGCGGAAAAGACTATTTTATCCGAAATTTTTTTTCCATTCATCCGTTTCTTGCTTCCCTAAGACTAGTCTCCCTCCTCGTTTGTGCTTATGGAGAAACAAGCGTTTCGGGAGTTTCCTCGGCCGATTCTTTTTCTCTAAAATCTCAAGTGTAGTGGAGGGAGATGGAATAGTGAATTGTAGAGAGTGAGAAGATTTGAAAGCAAGGTAAGCTATAAAAAAAGAAACGGAGACAGGAAAGGTACCGAGGGCGTTCAAACTGTAGAGTCTGAAGGGATTTTTTAAGCCAGTTATCCCACTTGTTTTTTTGCCCTTTCCTCGACGAGGTAACACGGACTTAATCCCCCTCCTCCACCACTTCCTCCATCCCGCATCTGAAATCTGCCTCCAATCCCCGCAGTCGAACCAAAATATCCCTGTTCCCGGGAAAGTGCTACGATCCATATAGCCGAGTATCCTTCGATATAGACGTTACTGCTCACCCTCACTTCACTTCGGGGAAGTGATTAAAAAGGTCTGGAGACTCGTGCGCTGTGAAAACAACAGGACGTCGTGAAGTAGTGAGACGTTCTCCATTTCCACCTCTCACTTGGAGATCAACGAATAAATCTCCCATCCCTGTGAAATACCTGTGTCTATGTCTAAAGCGACGATAGAAAATAGGTGAGAAAGTTGATCTCTCACGGAATATGGATATCCTCAACAAGATCACCCAGTGAACCAAAAATAACAGTGCAACCAACCCTTTTCTCGCCAATAGTTGAAGATTGACCCTTAAAATTTTTCAATTGTGGTAACGTGAAGGATTCAGGGGAGACTCGGAGTCGTGTTGCTTGGATTCCCTCTGCCGGGTCCACACTTTGGTGCTCTCTCGTGTTGTGTCCCTTTCTTCTGAGGAGAAGGAAAACTCATGCGCATCCGCGTTACACGTCTGTTATGAATGAACAATGCAAGCGACAAGGCAAGTGAATCGAGTTGTCATGGCTTGGGATTCCATAGAAAAGGGTCGATTACACGCACAGGGTCCCGCGGCCACGGCGCCCCCCTTCCGCAGCTTCCGGCGGCCGAAGAGGCTTAGAGCAGCGCCAGTCCTTCCCCGGTTCCGGTTCTCCGTGACGTTGTTCCTAACGGCACTTGGGTCGCCCGTGTTCGCCACAGCGGAACCGTCGGCTGTAGGTGAGTACAACTGCCGCTGTGATAATTTCCACAGTTTAATTGATCCGTGCCACATAATTTTGATTTTTATCCAACGTTTATGTCTGCAACTTTCCATGCGATTGCGTGAGAGAAACACGCAGACCGCTGAAACACCGCTCAGAGAAAGATGTCACCAATTCCTCCTCCTTTGTGAATGTGAATAAATCTGTCTGTCACCTCTCCTCTCATTGTCTTTCTTCGGTATCAGTTGTTTGATTTAGAGAAATAATAAGCGTAAATAGAATGAATTCTATAAAATGGTCTTAATGATTTCGGCATTCATACAAAATGGGTAAAGATTATCTTAGAGTTTTAAGTCATCAGAGGGGAACGAAATGGCACAAACTTATTGGGCGCTTACAGTGCCATTAGAAATTACACATGCACATTTAAGGGGAAGTCATTCACCATTGGCTATCAATCGTCTGCAAAAGATATAAAAGATAATATATGTTCCATGTTTTATGCCGTGAAATATGTGAACTATATCTTGAAAAAATTAAAGTGTGCCAGTGAAACAGTGACTCGCAAAATAAGAATATGACATTGAATGTCACTTTTTTACCTAGTGACTTTTAATTATTTGTAATAAATCTTTGGGTTAATTTGCAGAATTCCATCTAAGGGGGCTAAGTTTATCATCGGTACTTAAGTAAGTTATTTCTAAATGAACGCAACTTTCAATACCTGAAACTTGGGATTGGCACGAGATGTTATGGCGAATAATTGTTTTCATTTTTACACGTAGACACCCCTGAGCATTTTTCATAAATAATTTAACACTTCATTGACCCAAGCAAATGCGTAACACAATGTAAATTTTTATGGACCAAATAAATTACTGTTTTACCGTTCTTTTTTTCCGTTTTACATGCAATAGGTTTATTATATTCTTCGTTTCCGAGAACGTTGCCTTTTAACGAAGCACCGCGAGGTTTTCAAAAGTTTGGCATGCGCTCAGTATTTTGTGAGCAATATACGAGTGTTATTTCTCTCTATATAACTTACTTTATTTATTCCTCTTCTATGGATGTCGACAAATTTTTCTATATATTGATAGATATTGCAGGCGTCTAATAACTATCTACTTGGGTAAAAAGAGACGTTTCAGGCGTGATATGGTGGAATATCATGATTAATTAAAAATAGCAATTTTCCACAAAAATTTTATATATTTCAAATATTTTTGTGGAAAATTGCTATTTTTAATTTATCTACTTGGGATTTGTAATGGTCCTCTTGAATAGATAATGATTTTCATGAGTCTGTAATCAGCAGGCATTGGGTGTCTTCCATGAAATCAGCGTTGTTTCTAGGCTATTAGATATAAACCAGGTTTATGAATGTTTTATTGAAAGAATATATATATTTATATAAAGTTGAATGTTCGTGTAGCTAAAATGTTTTTGCTCATTTCATATACTTCATTGAGTGTATATAAGTTTCATTATGGACTTCAATTGAAAAACCGCACTACTCTCTGCTTCATCCTGAAATGTCTTCAAAGATGTGCGACCACACTGACTTCCGTCTAACTTAAGAGGTGACATATTGTTTCTCAGGATAAATATGGTGCAGCAAACTCCGTCACATTTCTCAATGGTTGTGCAGGAAGGGATAAGTCTCCCGAGGATACTGGATCAATTTTCTCATCGAAAAACTTGATCTGATAAATGTTTCACCACAAATATTATTAGATTTGCGGCCTCCATTTCTTTCTGTACTCCTGGATTTTTTTGCAAATCTGCCCCTTGCTCTTCTGCGTTGGCCCTCACGTCTACTGCCCATCTGTTTACATTCCTGGTGTATATGGTATATGCCTCACATTGCTCACTTTTGACCTTCCTACTTTCCCAAATCTGTAAGCCCACCTTCATTTTTGCTTTTTCACTCCGCTTGACCTTTAGTATTCATTTCCACCAACATTTTTTTTATCTTTGCCAGAAGCGCTTTTTCTAACGGCAGAGCCCTAAGGTGGCTGATCCAAGGTTTGTTGCAGAGCATATGAATTCGTTTAGCGAACTGCTTTATTGTTTTTGCAATTACTTCGTGAGGCAAAGTTTTGTCGTCCCAAAAATCACAAAGTTAGAATAAGGCTTTCTGCACTTGAATGTCTGTCCAGTTCCTCCCTCTCCCTTCCCGGTGTAATGCTGCTTCTCTCTGGTAGCATATCTAAAAAATTCTTCTCTCTCGAAACTCTTTTTTCCATGAGTAGAATTTGCATTCATCTTCAAGCTGTTTCATGTCGGAAATTTTATATTATTCCTATGTATATGTGCTCTAATATTTGGAACATTTCCTCGCCCAAATATTGTAATTAGAAAATATAACAAATATGATTTTTTTACCATTTAAAAAATAATTAATCCTTTTCATTGCGATTCAGTGAAAAACAATTGTTTCACCTGTTTATTGAAATTATGATGATATAAAACCTGTAGGGAGTTAAAAATATTGATTTAGGTTTTTAAGCATTTCAAATTTCGAATGGTTATTTTTTTGCATGTGGTTAATTGTCTGTGAATATTTTGCAAAATATATTGCCTGTCATTGCTATATAACTTCATTTATATCTCATTAGTGATTGCTACAACTGCTTTTTAAGGATTCATTTAATGTGCTTTCTATGCGCAATACAAATTTTCATTAAATATAGTGGATAATTATCGTAATACAGGTATCATAAATTTATAAATGATCGTTGTAAGTTTGTTACATACAGAATGAAAGTATTTGCTGATTTTGTTAGCTTCCTTAATGCGGACCGTATTTTATACCAAAGTTTCATTTGGACGGCGAATTTAAAAAATTACGTCTTCATTTCACAGATCTAGTGGAGGTTCCTTTTATAATTAAACGACAAACAGTGCGAGGTAGTTATTTAATCGTTAATAAAACCCGCAACATAACAAGGATTGGTACATTAGTTGTTTTTACAGGGCTCAGCTATTTACTTAGTGTTTCATTTATGCAGTTCACAATTAGGGTTCAGTATTTTTTTCTATGCCCTTTGCTGTTACCGAGAGTATTTGCTACCCGAAAAATAACTCAATTTCGGTGAGCTGGAATCGCCCATAGGCTTCATCCTAATAACAAAGCGGGAACACGGGTTAGAAGCTGAATACTCTTCCCACCTAACTTCTACTACACATTTTCTTTACTAAAGTGAACTTTTAAATCAAGTTGAAAACAATATTTTGTTCCATAACGTTGTTAGAGGCAGTTTTATTTCATAAACGAGGATAGTGGTCCCAGCGCTCATAATTAGTTTAAAATATGAAGAACAGAGGCAATAGACCGTATTTTACCGTTACTTTTGCTATAGTTCCAACTTACTCGTCAAGTTGGTCGTATTACAATCTTAACTCTGTTAAGGATTTCGTATTTTCAATCCGCACACGCACTTGGAATATGTTCATGAATCTGTATGAGCTCATCCTCTGTCGATCCGTTTGGTGCTTACTCTGGTTCAAATACTAGTATGTTCCTGTTGAAATGTTGATTCCTCCTCTACTTGTGTTTTCTTTCGTACTTCTTGTTGTGAAGATGAGCAATATCCAGATTTTATTAAATGAACATATAGATTATAAAAGAACACGTACTGGTAAGTATGTGTAGAAATTTCGGGCTGCCAAACCAATTATGATAGTCCCAGCAAGTTGCCCTTAGTTTCAACTAAAATATTTTCTCATCATGCTAAAAAAAACTCACCAAAAAAGTTTGTTATCATCATATTTTTTGTTGTATTTTTGACCCTAACAATGTTATCATCATTTTAAAAATTATGTATAAGTTATTGGGTCAATTTTTTTAAGGTGTGGGATACATCTCTTATTTATTTTGACTGCAAATGGTGATGAAGACACTGTCAAGGACAAACAATGTGATATTGTTTTCGCTACGATTTTTACTCCAAATTCAACTTATAATGGCAGCTAATACAATTCATCAAAATGTGGGTATATTGCTAATGTTGAATAATCTTTTGCTGATTACATAAATTTCTATTCGACGACATTTGGGAAAGAGTGAAATATATTATGGGAGAGCTGTATTTAAATCTAATTTGGTTTAAATTATTAGAAAAGATATTTCTTTTTTTGCTAAAATTAATGGATGGTACATTTAGATTGAGATTTTTTGAACTGAGCGTAAAACGTAATTTGAAATTAAAACCTGTGCCTTTCACCTTTAATTTTCTACGTAGACATTATAGATTAGAATTTTTGGCGCAAGTTCAACGAAGTTAAAATAATACTAAAATGAAATCTTCCTTCTTCTACTCAGTTTTGTCTTCACTCTTATCGATTATCTCTAATTCGTTTATTGCACAGTTCAAATAAAAATCTTCATTCATTGATTCGTCGACACTAAAGAAATTATTTAAATCGGACCTTTCTTCAATTCGGCTACTAGAACGGCTCAATAGGATTTGGCTCTATTTGACGTGAATCACAGTCACGCAATTCACAGTCATGCAATATTTATTAAATCACCGAGATATTAGGAACAAGCAATTCTTTTTAAGTAATTGCTTCCGAAAAATTCTGTATTCCTATGTCCTCTAACAATTTCTTTAAAAATATTTCGTATGTCTGAGCCACGCTTAGGACAATTCACGACCCACAAATATTTAAATAGTTCATATTCGCCAAATCTTGGAAAATATTAGAATAATTTTTTGGTTTCGGCTTTGAAAATGGAGGCCGTAGCTGCGGGGGCATAACTATGACTAAATGAAGAGTCTAACTCCGAATAGTACCTACTTTGTTGCTGGAAAATTACTAAAAAACTGCTACTTTGGGAGAACTTGAAAGCGATGATAAATAATGGTCAAGTTTTTATACCCCAGTGTTTTGCGTTGCATTATTCTATTCATCCCTCCTTTTTCCTCCGGAGTATATTCCTAATTAAACCTTATCAACAATTTTGCGCGTTATACGGAGCTGATGCCTCTATGAACGAGGCGGGTGTTTGATTAGCACCTGCTACGGAAAATTACTCACTTTCGCCTTGGTCAATGTACATTTCATAATTGAATGGCCATGTATTTTATAATCCCAAATCGTTCTGGGTGATATTATATCAGGGCTGCTTACTTTCAAATGGGCAAATGACTTTCATTGCAATGCACTCGGATTTAACGTTAATTCTGTTCAGTGACCCTATGAAAATTTAGTGGCGCAATATGATAATGATGTTCCTAAAATTATTAGGACAAACTGCCTTCAGTGAATGAGTCCAAATGAAACCATATGATATCTTATTTATGGTCAAAGATTGAACGAAATTAAAAAATATGTATTTCCTAAATTCTAGTAAAAAGTTGGCAGTTTGCTCATGAATATTCTTTGATTTCATTGAATTGTCAATTGATTCTAATCATGGTGGAGTTGACTAAAATTTGTTTCAGTTATTGGAACAACCTTCCCAAAAGCATTTAAATGAACGATACATTATGAAAAATAAATCTTAATATATTTATTCTCCTCCTGTATAATATAACTATTTTTATTTATTCAATGCCTGTGTTGATTATTGTGAACCAAGAAAACACGTTTTATTTTAGCTCAAAGGAATGAATATTGAAACGCTCTCAGCACAGCAATCATTTTCTATTATATCTTCTAATATTGTAATCAATGGATAAATAGCAATAGTCATCCAACCCTGGATTTTGCAAGGTTTCCCGAGCCCTGGTCACCTATTACGACGCTTTTGAGACAAAGGTTCCAATAAAAATATTCTCTGTCATATACTGTCTTGTGATGGACCTCATCGTTGTTTTAAGGCCATCAATTAGATGCGATATATCAATTTTTACGATGAAAATATAAAAACAGCGCAAACCATTTCAATCTCGGTCATCCGGAAAAATCTGGATGAATTCTTTCATATCTTGCGTATGTCATGGATGTGCAGATATGTTTTATAGCCGAAGGCACGTTTGACAACTTTAATAAATACATCTTTCGGTAAGTGACCGAGGTCACCCAATGAATCCATTCAAGCAATCAATATAACCGTCTGAGTTGTCTATTTTGTGGCGATAAATCTCTTAAATTCCTTGTCTGTGTTTTACTTTTCAACCATCTGTATTTAAAAACAGTAATCTTTATCTTGCAGTAATGTGACTTTCAGTGCCAGTCGTAGAAATCCAAAAAAAATTATCTGTATCTACGACATTTATTTATTTATTAAATAATAAATATTGCGGTCAAATATTTTAAATCCCCACCCTAATTCACTCAGTTATAAATTTTGAGCTCTGTGCACCAA
Organism: Hetaerina americana; assembly: GCF_022747635.1. Lineage (NCBI taxonomy): Eukaryota > Metazoa > Arthropoda > Insecta > Odonata > Calopterygidae > Hetaerina > Hetaerina americana. Next base: position 69,500,990 of record NW_027287205.1, on the reverse strand, counting down.
TCAAACATATTGTTGGGCTGTTTGCGAGCCTAAATGCAAAACTACTAAATTTAAAACGTTCACTCTGCCCCGTTGTCCATACTCACGATAAATATTGCAAGGTATTCATTTTTCTGTTCGAGTGGGTTCTCCTGTTCAATGCATAAGCATGAGGCACTTCGCCAACACTTCTAGCGGAAAATAATAAGGTTTTGCTTTAGCTTTATTCTGGCAACCACTATGAAGTCCTAGCCAACTGCATCTTAGAATAAATATTAATTTATTTTAACGTCAAACGTCAAATCGTATCAATTATAAGAAATAATTTTGGCTGTTCACTGAAACGTTCAAGACGCGTGTCCTAGATTCTTTAGACGGGTTTATTAAACCAATTAATTACGTTCTTCCGTGCGAATTCTGCGGAGGGGCTCGGCTCTCATCTATCCCTGAGAGATTTTATAATTTTTCTCATTATGCCATCGAATTTTGCAGGCTTTATAGGGCTTCCTCTCGAATTTAAGGTGACCAGGATTTTTCATGAAAGCTGAATCCTTACTAACGCCATTTTCTCTAGTTATTTAAAACCCGATTGCTTTAGGGACTATTTTTTTGTCCCAAAAAATGTTGGGTCTGTATCTTTACAGACGATGGCTTACTCTTTATTTAAAGCAAATTAAACTTTCTGTTTAATAGTAATTATATTTTTCTCTTTCCCAATGTCTAATTAATTTTTTAAACCCTTTCAGACGCAATATGTACTTATTTGTGAAAAATACGAAGAACGTGAGAGACTATAGCCAAATTAGTGGTAAGGTCACTCCCTGATTTCATAGCTATTTCTTTGCAGTAGACCCTTCGTATTTATCCACTTAAATATTAAATTCTAAATGGCTGGTGGCTAGTAATGCTTATAAAAATGGGGCTACTGAATTTAATGTTTCGTTTCCTAGATTTTTTCTTTGATATAAAAATGGAAAGCGGATATTTCGGGATTTTTAATTAAAAAATTACCAAGTTGCCCTCATTACTAGTTGCCTCTCAGCATTCAATTGTGATTTCGAAAAATTCAAGGCAAGTTTTTACATGTCAGAAAAGCACATTTCAGTATTGCTTACGGGTGAATTATTTCATTTCCTGCTTCGGTAGACTAGAGTACAAATAGAAGATATATTGGCTGCAAAAACTAGTGCCAGGTACATCCTTTCCTGAGGAGTTATTGATCAAAGCAGTGTGATAAATTAAACAAGACATTAGCTACTATTCATATGTGCTTCTTGCCATGTGTTGAATAAAAAATATAATCCATTTTTTTAATGGGTTTGTCAATGAACACTTCCCCACGGCTACCTATGGTTTATAAAAGGCTAATTTGTAGATGTGGCTGGTGCATAGATAATTAACATGACGAGGACCACTCGGGGTAGAGAAAATACAACAGCTTTCCTACAATGTTATTTTTCTCATAATTCCTTCCTAATTATTTTTATTTTAATCCTCTATGAGAATGGTATTTCAATATTCACACCTGATCCAACCGGATTTGATTGATAAACAGTTTCCTCTCTGCCGTATTCATCCGTTCATTACTTAGGAAATGCTCTCTTTCCTCTGAAATTTCAATTTACTCCATAATTTAAAATTAATCTTGGTGTGTATCTTGCTGAGGAACCTGTTCAATATAATTGAAAATTCAATATTCTTGATATCAGTGGATTTTGAACGAATGCTACAGAATAAAAATACACAGATGTGTGTTGCATAACATTATTCGTCGCGTCTCTACTTAGTCTATCGATGTTCGTAAATATCGCCGATAACCTCGATAAATCTGTAAGTAAATCTGTTAAATCCCGCTCGTTTATACATATTATAAGAGGCGAGAATATTTGTTATCTTGTCATTCAGTCCCTGGCAGATTAAAGCAAATGGTAAAGTTAATCAGGAGGATTGCTTGTAGGCACTAAAAAAATTGTAGGAACATTTATAATAAAGAAAGTATATAAAAAGTATAAATAATATGGAAAGTATATAAAGTATATTTTATTTCATGTATAATTAAAAAAAATTGTTTTTCCTCCCTTTTTCATGCCGATATTCGGGATTGTTTTACATTCAACTTATTAATTAAATTATATCAAGCTGTATTCAATCGATTGTTCCTTAAATGAATTTCTGTTCCCACTACGTTAATATAGTTATGCACGAGGAATTAGGTATCAATTTTCTCTCGCACTTATTTTATGCTAATTTTCGTTAACTTCTTGTAGGGAAAATATATTTTCTTGCCTCTTTTTGCTGCCACTCTTTGCCCAGAATTTCCTTTACCACGCAGGGTTCTTTTATATTATTCATAAGCTTTTGGCTTATTTATATGTTTGTATCATAGTCGAAAACTCCGCTGTCTCTTTTGATGCATCATACCCAATACGTCTAACACGCTTCCAGTATGCTCATCTCTTCTAAGTTTAGTTACGGTATCCGAAACGCCGAGGAAAATATAACGGGCCATGAAGGATGCATTAAAATTAGTTGTTCTTTTTGTGGCAAAGGTGTAACTGAATTCTTTAAAAATCAAATTAGGTTAAGTTCAAGTGATTCTATTTTTTGAGTAAGGGCTAATTCATGCTAGGGGAAAACCTTTGAACTGTAATTCAATGTTTTCCTGTTAGTTCAGTGAATTGACTTGACTATGTTTTTACCAGAGTAAAAATCTGATTTCAGAAATCGCTCCAAGCTGTGCTCACAAGAATCTCTGTGAAGGTTGTGAGTAATTCATCGGAGCATTTATGTGAAACTGGTTTTTATTCCCCGTGGGTATTAATCGATGCCCTCGACTCACTCCGCGCAACCCGTATAAAGGATTTGCAGATTAAAACTAGCTTTCTAATTTCCAAGCAACGCGATGATAGACTTTCAGATGTCATTAATCTGTGCTAAATCGAGTGAATTCCATAGGGTGTGCAAGAGTGCAAAGTAATCTTATCAGAGAGTCATTATCGTGAATATTCATTTATCAGCACTTAAAATACAGGTTCTTGATTCTCCTTAACTGAAATGTCTTAACTTCATTGAATTTTATCATTTGGGTCTCTGGGAGAATACATTCCTAGTTTAGGGAATCGGAGTACATGAATTTTATTTGCGGCATCGGAGCCGGTAAAAAAGTATATGATAACTACTGCATGCAAATTTTGATCTTCTTTCTGTTTTAACTTTGTAATTATTTATAATTCGGGAAATTAAACGAAAAAAATTTATTTATTCAAATGGAATAAATTCATTATAATGCAAATTCAATTTAATTACTACTTCGGCCTTTCTACTTCTAGTGTAGACACATTATTTTCGCTAACCAAAAAACCCCAATTGCCGTGGCGCTTTCATTAAACCTTGGAAGCCTATCCAATCAAATGTACTTCGGTGTTACCTCCTGGTGTTGATAATAAAACAGAGTTTAAAAAACTACTTGAGGTCATATCAGTAGAGACCTTAGTGACAAAATATTTCTATAATTTCATCTTCAAAAAATTAATACATGATACACGTAACAATGCATTTATATTACATCCCTCAATATTAATAAGCTTTAAATTACAGTAACTTCAACGAGGAACCTCAATTTGATCGATCGTGGTATGTTTGTCCTCTCGTACTAGATACCAATATAATTTTTTTAGAATTATAAAAGAAAATGATACTTTTCTGATAGTTTTAGTTCTAATGATTTTACATCATTTCAATTCATGTGTATTTAATTTGATAAGATTGAAAAATGTTCCAACTTTTAATTAATCCTCTCCAGGAAAAAATATATATATTAAATAAGCAGACCTTTATTCTAATGATATGGCTGTACACTCTTTTTCTATTACAACATATATATATATATATACACGAGTGTATATATATATATATATATATATATATATATATATATACTCACACATATACACACACACACATATACACACACAAACATTTATACATATATATATATATATATATATATATATATATATATATATATATATATATATATATATATACACACACATATACACACACACACATATACACACACACAAACATTTATACATATATATATATATATATATATATATATATATATATATATATATATATATATATATATACACACACGCACACACACATACACACACACAAACATTTATACATATATATATATATACACACACAAACATTTATACACACATATATATATATATATATATATATTTGTGTGTGTGTGTGTGTCTAGGGGTCGCGGTAGTCCAGGGGTAGAGGCTTCTCCGGGCACCCACAGCTCCACCCAAGCTTTGAGTTTTTTCGGGTATCTGATGTTCTTCATCCTTATCCCAGTTCTTCTCGGGGAACCGTAACCGGCTAAGGAATATTTACCCCCAACCTGATGTGTGGATTTCACACGCCGTCGGGCTTATTACTGGGGAACTCATTACATACCAAACCGGCCAGAAGGTCGATTTGGTATGTAATGTGGGTTCTGTGTTTATGTTTTAATTATATATATATATATATATATATATATATATATATATATATATAAACAAATGGCAAAATCGGGTTAACAAGGCTAATACATTTCCCCTGTGTAAAAAGTGTTTTCATTCTGTCACTGAAAAGGTCTTTCGACTTTCCTCGAATCCAGGACTTGACAGCCGAATTCACCTCATCGTCTGAAGTGTAATGATTACCCATGAGGTGCCTCTTGAGTTGAGGAAAAAATAAAAATCGCAAGGCGCAAGATCGGGAGATTAAGGAGGGTATGGAATCGGTTCAAATATCAGCTTTCGCAGAGCCTCTCCAGTTTCGCGCGAGGTGTGTGGTCGTGCTTGGTCACGTTGAAAGATAATTGGTGTCAATTGCCTGTGACAGGACAAACTCAATGTCGGAGGTGATTTAGAGTCTGTATGTAATTAAAAAAATTTACCGTTGCCCCTCGTTCCAGAAAATCGGTTAGCATCCAAATACACATTCAATAGAAGGTCAGCAATCAGCAATTATTGCTTTTCCAGGTTCCCAACCACGAAATGTTACTACCCATCGATTTACAGTAGGCCTATCAACAGCATCGTCACCATAAACAGCCATTGAAAAATGATGAATCTCAGTAGGAGTCAATTTTTTAGCAATTTAAAATTCGATTCAGCATTCTTTTGGACTCGCGTTGACATAGCACTAGAACACTGTTCCATACTTTGGCTTCTCGAAATACACTGGATGGACGCAACGACTTCAAATATGTGCATGAGTATTGAGGGGGAAATGTTACTTCCACGTGCCACCTAGCGTGCTTCTGGAGGTAATTTCGTTCGCGCTCTACAATCTTGTGTGCATTACCTTTCAGCCCACCCTAGTATTAGAATAGTGTAGGGCTAGGAATAACTAGGGTTTAACGTTTGTAGGTATTGAAGGAGCAAAGTAGAGGGAAGCCTAACAAGGTTCAACTTCATTATACACTCAGACAGCGGGGGAATATCCTGTCCAAAATTATAATTTTCAAAGCACAGAGGAATGAAACTGAAGCCCTGCTTCTCAAAGGTAAGGACTGCATTACGAGGCACTGATAGACCATTGACTCTGTGAATAAAATTCCGGAACCTGATTTTGGACGAGGTATTTCACAATGCATAGTATACGTACCTACATGTTACAGTTTGAATGCCATTGCAAGAATTGGAGTTTCAAAACTCATTAATTTTGTGTAACAGTTTTGACTGAATATATGCCTGAAAATTGTAAACCTGCCTAACTAGAATGTTTAATAGTTCTATTGGCTTGTGCCTAAAATTCTTTCGGGATAGCAATATTTAATTTAAATGGCATTAATTTTAAAGATTTAATATTGACAAAATACTGTCTAAATGAATGTTTGGACCCTATTAAGTAAGTGGATAGATCCCCAGAACTCCACGAAATGTATTTGAACCAAGCTTATCTGGTAATTTTGAAATAGAATCAATTCAATATTCTATTTGTATTCCTGTCCTGTGATTGAGCACTAAAGCCATAAATATGAGGTATTTCGCATTTGAGTTTAGCGTGAGCAGTTGTCATTTCGTCCCATTGAGACAGGTCATCCGTATCAATAGTCAATTTATCGATCAGTAAAAATTACGAAACATCGCTGAGTATGATTATTAGGTTTCAACTGTGTAATAGGTATAATTACACACATTTGAACTAAAATTGCCGTTATTTTACCAGGAAGTTACCATCAAGAAAGATAAGCATTTGCAATAGGAAGATTATACCCTTAATAATTACTCAGCAGGAAAACAAAACTGTTATCAACAATTAAAATACTGTTGAAACTTTGTCATCAGTATTTTTTATTCTTGGGTTTAACATCAGATCGTTTCCAATAATTCAAAGCAATTGTTTTTTATTCTTCTATAGCATACTGGCCCCGTGCTGTTCCATTGACTCAGCATCAATGAGAAAATTAACCTGAATAATAACTTCAAATTGCAAAAAAAAAGAATATCACGGGATCGCTACATTGATCAATTTCATCTCACAACATTTCATCACGGGTCAAAAATCTAGATAGACGCTTCCGAAACGCCTGCGACCGGGCATGGGCGGTCACCTTCGACCTTCATCGTCCGAGCATCCCCAATCGACGCCTCGACGACTACCGCATCTCCTCTCCCCACCTGCGCGCCATATAACCAAACCCCTCCACATAACCAGCCCACGCCGCTCGGCACTCAATTCTCTCATCCCACCAAAAGCCCCCAAAGCGCCCACCAACCATGCATGCTCCGCTTCCCTCTCTCCGCCACAAATGCGTAGCGTTGGGTACATATCGACGCATGGATCTTCCAAACTCAATAACCGGATAAAGCATCAAATTCCCCGCCCCCCATTTCTCCTTCGCCCCCTTGCCCGCCGATCGCATCCTCTCCACACCAGTCCGCAGGGGGCAGCACCACTCACACTTTAACGACCATATCCCGTCACCTTCATCGGCGTCCCACACTTCGGCGGCACTCGAAACGCCCCGTCCCCCGCCCCCACTCACTCCTCGTACGCCCTCTCTCTCCAGTGTAATATCCTCCTCACCCTTCCTCGCCTCCTCCGCCGCCCCCTCCCTCGGTTCTCTCCACACTTCCCTTGGGTCAAAGTGGAGGACGATTCTCCCTCCCTCTCTCTCTCTCTCCCGCTGCGGCCCCATCGGTCGTCGGGCTCCCAATCGACGCGCGCTCTGGACGCCGGGGGAGGCGTTGTTTCATCCGCGAGAGTCGTGGTGCCGGGTGAGGCCCAGGGCCCCGCCTGATTCCACCGCTGCGGCCCCCACACACTAGGGGCTTCTCGCTCTCCCCGAATCCCATTCCCATGCCCCTCCCCCCTCGTCACACCCTCCATGGCGACAAATAGCTTTCCGGAGTCGAGTTGTTCGGCATTTCTGCGGCTCCGGTGCTTGAATTTTCGGGGAAGTACGCTTTCATGCGCGTTTTGCAGATGGCTTCTCTCTCTGGAGCATCGGCCTCACATTCCTTGCTCCCCTGCCATTCTGCTTATCATTTCATCACCTCCGTCATTCTCTCTCGCTCTCTCGTCCTGCTTCGTTCATCTCCTCGATATTCTATCCCAACATTTGTCGACATGGGAGAATTATTATATATTGTGGAGTTGCCTCAAATAAATTTTCTAAAAAAATTCTCTAACATAAAGTTTCTTTGGATATATATTCTCCTTATTTCTAGTATTCATTTTGCAATGATTACGTTTATACTAGTTGGCTGATGGAGAGTGGAAACGGGCAGTGTTAGGAAGAGATAGGGGCGCTCAATGTCAACCGTGCTTCTTGACGTGCATGATGAGGAAATTGTAAAGAGGCTTGGAAGAACTGGAGATTGATATGATAGTCGGTGGGTAATGTATAAAATCAGTTAAGTTTACTGACTGTCAAACTTTATTTTTCTCATCAGCCAAGGGGTGATAAATATTACTAATCGCATTAGAAAGTATAGACGATAGCAATGGGATGAAAATAAATATGAACGAAATAAAGGTTTTATGTTTTTAGAGAGAGAAGTAAGCTAAGTTAAGCATTAAAATTCAGTTCATAAACTGTAGCAAATATGAATTTACCTATCTCAAAACTCTTTTGAACCAAAATAGTCAAAGTAGTTGGAACATGAGAGGAAGAATTGTGTGGGGCAAAGAAGCTTTCACAAGGGCGAAATTGATGAACGAAACGTTGATATGGATGTTGAGAAAAGACTTAGACGTGTAGTGTTGTTTTTTACCATGCGGGAGCATGATTGTTGAAGGATGATAGACGTAGATTAGAGGCGTTTGAAATATGGGTGTGCAAAAGATGAAAATGGTGAACTCGAGCGAAAGGATAACAAGCACTGTATTTCTTGACATGGTAAGCGAAGAGATTGATTTTTAGAAGAAATCCAAAGGAGATAGAAAATATTGTTGTATGCCGTTTTGATTGCCTATGTTTTGTTGAAGACTGTGATAGAAAGGATACCGATAGGCAAGCGAGGAAAGGGTCGGAAAAGACCGACATGATAGACGGGATGACGGCCGAAAGGAAGTATACAGAATTGAAATAAGATTTCTTGTAATCTCGGTTCTCAGGTTGTGTTATTTCAATAGAATATATCGTTGCACTTTTGGGTAGACTGTCTATCCAAAATCTACCTTAAGTGGTTAAATACCAATAATAATAGAAAAATCTAGGGATGTTCTCCATTCAATATGACTCATTCAACGTATAGTTTCGAATTTAAAGACTTTGAGTAGCTTATGAAATATTAATTCACGTTAACGTTTTGCAAAGTCTTGATGGGCATTCGCCTTTACTGTTCATTTAAATTAAGAAGTAGACTAAGATATTCTTTAGGCATTGCCTGACGATGTGAGAGCTCGTTAAAATGATTTTCTAAATTTTATATTCTTATAATTATACATTTGAAAAGGTTCATCTAGGACTCAGGTTTAATTATTTCTATTTTACTAGCTTTATCGTTACTCTATTTTTCTATGGCTCGGATTTGGATATTTTTATAGTATTTGTTTCAGTTAATAGTGATTCAGATGGAATTTCACTAGTGGTGAAAATAACTATAGTAATTTTATATTTATCTTTCGGTATTCTAACATTAAAGATCGCTTCATCCAACATCAGGAATAAAAGTGTTTAAATTTAATACGAATGCATAAGTGTGGTTCTCGAAATCGTGATCTTTGGATTGTGACAGTTTTAGACGAGTCAGGAAACTGCAACTGGTGGTGAACTCCATTTTTGCATGTGTCGTTCATTGTATGCTCCATCAATGAGGCGAAGGATTTTTACCAAGAACTGTGAATTCTCTTTTGCACTTTTCTGCACAATAGTATCAGTGGTCTTCAAGGTAGGTTGTGGGGTTTTACGGGTGGATTTTCTTCGTATCTGCCCTTATACCATTGCATAATAATCCCTTCTTTAATATTAATTGCTAATGACTTTAATTTTTTTGACCGTTATTGATTCAGGTAAGTTTGATTTAAACTCCTGAGATAAATGACCGTGTTTTTCTCTCTATCTCCCATCAGTTATCACCTAAAAATTGCACGCAGTGTGGATATCATTGCTTCATTTTTCAAAGCCATAATTTATGAAATTGTATGTATCTTTATCATTGTCCAATGTGGCATTTGAGCATTCTGTGAAGAATTGAAAGTGTAATTTCCCACATTTCTTCAATCACATCAGCATGCCTCTCGACATTACAGATGAGGAACAATTTCACTTTCCTCTAAATCCCACTCGACATGCGTTTCTTTCACATCGCGGTGGTCACGTTGTTTTGACTGTTGATGAGCCCCTGGACCATTTCAGTAACCTGCTCATTTCTCCCGTTCCCCTAGTCCCTCGCGTCATCGGTGTGATGGCCGAGTGGGACCACGCACTCGACTGCAGACTGAAGTGGGATAGGGAACCAAAGGGAGCCTTAGAGCCATCCTCTCAAACGTAAGCCTTGTGGATTGGGATTGTATCGGCACTAGAATAATCTGCGAGGTACATGCATTCTATATGCTCCAGAGAGAACAACGAACTTCCCCGAATACCGGTGGGGTTTCCGGTATATTAGCCGAGCCTCCGTTCCAACCTCGCCTCAACCCACACTTCCATCGCACCGTAATGAACCGAGCACGAAGAGGTTTTTGCATCCATCCTTTTCCAATATTAACACATGGGTGGTGCGGAGGGCGGATGTTTGAGTTTCATATCTAAAACCTCATGTTTCCCGTTGTTGTTCGATCGAACTCAGCATACATATTCGGCAAAAATAAACGACAGAGCATTAGTAATTTTAGAGAAATTAAACTCTGTCTGAACAGTACCACCAAAAACCATTGTTTATCAACGTGCACTTCATAGCTCCAGCAAAGTAGTTGTTAGTTTCACTCAATCTGATTTCTATAATTGATTGAATTTTCAGTATTCCGTCTGTTTTTCCGGGCCCAAAATCGTATTAGATGCTCTAAGGCGGCATAATAAAAGGAACAACCTGACAAATGTATTTCAAACTCCTAATAGTGCTTATAATTAGTATTAAGTGCCTACGGTAGTTAACTATTCTTAACTATCAAAGCAATTTCTTTTGTGGTAACTGTGATGGTACTTTAAATTACTATGAGTTGTACCAAATTTTAAAATTTATTGTACTCCTATCCTTCATATATATTAACAATATAGCTGGATACCGTTTACATATATAATATTGGAAATATTTCTTCAAACATACTTTTCTCACAGATTAAACTGCAATCAATCCCTTTTGATTATTATTAGGGTTCTTGGGCACTGAAATTCATAGATACCTTTTTGACTGAGCCTAAAATGTTTAACTAGTTCCGTAATATTAGCTTTAGGTGCTAACAAGGAGTGTGTCTCCATTTGAAATGGTATTAATTATATATTTCATTTCACTGTTGGACCCTTCGCTTCCCTCATTACGTTGGAGTTGATTGATTGATATTCGATTAGTAACGCAAGATGAGTTTATGAGAGAGACAAGCCGCTCACGTACTAGGACGTGACAAATTTCGTACGCAATCATATTGACGTTGAGTTGCTAACATTTTTCTCTAGTGTCTCATTGGTGGAGAAGACAGCAACTATTTTATTTTTCAATTAGAGGAGATGGGTCCATGAGTGAGCAGAATTAATCCCCTAAACCCTATTTGTTAATGAAGGAAAATTGAGGTTTGTATGGTTTAGCTTAATATATGTACATACATTTCTGCTTTATAAAGTACTTGTATGAGGTTAATTTTAATTTCTCACGTTGGCAAACATTAAAAATTTTACTAATCAAATGGTATACGATATCACGTAATAATATAAATAATATATACATTTAAAGAAAGTTGGAGGAATATCACAAAACAAACTTCAGCGTAGTCTCAATGTCTTCATGACTAAAATGGCTTAATCACTGGGCTGAGGCAAGCTGGGTCCCGGTTCGATTTTCGGTCAAGTTGGATTATTTTTCCGCTGCGGTATTTCTCATATAGGAAACAACCAGTTAGTTCTCTACAGCTTCATTGGTCTTCATCTCATTATTTTTAATTAACTGGAGAGTAAAACTGGTAGACGATTCCGGAGAACTTGTTTACCCACAGTTTCTTAACTGATGCATCGAATTCCAAACTCAATGTGATGCCTGCTTTAATACCTTCTTCTTATACTTAGCTTCTTCTGTTTATTTTTTTTTACTGGCGAGATCTCTCGTAGCGTAGAATTGTTCGAAATATTCTTCCCATCTCATCACTTTCCCTTCGTGTTCAATTAAAATATCCCCGCTCCACTTCCAAATTGCATTGTCTCACCGATAATCTAGGGCTGGCACTTGGGGGGATAAGCGAAAATTATAACGGTTGCGTTATGACTTCTCGTTAGTAATTATGTGGTATTTCTGCAGTTTCGTAATTAAGGATTAAAGAAAGGACTTCACGATCTGAAAATCCGTGGCGTGAATGCGGGTGTATCTCACGCGCGCGGTAAGAGGCACGTCGAGGTGTGACTGCGGGTTTAATCACAAACCCCACTCCTCCTTCCTTCGCCTCTTCATTTCTTAGCATTTGCGTTTTCTCTCATCCACCCTGCCTCTTAGCCATCTCCAGGAAACACTCAATTTCGCTCATCTCTCTTTCTCCCCTTTGACATTATAGAAATAAAGGTCAAGGGTTCATACTAATTCAGAGGTCTCTGAAAAACCGATCTCTCTTTCTCTCTCTCTTTTTCCGAGCCCACGTACTCAGGGCTGGAGAGGGAAGGAAAATAATCTTTTGCGTCGAGGGATGACAATGAGATCCCCTCTTGTCGCACTACCCTCTCCCCCCCGCCCTCGGCTTCCTCCGCCTACGGGGTCGACATATTGGCCTTCGATGGTTATGATCATTCTCGGGGGATGACTTCAGTAATAGCTTGCTGTTGTACCCGGGCGGTATTTTCCTCGTTTAATTTTCGTCTGAATTTTAATCGAATTTCAATACGCACTGGAGTTGGCGTCTCCTCCTTTGGGATATAATTCGTAATAAAATCTCACACTTGTTCACTTTACCTTGGTAAACGAGTCCTTTTCCTCATCGCTCCATCATAGTACCGTTTCAATTTGATTTTTAGATGAGTAGAGAAATAAGACCCTGCCCAAAAAGCTGTGTTGACAACATCAAACAGTTTTTCTTTTTTCTTATCTTGAAAAATTCCTCTCTTACTGTAGCAATGAGGAACAGTACAAAGGCATTTGGGATATACGTTTCGACTAATATTATAATTGTGCGGTCAAATTATTTGTAATCGTAAAAATCCTATGTATTTATAGTTTTAATACTTATGGACTTGATTATTTTATATCGTATATTGTTGCAAAAATGTATTTTGTGACTCATTGGGGTTGAAATAAAATGATTTTTCGTGAAATAACCTGGCTGGTCATCGAGAAATGAGATATAATCTCCTTCTTTGCCTAAGGCAAGGTAGCATTTGCAACTATATTACCTCTACAGTGCTTAAATACGCTGGATAAAAATTTATTTGCCTTGACCTTGCATTTTTTCTGTATGAGGGTTTATGTTTATGAAGCAATAGGAATCCTTCATTACAATCGGAAAATACGTGCCATGATAATGAGAGGCATAAGAAAATTACTTTTCGGCACTTCCATTGGTCCTATAGTTGTATGAAAAAGTTATATTTGACAATAATCATTTGTTGGCCATGCAGTATTTTGCAATGTTTCAATTGTAATCTAAATATTTTTATGAATAATTTCTCTTATTGAATTATTGTAATATGTTCACATGCGTTTTGTATATTATTCAATGGAGGGAAATTTGAGTAACAGAAATGGAGACATTTGCCATTAACTGGAAAAAAACAACCTCCTCTAGTTTCCGAATAAAGAGTGATATATTTTGTTACTATTCTCATATACGTGTTTGTGCGCATATACGTTGTGATGGCGTCATTTGCAGCTTCAACAATTACGCGCAGTTTCTTGGAATATTTCTGTGCACATAACTACCTACCTCGTTAAAATAAATGGACAGCAATACTTAATTAACTTAACGGGTTGAGGACGATTGTTTCTCTAGTGCTTTAAAATTAAGTAATATGCTTTTACTATAAGCTGTGTATAATAATGTTCCATCAGATGATTCCAAGAAATGCAAATTTCTCACAAATAATAGGATTTCTCGCCATTAATGTAAACTTAAGCCTGTGGCAATAGCTGCGTTTTCAGTGCCAATTAACTTTATTGTGCCGTAAAAGTTGATAGCTTCATCGTATGGTAATTAATTGTCTTTTCATTTCATACAAAAAGTGCTTCTTTTGCTGAGAAACTACCTAGCAGTTAGTACATAAGGGTGGTGTAATGTGAAATGGCACGCGAATATTCAAAAGCATGTGACGTTGCAAATGGGTCCGTAATCAATATTTCACGGAAGTGTCATGATTACCTACCATGTCGCACATTACGGTTGATCTCCGAATTTCAGTAATCCCGTAGAACATTAAGCGCGAGTTACTCTTCGGGCTTATCCCGACACCACGGATTCCTTCCCAACAACCTCCATTTCTCTCCTTTCTCTCTCTCTCGCCATCACATGCGCCAAACTGAGGAGGGTCTATGGCCCTCTCACGGTCCGTGATTTAGCTTAAAGATTCGTGATGGCTATTTTAAACTTCGTGACGTGATTCCGTGTACGTTCATTAGTGAGACGTTACTCGAGTGCGGTTTGCGGTACCGTGCAAGCCATGCGATTAACTTGAAGACGTGGCACAACCCAATTCTTCTGAAGCCCTCACGTAAACCAAATCCCCCGACACAAAAACCCGTTTGAATTTCAGCTTTCAAAAGTGGCTTAAGGGCTCAATTTTTACTAGGCTCAGCGGAAGATACTAAGTGGTAGGATTTCCCGCTCTCGTGAACCATTTAATCTCAGGACTTGGATGAATCAGACATTTTTTTATTATTTTTTTCCGCTTCGAATGTTTAATATTTGTCCACCAGGTTGGGGTGACCCCTTATTTTTATTTCTTCAATGGCCACCGACCTCTTTCCAAAATTCTCACCGTCCCTGCCCGCACTCCACCCGGTCTAATTTGGGTGGCCGTTAATAGTCGGATTAAGGATCTTATAATGTTCCCTCCTCTTCGAGCTCCATTCTGCCACTCCTGTATATTTACGAGCGTGAGTTCGCGTTGTGCGAGGGGGTAGACGGCTGGCAGCGTGCGTGCTTTTCGACACAGAACCCCTTCTATCTTGTCTCCCATTTTTTATCATCCCCCTTCCTGGCAAACCTCCTACATTTTACACGGTATGTTCACCCCTGACAATTGCCGCGAGGAGATAAGCGAGCTGCGTGGCGTTGTGAGAGGAATGAAAAAGGATTGAAGCGGCTTGAGAAATGATTCATTGTTTTTTAAGAACTGCTTCTCCTACCCTTCCTTAGGGTGAAATGTCTGTGGGGTTAGTGAAATGCGACTCGCGGGATTTAATTGACGAATTATCTTGACATACTGCTGTCAATTTAATCTTCTTAAATATTCCTTTAATGAAGCTCAATGAAAGGGAAAACATTTGATTTCGATTCATATTCAAGGTTCTATCTAGCCTTGGAATAATGGTTAAAGTTTCACTTTCATAATTCATTAACTTGCGTTGGCTAATAACCCTTTAGTGTAGGGTTTATTTCCTTGTAATATGATTCAAAATGGCAAAACCCTCTCCTTAAATAAGCCTAAAAATTAATCTATATAATAGGCGCTTCTTATTTGATTTCAGTTTTAGCCCTATAGTCTAGAAACATCCCTCGAGGCGTCTATTCGCAACAAGCGTTGTGTTCTCAATTCTCTAAACGTAATTGGCTGCAACTGTGTTAGCAGGATTCTCGAACCCTTGGATAAATGGACAACAGAAGTAATGCCAAGGTATATTACCTAATATTTTATGGATAATTATATTTTCTGCCCTTGTGGGATGCAGAACCTAGGTTTTCCGTGCAAAATTTCATTATTCATCAAGGTCTTTCATTTTTAATATTCTGGCCTCAATGCAACAATTTCAGAGTTTAAAAATCATTCGCCTTGACTGGGATACGAACCTAGATCCCTCAATATCCGGTCGAGTGCTTTAGCCACTTAAGCTACCGAGGCGTCCTCTTAAACTCTGAAATCGAATGATTTTTAAACTCTGAAATTGTTGCATTGAAATGCACATTAGCGGATGACCCCATTAAAAGTTACTGTTGCGGCATCTCCCGCAGTTTCTTTGGAATCCTGGCCTCATTTATTTGTTTCGCCATATTTATGCTATATTCCGAGCCCGCAGTGAGAAAATCTCAAGTAAACTACTTAAATGGCTAAAGATCATTGGAGTCAACAGTTTACTGATAAAATCAAATTCTCAATTAATGGTAGTGAGTATCGTAAACTTAAGAATTATTCGTTACAAATGCGAAGGAAACGAATTTAATCAAAATACAAGTAGTCTAAGACACAGAGTGAGATTATGGACGATCTCATAAAACTAAACATATGGGAGAGTTCATAGGTACTACAAAGCAACATATATCCAGATCTAATTTTCTTCTTCAACTCCTCATAATTGCACTATATCATAAATCGTTACTGTGTGTTTATATTAATGACTATTCCTCTATACTTGGCTTACACTCTTCCTTCCATCGAATCTTAAAATTTTGTATTACCTTTCAATATATACTCTCTCATCATTCTTATCTATCATCTTTGAGTTTCCTCACATTTTTATCTTCTCCTAACTAAGTCAAACACTTCTTCGTTGGTATTTTTATCTCTCTTAAAGCTATTTTAAACATTTATAACCAAGCCCATTCTTCAAACATTTCTAATTTGCAAATATTTAATTTCCTTGAGCAGTGTAGTGGTCCACATGTAAATCTTTCTCATACATTCTCTATCATATTTAGGCATTTGGCTGTTCATCATTTCCTCACCTTTTCCGAAGTTCGAAGTTCGCCCAGTCCGAAGTTCTTATGACGAAATTAATTGAAGTTTACAATTCATGAGGTTAGAACTATACTGTATTTTTTGAAGACTATGTTTACGAGTACCTCATGAAGCACTCGCATATTCCAACCTCCATTTATCCCGTACAGAAAAGGATTATAATGGAATTCTCAGACAGAATAGTTTTTGATTTGCCATGACGTATTTTTTGGTCATTTTTATTTAATAAAGCTTAATTAAACGAAAGTTATATCTCCTTTGACTACTGTCTTTTAAATTATAAGTTTAAATATATAAATATCATTCACTGTTAAAAGAGTTTTGTTTTATACTTCCTTGCCATAGCTATTTAAGAAAAAATAGTAGACATATGTGCGTGACGAAACATATGTCTTAATTGATTTATAGTTTAGAATAGGTTTTCAATACGATTTTGTTTCATTGCATAAACATGCCATGTTTATCTCAGCCTATGTTTTTTCCTATCCGCATTTGGGTATTTTGAAAATAACTGGAATAATTACGATTATTGTAACATCTAATCATTGAGCGTTCCATATTTCCAATTTTGAAGATTCCAAATCACCACAGTTGACTTAAAATGAACCATTTCCAAGTAACGAAGTACCAGTGTTGAAACGGCAAATGCTTGAAACAGGGTTTAATCCTTCGGCTACCAGTCGAGCGTGGGTTCGCCAGCGACCTCAACTGGAGTAGCAGGCAAAGCAATGCTTATGGTTAGTGAGGTAAGTAAGGTCCACTGATTATAGGCATTTTCTAGACGTTTTTATTAGACTCTTGTTTTTTGCTAAATTACCAATTGTGTCATCATACTCATTGTTGTTTTGTTGCAAGAAATGATTCGATTAATATTAATTTAATTAATATTTGTTAAAGCCTCATCGTTTTTAGGCATTCAAATGCTGAAGTCTGTCATAGAGGAGGGAGAACATTATGCAAATGGAATAGACGGAGGTATGATAGGTATATTGGACGAAAAGTACAGGTATACAGGCGGAATGAAGGGAGGCAGAAATTATGCCTTTTTTTAAGAATTGTTTATTGTAGGGAAAGGTTAGCGTCATTTTAGGTGAGACTTAAAATTAGTCCTTGTTAATCCCCAATCCCATCCGAAATCTACCTTAAACATTTGGCTAACATTGTTAGTGTTCTTAGTCTTTATGTGGTACTCCTTCAAACAAATCTGCTGGCATTTCGAATACCTGGATGAAACACTATTAATTAACCGAAGGATGACTTTTTAGGAATATTTGTTGGTTGATCACTGCTATGTGATGAGGGTAAAAAACTACCCAGTGAACCGAATTTCTATGAGTGAGAAAATATGTGTTAAAAATCTCGTTAGATCTCAATCTAATAAATGTCTATCACTTCTTAAGCGTTTTAAAATACACGCGAAGCAATTACCAACGCACATTAGGGGTAAAAATCAGAACCCTAAGGATATAGTTTTCTAGGAGAAAATACTGTGAGTGTCCTTACTAAATTCCATTTTCCTAGTAAGTGTTTCCATCTATTGCATTTGGATGCGACTCAGCGCAACTTTCGCGTGGAAAAAAGGTTTTTTATCCTCTTCCCTAGCGAAACTTCTCATCCAGTACTTCAGAGCGCATACGCTCTATTTCCACCTCCATTTCTATTCACGCTAGGAGAGAGTATTTCTTATTCTAGCCTCGCAAGAGTCTCTATGCAGGGAGCAACCGCCTCTCCTCCTGCATTTTTCAATCTTGCATTTTTTTCAACCTCCTTTCTTTCTCTCAACCCGGCGGAACATGTCGCGGTGTACGTGTCCATGGCGCAAGTGGGGGAATCCCCTTCCGCCTCTTTCTCTCGCCCGGAACCCTCGCGGCGCTCCGCATTCCACCTTTTGTGCGACCTATTCATTCGTGAACTCCTCTTAGACGGCGTCGTTACTTTGAATTCTCCACTGGCGTCACCCAAGTTGAATCAGGAGAAAGGTTCGGATTTTCGCGAAAGAGTTCGCTTTTTTTCACATTGAGGTTTGCAGTAAATGTCACGGTGTGGATTTTTTGTCATATGTGTTTTGGTTACTCTAAAATCATTAATTTAGGTTTCTTCCCCTTGAGCCAATGACAAGAGCCGTAGCTCAGTTAACCTAATGGTTTGCTACGTTTGTTATTTTACGCTCCAACAAAATAAATTTTACTGTGATTTTTTTTTCGAAGCCGAGGATTTAATTTAATTATGTTAGTCTATTCACGATGAATTTCTATCCATGCGGTTGTATGTACAAAAATAGTATCACATATTCGATAGTTTTTCCAATTAATAATATTAATAAGAATATTAGGAATGAAAATTTAGCAACGAAGAATCTTTTACCAAGCCCTTACATACCTTTCGCATAGCATTACTTTTAGAAGATTGATTTTTCTACTCTTCGAATAAAATTTTCATTAGTTTTATTATCAAAATACTCTAATACAGAAATTAACAATTCAACAGTAAAGTCTTATTTCCATGATATAATACAAGTTGGTGAACAATGAGTACATTGTATGTGAGTTACTTGCTGAATCCTTAAAAAATAATTCGATTATATAAAATTCTTTAGTATAGGAAATGAACACTCATGAGAAAGTCAACATCAACAGATTTTTTTTATTTAATGATTTTACCTTATGATGGGGTTTTTTTGTATTGCATAATTCCTAATTCCTATTGTGTTTGGCGCGTTATAATTGTAAATTATGTATGGGGCAGATAATTATTAGGGCGTAAAATGTCATTATTCAAATGGAAATAAAGGGGGGATCTAGTCACTAATCGTTTGAAAATAAGGAGCCTTACGAATGAATGAAATATGCATTGAATTATTTCTATAATAAAAGTAACAAATTTAATGAAAAATGACAATTGAGTGTTTAACAACGAGTAAGGAAATCATATAAAATGAAATGGAAAATCTTTGTGCACCTTAATCTTGAGTCATAGTTCTCAAAGCAAATTAAGACATTTGAGTAATATTTAACTCTCATTTTAAATTGCATGGCAAGGCCAAATGCTTAAGTTAATGAATAAAGTTCGCCAGTATTGCACCAATTGTGGCATCCACTATTTTGTTATTCGCGTATTTCTCCATGTTTCCCTATAAAGCGATAGTTTAGGCTTAGCTTATTGAGACAAGAATGATTTTAACGTATAGAAAAATGCTTTCAGTATTCACTGGCTTCCATACTTTGCCAGGTAAAATTCTTAAGTGATCCATGTCTTTTTCATGCTTACCAATAAAAATCTACTTTTAAGGTGAATATAAACTTCAACTATTACACTTAAAAATGTCTACATGTTACCGTGAGTTATGCAACGTAACCAGATCACCGCTACAGCGATGGTTATTGTCATTCGGGATACTAAGCCCGAACCCTTAACCCTAAAATTGATCCTGCAACATTGACCTGTCTCGTACGTTAACGTTAAACGACATTGTGTGTTCATTAAAAGAAATAGCTGGGTTTGCGTTGGTGAAAGTGTTTACTGCTGATTGACGGGTTTAATTCATACTGCGCCGTTGGAAGTTTTCCTGGACACGAAAGAGATTAACAGATGCCGGTTTTGAAAGTGAGATCACAGAGCCATTTCCCTATGAATCAATGGACTTTTCGCAATAGTTCTCCAATAAATCAGCTGGTTTCCGTTATTTTTTTGGTGGATATGATGTATGCTAGTGAATAACCAAGCTTCTGAAAGAGGATAAAGTAAATTATGTGGCACACTCAACTAAAGCGAGGGTGGGGGACTTTTGATTTATATGCACAGATTTATCCTCTAAAATAAAATAAATGCATGCAGTTTTCCAAAATGAGATAAGACACGATTAATTTATTTTTTTGTTATACGTTACAAAATTATGGCAATAGTCCAGCAATATAAATTATGAGGATGAATAAATCAGATATAATTCATCATTTCGTAATGCATTACTTCAGATTTATCGAGCATTCTTTTAATAACGGACTATCGGTATAATTTATAAGCACATACTGGTCTGACAGTGTGTACTCCAGCTTAATTAACCCCTTGAACTACGAACATGTTGCTTGAAGGGTAAATAAATTTATTTCGTAATATCTAGTTACAGTATCTTGCCAACTATACGAGTATTATATAAGTTGTTATTAAATATACAAATCTAAATCACGTGTAATTTAGACTATTACTTAATTACGATCAAACTCGTATATCCCATTTGGCCTAGGAAAATCTAGAAGTATGTGTAAGGGTTCTCAATATAATGAAAACTTTCCACGGGGATTGACGTGTTATTTAAAGAATAAAATCGGAACAAAAGCAACTGAGAACGGCTTTGAAGATGAAACGGGATTACCTAGCATGAACTTTTGCTGAAATGGGCTTGGATGGAATACATTCAATTCTCTCTGAAGCGGAAAGTACTCTGTTTGCATGAATTTGGAATTTGGTCCTTTTACATTGATAACTGGATGAGAATATACTGTCGCAATACGTTTAAATTTTTTTCTGATAATAAATGATTAATTAAAATATACTATTAACGTGAGTTACGTTATAAGTTCCTCCGGGCACTAATTTAGACTGATCGAATTTTCAGTAAGTGTTTCATGTTGAATGCAAAATAGCTTATTTGAATTTTGAAGGCTGGTGTTATTCACTGTGTCCTTTTTATTTAAATATCTTGTTATGTTGTATAAACCATTTATTTGATTTCAGTAGTGCTAAAGGGGACTTTGAATAAACACTTGCAGATTAATGACGAGCAGAAAAAGCAACTAGGATTTAATTCAATTGGTGGTTCATTGTGGTTACTGCCATGCTAGTTATAAATATTTAAAATCTTTTAAATGGAATATATTAGTTCTTACAACAGGATTGGTTAGATTTTTTTGTACGTTATTTTATTCAGCGGAAGAAATATTAAACTTTGGATGTGAACTTAATTTGCGGATTGCGGATTTCGGTGGAAAACCAAATGGCCGTGAGCGTAAACTTGATTAGCACTAGTTTTGTTTAAGGGGCGAGGTTAAAACAAAGTTACAACTAAGGGAAAGATAGAAAACACACACTTGGTCACTTGGGTGTGTTTTGGAAACAGTTACTCACGTGTACCTTAATCACACACAACCAATTAAAATAAATAAATAATGAAACAAACTTACAACCTTTCGATCCCAGGGGTGTGTTAAGAAATAACATTCACTCTCGTGAATTGCATGCACACTCAGGGTTCGCAAGGATATCTCCTGTGCCAGAGACCCGTTTTTCTCAAACAGGAATAAAAAACAAATTGAAATAAAAATCAAAGAAGAAAAACCCAAGTTCACGTTCGCAGTCACTCAATCACTCGGGTGTGCTAGATCTTTGTGAATTGCACTCACTCTTTCATGGTTTAAGAGAATCCCTCCTATGCAGGAACCCGTCAGTCACGCAGACGAACACAAAATTATAAAACCGATATACGCACGTTTCCGCTCACTCACTCAATCACTCGGGTGTGTTCGGAAACAGAGACTTTTGCGAATCACAAGTACTCACACTTTTAGGGTTTACAAGGATTTTTCTATTCCATTGGCCCGTCAATCACACAGAAATAGCAAAACAAAACAGAAAGGACTAACGGTACCTCTCAATCACTCGGGTGTGTTAGAATTTTGCGTTAGAACGTAGCAGGTATACTTAACTGTTCTGATTTATAACAGATCATATTGAACTTCCTCTATATTTTCATGCACTCTTAGATTCAGGAATCTATATTTGACCTTTAGAGAGGAATATTTTAGGTATCCAATGATAAATTTCAATCTTTTACGTAAATTTCCCATCTCCTGATACACTTTTCTTAGTAATGATCTCAGGAAGCGTAAGATGACGGCGTCCTTCGGAATTACCTCATCCTCGCTTCCCGACATAAATTCTTCCTCCTCTCTTCTCCCTTCCACTGCCACCGGCACCATTCGAGAAGCACTTACGGCATAACTCAATGACATCCCACACGCTCAGTAGGAGCAGTCTTTGTCTCCCCTCCTTCCCCCTAGAAAAGTCCATTTCCCTTATATTTCCAGACCATGTTCGTGTCTAAGTGTTTTAAAGACGCCCTCCGGGGCGTTCCTTGCGGGTGCTGAAACTAATCTGATTAAAGTTAACCGCAGGCACTCATGTATAAAGGGCTTAGATTTTCCCCCTTTCCCTCTTCTCACTCATCCCTATTCTATGCCTACTTCTCTTTGCCTCCCGCTCCCCTACTCCCACGGTACAATTTTCGGATTACTTGCCGGTGTGAAGAATGTCACTAGCGAAAAGTTATTACAGCAGCAACGTTACCGTCTTAAAAAGACGGTAACCTTGCTGCTTTGTTGTTAATTAACATACTAAGGGCTTTCACTTTACATCCTTAAAATATATATTGCATGTGTTTTTTTGCCTCGAGGCTTAACGCTTGGCAGAGATCTTAGGCTCTTATGTTAGGCTTTTAAAGTAAAAGGAGTTAACGTTCGAGATGTAAAGGCCTGTTGTAGTTTCATTAAGATCCCGCTTTGGTTTAGGATAATTCGTATCCTTATTGCTCACTCGGATGTTTTTAAATCCTTTGTATTAGTTTGATATTTTTAAAATGGAGCAAAACAGTTAAATTTTCCCCTTGCTTCCAAATTAATAAATGAAGAATAAACACCATTATTCTTAAAATGAACGCATTTGTGCTATTTTTGGACTTTCCGATATAAAGTGTTTTAATTTGATGGAGAGACTTGATCGTTCCGATGACTCTTTGAAAAATTCAATAGGAATTTTGATTATAATACTGCTTCTGGTAGGGTCGCCTCGATCTTTTGATGGTCCAAGGCCAAGAAACCTTGCCTGTATCAAATTGAGGATTTTTTAAAAGCGCTTCAAAAGAAAAGGAATATCCCTGCCGGATGGCCTTTAAAATCGTGTCTGAAAGCTTAGTAACCAAGAAAAAGAAGAAAATAAGCTATTTCTTTCTCTATTGCAACGTAACGGTATGAGAAAAAATTAGAAGTTGTGACGTTTGAGTACGATTGAACCATTTTATGAATTGGGCACATGCGAAAGAATGTGGTGCAGAAAAAACAGGCCATTGCAGAAGAAAATTAAAATTTTAACTCTTCTAAAATAGCTTAATATGAGTTTTTTCCACTGTTAAATCTTATGTTCAGTGAGGTACCCCCAGAGAGTTAATATTCAATTCACATATATTGGGTATTTTTGACTCTAAATTTATGGTAAAAACGGGCACATTTTGGAGTTATATGTGAAATACTTGCAAACAGCAAAAGAGCGATAGCAGTCGGTGGTGTACCTCCGGTATAAGGAATTGCTGCAGTAAAATGAAAACATTTCAAGTTAAAAATCTGGAGTAATTTATCGTTATAGCTTGTTTTGTAGTTGAAATTCGCTACATTAGGATATAAATGAGACGCGGGTGAGATCGAAACCAAACTACTTTTTAGAGAGTTATAACAAACTACACTGATATTAACTATTTGGTATTGCTATTTCTTATGCATAAAATACTTGTCCCTTGATTCTACACCGAGAGGATTACAAGTAATCGTAAGTTCGCCGTTGCGGTGCCTGCATCATTGAATATGTATTCTATTCTCTCGAAAACTAGAATTTCCAGTATTCTTTGGGAATTCTTGAAATAAACCTATTTCCTTTGTTCCTGAGTTTGAGAAAACTTCAAAAATTTACGAAGATGGATCGAGGACAGCGCTCGAAATCGCAAAAGTAGGCTTGCCCCTCTTTTTTACATAGGTGGAGGGGTGCGAGACGCCCCTGAGTAGAGCTGGTTTTAGCCCCGGGAGCACAAGCGATTTTATTTGCTTTGATTGTACTGGATTCTGAAAGTTTTTCGGGTCACTTAGGGGAACGTAAGTCGGAACGAGTGTAATAACAAAGGAATTAAATTTCACTGTGTACCCCTAGGGTGGCTTCAGCGATTCAAGAATTCCTTCCGACGGCTTCGACGTTAGAAGAAGAGGTCATCAGAGGTGAAAAGGTAATGCTACTTCCTCACAGAAGTTACCATTTCTCTGATTAACCTAAAATGCAGTCAGGAGTGTTTTTGTCTTGAGTGATTCGAAAGTATAGAAAGTGAATTTATTGCTTTCGGTCTACATAGAAATGAGATTCTTTTGGTCTTCCTTAGAGCTGAATCTGGTCAAAACTCCAAATCCAAACTCGGGGATGAAATTCATAACTCCATTGGTTTTCTCCATGAATAAACTTCCTACATTCAAAAATGACTCTAGTATTGCTTTTAAGTTATGTTACGTGTTCATATTTTAGTTGAGTTACTTTCTACCATTGGCAATAGTGTGCTTTCTGATGGTAGAATAAAATTTAATCAAGTTGAACAATTTATTTTTCGTTTTTCCAGTCTTACAGAATCGAAATGGATTTATCTAATATGGTTGTCACAAAAAAATTCTTGAAGGTATGGAATAGATGTGAAGGAAATGAATATTTTTATGGGAGGTTTTTCTTAGGGCAACTTACACCCGCACTATGATTGGCCACGGATGAAAAGTGGGTATGATAAAAAAAATCCTTTGAAATAATTAACTTGGCGCTTGGGGGATTTACTTCGCTCAAGTGAACAGCCGGATTCGCAGCGAGTGGGACACGCAGGCCGGCCGATAGTTGTTTAGAGCTTTCCAGGTGTTTAAAGCCAATTGTGTAATGCCCCCGGTATTCTTTGACCCGGCGATGGGATCAAATTCTCTCTCAGCCACACTGAGATTGATCGTATCACTTTGGCAAGTAAATTGAATGTTTCATCAGCGATTTACACAATTGGAAATCCTCCCATCAGCACACACTGTCGTCATGCAGCTAACAATTCACAAATCAGAGCTCCCGACTTTTGCGGGTGAACTTTCCCGTGATAAAAAGCCTTCAAAAGGTTCAAAAAAGTTAGAAGAGACTATACTGGTCTAAAGACTATTCGTAATATGCTATATTTATGAGTGCTGGACTATCGCGAATACCTTTCAAAATTCGTGACCATTCGTGAATCTTTTGAGCAAAAATTAAGTTTAGCTGCGGTTATACTTCATGAATTCAATCATGTACTCGTATTTTGCCATTCCCATTAAAACAAACCGTGTGATCATTTTTTTACTTTTTCAAGGTTTAACTTTGTATCCTTTTCTAAACTTTATCATTATTAAACCTAGAAAGGCAATTACAAACCTATTCACAATGAAAATATATTTCTCATTGCCTGTGTTTTGGGTGCACTAAAAACATTTAATTGATCAGTGTTACAATTTTGATTGACTACGACATCTGAAAAGGTTGAATGCATTTTGGCCACTATTTGATAATGAAAAACAAAAATATTTTTCTTCACGTAACTAATTTGAAAGGGGTTCACTATGATTATTCGCTAAAGTAGCTCCTATGGTATTATAAATTCCCGTGTTTTCTGATGTAGTTTATATTAGGCATTATCAAATGAATATATTTTGATCTAGTTAGTCTGCCAAGTATCTTTGAAAAGCGTGGATAGAATTGACCAGAATCAAGGAAGTTGGAACACGTTTATGGTTTGTTAGGCTTCTATTTTAACACCGTTTGTCGCAATATGGTGCTCCTTACCTACGAATATTATTTTAATAGAACTAAAAAAAGCCTAATACTTCAACTTTGAGTCAAATTTGAATTGGTCTTGTTAGACGGTGTCGATAGTTGGGCGGTAATTTCAGAGAAAGAAGGAAATTCATGTTTTTATTGTTATTTGTACGTAATGGGATACGTCCGCATAATTGAACTATGAGATGTTATTAATATCATCATAATTTAAAAAAATAAATTTTAACAATAATTAAATATGTATTTTGATGCATTTATCTATACACTGAAAAGATGAGCCCTGATTAGGGATATAAGTTAGGCTATTTTACAAATGGACTGTGTTAGCGTAGGTCACAAAATCAACAATTTGTATAATTATTACGGTTTTCGCTTGTATTTGTTCTTCAATGTGTTTCGTCTCGTTTGAATTTTGTTTGAAAGGAAACTCTGGTTTTTTAAAGTAATGATTCCTTCTGTTCGCATTTCTCTCGTTCTTATCTTCTTTAACTGTTGCTCCCTACGTTTATAACGCTCATTTATCTCTTTACAACCCTTAAAATCTTCATCTAGTCTCGCGCATTAGGGAATCATAGGGAAAGTGCTTATTATTGACAATGGTTGGACCACGTATTCTTACCAGGGACCCACGAGAGCACATTTGATTACTCATTCCAGATTACCACACGTCTTCATCCTCGAATTCGCTGCCTCCTCTTACGACTAAACCTTCGCATTAAACTGGCCCATCTCGTCCCGGGCTCCCCCGGTCACCTTGGAAGGCATCACCAGGCACACGCACAAAGCGGACGCCGTTAGTGCTATCAAACGCGTGCTGTGGTCTTTACTCACGCGTTTTAAGCGGTCCGGGAGGGGGGTCGGAGGGTGGAGGGGAAGATCGGGAAGAGGGAAGTCACGGAGGGAGTGAAGGCCCTTTAGCGGACCGAGTGACATACTTTCCAGCCACACTCCCTCGAATCTCCGAAAGCAATTCGCGCTTCTTTTGTTTCCTCGATCCCCTTTTGTTTTGTTTCATCAGTCGAGCCACCAACGTGCATGACACCCTTCTTTTCCATCCGCCCCTGCTCGCTCCGGAGCCACCCCAGACCGCCGCCCCTCGACCGCCCGCCGAGGCCGCCGCCCCCCACCCACTTCCCCATCTCCCTTCCACCCTCAACCCCTCTTTCTCTCCACCCCCTCCTCCGCCCACCGCGCCACTCCCCGATGCCAACCGCCGACTCTCGCCACGGTTCCACAAACACAAGTGCATTCAGGAGCGCGCACACATGCACACAAACACATTTTGCGCGTTAGGGAGGACTGTCCATTATTTTCGCTGCGGAAAGAAAACACTGAAAAATATATTAAAAAGGCGAAAATGAAAGAAAAACCTGGGATTTCCTCTTTTATCTTTGCCTGGCACGTTGTCCTTGTCTCGGAATAAGAGACGGGAAATATATACGCCTACAAAAGGGGTTTAGGGAGTGTCTCGTTTCCCTTTAGTTTACTCCCTCTCGATTCCAGGGTTTATCTTAATGCCTCTTTTTACGTGGAATGTGGTTTGGGACTAGGATGATGGAGGAGGGGCAGAAACTTGCTCCGAATGCTCTAATCTGTAACTGCGCCACATACCTTACGCCTAAGCGACTTGGAAGCAAAAAAATAGGTGAAAAGAATACATAATGAATTTTTTTGTGTCGGCGTTCACAGCATTTATATCGTGCTGAGGAAAAGTTTCGCTCTTTTTTTCACTTGACAGCTAATCCTTTTTTATGCTTCATTACTTGAAAGTTTCGATACGAAGAGAAAAGCGTCTGAAGTGGACAAGTGTATAAAACGCTGTTCGGTTACGCTATTAACTGGGGCGTTTGGAGAAGGGTTTTATCAGAAAAAGGCATATTTATGACTGCGGTTTCAAGTAATGTATATTTATGCGTCTGAATAGATACCTAGTTATTGGCATTTCCACTCTTAATGTACCTTCGATTGTTTTTTTATTAGTACCACCATCATAGATTGGTCATTCAGTAAAATACTTTCTATAGTTTTGCTTAGAGGACATACATCTGATTACTTTCGAGTTTACATTCCTATATTAATGGATATATATTGGTAATTGTCCTGTTGTTATCGATACGTTTTCAAACCAGATTATTTTCGGATTTTTAGTAAATTTGGCTATAGGAAAATTAAGCGTCACTGTGGTAGTTTAAATGGAAAGCAAGGCGCTCTAAGGCCCCGGGCCTTCGTGCTCCCATAAGCATTTAAAATTATTTCTATTTATTTGTTTTGAATAAAATTTACGGTAAAGTAAATTTTATTTGTAACGGCTGGACTATTTACTGCGAACTAGAAATGATTGAAGGAAAATAATGAGTATTATTATCATGCATAACATGTGACTCAATAAATTTAACAAAATAATGAGAAGGCACCTCTGAGAGCACGATCCTAAAATAAAGTGCGGTAAAATGGACGGAAAGGTATATTTATTCAATTTAGAGCTGATTTCTCAAATTGGGTTCTCATTATAATTAAATCACTGAATATACTCGTATCTGCATCTCTTGTGCAATATTGCCCCATATCAGGAAGTCGATATTTCACTCCTCATCTCGTAACGCAATCACTGCGTATTTTTTTAATTTAAATAACTTATCTAATACTTCATATCAAATCTTAACTGTCGAAAATATTTCCGGAATAATTTAAAGTTACAAAATAGTAACTTACTTTTAAAAAAGTTACCTAATTAGCATTTCTGAGGTACATATTAATATATCAGCATCGATTTCACGATTTAAAAAAATTCTATGATGATGACAAACTTTGGAAATTTCTCTAAAAATTACTTTTCACATGATATTTATTTTTCACCAATTATTATTTATTTTACCTATTGGATTTATGCATGATAAATGCATAGTTGAAATTTTGCGTCTACGAATTGCCTTATCATTTCGTAAATACTTTGAAAGGAAGGTTCTAACCGAAATACTTTTAATAAGTACTCTATTATCTTAGTGTTTGTAGTGGTAGTTACCGAAAGAATACATGTACCTTAAAAATGAAAATTTAATTAGAAGCGTAGGTGAAGTGTTAGCTGCATTCGTACGTTTTTCATGGCCTCCAACTGTTTACTTTTTTAGTGAACCCTGTTTTTTGCCGGAGAGGTTCAAGTCGACAAAATCCACTCTAAAGAAATAGGGGTAAGAAGGTTAACGCTTTGGTCACATGGAGGTGTGAGAAAGAAGGAAAAATAAAAAAGTGTGTAAATACACGGATTTGCAGTTTTTCGACGAGAATGGAAGTTAAACCATTTCAAGAGGACTTGAAAATAGTATGAAAGCACAATGAAGGGAAGAGGAAGATTTCTGAGGTTAAGGGAACGGAGTGCGACAAACATTTAAAGAGCCATGTACCTACTTTCAAAAGCCGTAAATGATTCTTTTAGGTTCCTTTTTAAATTATGGGAATTAATCTAAGTAATTATATCGTAAAATAATAATTTTTGAAATGGCAGAATAAAGTTCCCGCGGAATTAATATTCTTTCCCGATATCTTTGTAGTCATCAAACTTTTCCGTTTCTTTAAGGTTCATTAATATTGAGGCTAAATGAAAAAGTGCATGAAACGGAAAAAACTTGAAACATTTTAATCGGCTTTAAAAAATTGTGACTTGTGTTTGAATATTGCTGTTTTTGTCGTAGTAGGTATCCTAAGCATTGAATAATCAACAAAGACGTCATACTCTGAATCTTACTCTTTCTGGTCTCCTCAGACTACTTCCATTTGTGCTAATACGAGGGTCATCCGGAAAGTAGTACCCGTTCGTGAAATAAAAAGACAAAAGTAAATATTAACAAACATAAACAATTTTATTTGAAAGAGGATACTTTAAACTACTTCTCAACATAATCTCCAAGCAAATTAAGGCATTTGTCATAACGTGTGACAAGTTTCTGTATTCCTGCTGCATAGTCCTTCGCCGCCAGCTCATTGAGATACGCGAGGGACCCATCTTGCACAAATTTTTGCATAATGCAGATGGTGTTTAACAATTTCATGAACAATTGTTCGAGAAACATTGGGAAAATGCTCACAGATGTCATCAATTGTGACGCGCCGATCGTTCCTCACGAATTCGTCAACTGAGCTCACCAGTTGGTCTGTAATGACAGACGGTCTCTCCGAACGCTCATCGTCGTGTGTGTTCCCCCTCCCCATGTTGAAGTTGCGACACCACCGCCGAACAGACGACTCGTCCATTACATTGTCTCCATACACCTCCTTTAATTGGCGATGAATATCACATGGGCGAACGTTTCTTGCATTGAGGAATTTAATCACTGCCCTCACTTCACAACTGGCGGCGTTCTCAATTTTTTTAAACATTGTAAACAATCACAGAAACAACACAGGCAATGCTAGCGTCACGCAACTTGGCTCAGAGAAGGCAGACAAGCCACTGAAGCTATCTGACCTCGTCCAGCGGCTACTCGCGTCGTCAGCACTTCATGCGGCACGAACGGGTACTACTTTCCGGATGACCCTCGTATATTCGTCCTTTCCCGCTTCTCCACTCTTCACTTTCCGTTCACGATATTCGATATACTATATTTCATCAATAATTTCTCTCTCCGAGTATTCGCCGACAAATTTAATGCATCCGACACATTTTCAACCATCATATACCAGTTTCTGAAAATTCATCAGTTTACGGTTCATAAAACGTTTTGGATTAGAGTCCTCGCAGTCTTTTGGATAAAGTGTTTACTTAAAATCCTCGACCATTAATTCAATAAATTCTGTAAAATATTTTTCTTTGGAATGAAAAATGTCATGCCATGAAACTTGAAATCTCCCCAAATTCTGGCGTAGGAGTGAAACGTTTGCAAGAATAAGAATTAATATTTACTAATAGATCCCGTTTGAGGTATTTGAGAGTTGTTTGTTATAAATAGATGAGAAATAGTGGAAGGAATTAGTTGGTTATGAAATAATGAAGATTTGATGTACTGATAGTAGGTGAGAATGATAGGTTATCGGTTCATGTTCATGAAAAGGCATTATTGGTTCAGTCACATGCAGAGTATTGGCGAGGGTTGGATCATCGCATGTGTGTGAATGAATCGTGAATATTAAGAAAGGAAGGGACTAACTAAAGCCGTAATGATTGAATATGGTCCCTCATGACATGGAGTATCACAAGTTTCAGGAACAAAGAGTATTTGGAAGACTTAATGATCATGATGGAGGTGGAAGTGTAATGCCAGGATAGGGCAGGGCGTAGGAGAGTGTGAAATGATTATAATTTCCTGAACTGGCTTAAAAAAACTAATCCAGTATTTATATTAACTTTATTATTATTTATCAAATATTTATGATAGAAACCAGCCTAAAATGGTCATCTAGATAAAGAGAAGTGTTTTTGTGCTTATAAACCTAAAAGCAAATGCGACTGTCTTTCTCTAGAGAATCCAAGTCCCCAGAACAGTGAGTGAAATGACGCCTGGGAGAAAATAGTGTTTTGAATAAGGAAAACTTTCTTATAGATTGCAAGGGTTGGTCTTATTGCATAGATATTTGTATGAAAAAGTTGTAGGTGAACTATATTGGTCTTATTGCATAGATATTTGTATGGAAAAAGTTATAGGTGAACTGTATTGGTCAAAGTCGAGGATGACGTTTGTAGGAGTAACCTTGAGTAAAGATGTGAGTAA
Organism: Hetaerina americana; assembly: GCF_022747635.1. NCBI lineage: Eukaryota > Metazoa > Arthropoda > Insecta > Odonata > Calopterygidae > Hetaerina > Hetaerina americana. Next base: position 69,469,127 of record NW_027287205.1, on the reverse strand, counting down.
AAAAATTAAGAGGGAATAAAGTGATAAATCTAATATTGATTACAGCGTTGTATGTGCATAATGCTCTTACTTTAACCGTAATTCTGTTGTTGAAAGATAAAGGTAAATCTTGAATGAAGAAAATTGTGGAAGAGGATAACTGAAGATAATGAATGACGTTGGCGTAAACGAAAGCGCATTAAAAGGTGATAAGCGTGGTGAGAGTTATTAGCAAATATTCAAAGATAGGTTAAGAAGTGGAATTTTAATGGCATGATGCACGGAAATGCCTCGTGTCTTGTGGTTGAATATTATTCTCAGTTACTGAATTAGTTTCTCGTTGTTAATTGTATGTAATAATCAATTCTGTTATTATCTGATTTCGCCACTTCATCCATTATCTGGTGAGGGCCTAATAATTTTCTGTCAGTGCGGAATTAGTAAACAAGGAGTAAGGTAAGAAACCTGTAATTCTTATTAATAATCGTTCCAAATCCATTGTGTCATTTGAGTCAAAGGAGCATATGCTATGAAATTAATATAATAAAAGCCATATTGTTGTAACCACTTGCTCAAGCTTGCTTAATCGATTGCCTTGACGAATTATTCAGGGCTAAATACAAAGTACGAGAAATTCGGTGGAAACCGGACATAGATTGTAGACCCTCTTAGAAATTCGATGGAAATTGAATCTGGACATTTTAAAAATATTTATCACATTAAAATAACCGATTCAATAGCGATACATGGACTTTATTTAGTTCATCGCATCGCCCGCAAATATGGAACACTAGATGAAACCATTACTCAGACCAGGAAAGGCTTTCATGCAGAGATGAACGATTCTATAGAGAAGGTGCGGAAATAGCAGCAGGAAACCTGTGACTGTGAAAAAAATAATGATGAAAAGTAGAGAGAGAAGTGGGTTAGGAACATGGGCTGACGAGGGTGGATCATACGGGCGAAAGAGGTCGAACCACAATCAAAGGATCTTGATCCCATGGAGCTGCAGTTGCGAAAGATGGTAGCGACGGGTAGGCCTGGCGGAGGAGTGGGAGTGGCGGAGGGAGGGACAAAGGGAGGCTTTCTCAGCGTGGTGACTGGGGAATGGGAGGGTGATATCGAGGTGGGGAGGGGGGTCAGCTGAGGGAAGAGAGCGGAGGGCGCTGGAGTATTCCGCGCAGGGAAAAAAAACAAGGGCGCTAAAGGGTGGAACTAAATCTGGGCCACAACACGGTATGGGTGGAGCTTTGCAACACACAACGCTAGCTGGCCCACTCTCTCCCTCCCTATCCCTCCGATTCAAACATACCCGAAGGTTGCACATGTGCTCTCGCAAGCCTGATTTGCTTTATTTCCCCTTGCGTCGGCCTTCTCCGCTTTCCCCCCTACTCTCCTTTTCTATACCCTCGCCACCATCTCATTACACCGCATTGTTTCTCTCTCTTCAGCATACACGCACACTTGAGCACAAGTACCTGCAAATCGTTGGTCCCTTCTTTTTCCTTCCTTCTGAAACTCATTCATCATTATACTCCCGATTTAGAAATAATTTTATTCCACATTGTTACAAATGAAACGCACGTTTTCCTTTAATGTATGATTTTGGAAATTCCGTTCCAGTGGCCCTTAATGGCCCTATTTTATCATATAATACGTATGTCTATGTATATGTATGCATATATATATATATATATATATATATATATATATATATATATATATATATATATATATATATATATATATATATATATATATATATATGCTTTCGTAGTCGTAACACGGAAGTGCCGAATAGTACAATACACAGTAACACACAATATAGAAGCACAAAAAAAGAAGAACACACACGTTAATTCTTGATATTTCGACGGAAACATTTACTTCTATATCTTTAGATGAAGACGGATTGTTTCCGTCGAAACATCAAGAAATAACGTGCGAGTGTTCTTCATTTTTTGTGTTCCTATATTGTGTGTTACTGTGTATTTTACCATATATATATATATATATATATATATATATATATATATATATATATATATATATATATATATATATATATATGTACATAACGTCGATATATAAATATATATAACGATTGTACGGAAAACTCATACGAGCGGCTAAATAATAGGCTGACACAATATAACACAAATGGAATAGAATAGCAACGTTTAAAAGGACACTCACACGGTAAATTGTTCGAGCTTTCGACCTTCTTAGAGGTCTTCTTCAAGTGAGACTCTTACTTGAAGAAGGCCTGACGTGACGTGACTTCTACGTGAGTCTCACTTGAAGAAGGCCTCTGAGAGGGCCGAAAGCCCGAACAATTTACCATGTGAGTGTCCTTTTAAATGTTGCTATTCTATTCTATTTGTGTTATATTGTGTCAGCCCATTATATATATATACATATATATATATATATATATATATATATATATATATATATATATATATGTATATATATATATACATTAACAAAGATATATTGCTGCCAACTTACACTTTGAAAAAATGGTGAGATTGGAAAAAAATGGCTACAAAAGTATGTATGGTAGGATTGTAATTGTGGGAGAAATAAAATGAGACTCAATTCGGAGGCTAAGAATATTTCAGTAAAAACCAAACTGTCAACGCCATCCATCAATGGCCAATTATAGTTGATGTTAAGGCGGATATTGATTTTAATACTCTATTGATTGATTATATGGAATGGCCGGTTCAAGTTTTCTCCTTAGGGAATTTTTTGATGATGAATTTAAAAATATTGACAGAATTTTTTAAAGGCTTTAAGAATTTGCATTGGTAAAAGAATGAGCAACTTCTTGTATTCAACCTACATGATACATGTAATGATTTTTGTTGGAGTAGGAATTGTTCACTAGTACGAGTTAGTAATCCATTTGTTCACACCGGAGTTCATACTTTGATCAAGGCTAACTCTGTCGCAGCACTAGTTTGGTTAGGGCGATTTTTTGGTGTGGACCTGGTTCAATAATTTAGAATTAGAAAAATATTTGCTAGATATTAAACGGTTACCAACTGAGGAGCGTAAATAGCACTTCGATTTTTGTAGTTATTGATTATTTGGGAAGTTGCTATTCCTACAATTTCATAGTTGTTACGCGTTACATTTGCCTGTTTCGAATAAATCTTCAAATCCTTCCATATCATGTACTCTTTGGAATGTATACTATATTTACCTCCAAAATTCTTTCTCGGCAATTTATGTTGTGATAAGAAGTTCTTTCTTTAGTGGGAATCGATAATATGGTTGATTGATATTTATATGAAGATTTTATATTGACTGTAATATGCTTTAAGGTTTGATTAAAAAGAGCTATATCCACGGAAAAGTTGTATCTGAGGTTTTTTTTATTTTTGGACCCCTTATTTCAACATGGAATGTTGAACGTGGATTATACCTATTTTTTCTTTATGGCTGTGAGAAATAGGTAGTGAGCATAAATTAAAAAAGCAGTTTTCTGAATTAAACTTCTTATTATTGGTCGTTAGAGATTTTTTCGCTTTAAGGCCAGAGGTTTGTGATCCTGAAGTGGTACTTTCCTTTGCCAATAATATTGGAAAATGAGCATGATGACGTTTCCTTTCTAACGTTCCCCAACCCTACCCCACTTTTTAGGTCTATCAGCCACTATTCCTACTCTCACTTTGATATATCCGTTTCTTAATCCACTTGAAACCCTTCCCTCCCATGCTTATGAGTCAGTTACAAACAAATTTGATCCTCCAAATTAATTCTTAACTACAATATTTGCAAGAAGATTGTTTACAATTATCAAATAAACATTCTCAGCACTGGTTAATAAAAATGTCGGAAAGAAAATTGGGCAACTTGTTAGATATGAACCTTGCTATTAAATTACAATTACAATGAATAAGTGTATGAAATATATGCTCCTGCATACTTAATTATCACTGGTGGTTGGATTGAATGTGAATAGTACTAATACATTTAGGTAATTAGTGACAGTAAATGGTTATCCAATGTGAGAGGCTTTTAGATTCTACTACCAAGTATGTGTGGTACAGATGTATTTTGCTTTTGTTTTAGAAATGTCTTAATCGTCGTTGCATTATAAATGTTTTAAAAATAACTTAGCATATACTGAATAAATCTAAAAATTGCCCTCAGAGGCGTACTTAAACAGTGTATTATAAATGTTTGTTTATAGGAAAAATAGGTAAGTAAAGTTGAAAAGAGAGAATAGTGAACTAAAAGATGAATAGGACAATTAGTAGGAGAAAGAGACTTCCTCGTATTTTTTAACTAGACCTAGCATTTAGTCTGCACTGGGGATTAATGAACATGATGTATCCTGAATATATCCTTTGTTGAGGTATTTTAGTTAATCAACTACCACCTAGATATTTCGGTGATTAGAGGTGTATCTACTTCAAAGAGGAAAAAGAAAAAAATAGCTATGTTAATTCCACTTAATTTCATGCTATAAATTTCTCAAAGTCAAGCCTGAAACTACGAATAAATTGAAAAGTTTGGACGAAGATTATAGCGAGCGCTATCCGTTTTCCCATCTCCCTAGGGAGGGTTTTTTACTCATAGATATTCTACTCGACGTGTCCCAATGTACAAATCGTACGAAGCACTGACTATGGTCGTGAAAATTTTTGACTATACAATATTTGGTTCTACAGCCAAGACCTGCAGATTCGTCCCAATTTTTGGCCGACGGTCTTTCACTTATTTTATGCTCTTCGTTCGACAATGGAAAACACATGGACTTTAATGCTACTTACAATGAAGAAAAGACGTTTTGTAAACTCGTTGCATGTTTTCCTAGTGGCCCATGAGACTTCCTTTATATATGTACAATGTCGTGCTTTTTAGCAGTCCATTGAAGTCCACCCCTATATTCGTAATTCGTTCTCGTACGTTGCCAATTGGAATTTGAAGATATTTTGGACAAATAATATTTTGTACATAATTTTAAAAATGTGATTAAAAATGTTATGCTTCCATTCCTGAGAGAATACTAGGCAAGCATTAATTTCCAAGACTAAATGCTTGTAATTTATAGAAATATTAGGAATTGGAGGGGACTTAAATTTATCTCCATAGTAACGCCGCAGCGTTGAAGAGAGAAAGTTAGTGGACATATGTAACTATCAAAACGCTTCAAAATAAGTGGGTTAAAAATAGTATTCTGAAAGTTGTACAAGTTTTGCATAGTTTTTCATGAAATGTTACAATTTATCATTCTAATTGCTTAGCCAGAAGCCCATTTTTTCTTATTAAAATTCTAGCCATACATTGATCGCTCGTGCCATTTTCAACGCATAAGTAAACTTTCGACGCTGAGACCAGATTCAGAATCCAGTTCATACCGATGAACTAATATTGATTGGACCACGGCCGAATTCTAGACATGAATGGGATTTCCCACCCATTTATTCACGGGGAGAAGCACTTAAACAACCAAGCCCTCACGTGCGCACAATTACATTGTATATTGTTAAGGAAATTCATCCGTCTAAATGAAATTTACTCATAAAAAGTCGATCCTAATTTTAGTCATAAATATGCAATTTATATAATTTGCAATGATTTAAAGATTTTTCACTGCAATTTCATCCCTGATATTTTTTGTCAAAATTGATGCATTAATTAATTGTACAGACGCGTATGTGTGTACAAATAAATTTCCCTTAGATAATTAATTCTATTTAAATATACAATGTTAATGATATGTAGTTTTGAAGAGTTTAAGCTAGTTAAGTGGTTCAACCTTGCATTATTTATTATGGTTAAAAGTCTTTTGTTTATTAATAAACTTAAAATTTTCTTCAAAAATATTCAGAGCAGCACTGTAGTCATCAGACCTACCTTTTTCTTTTGGTAACTAATGTAACTACATAGTGATGATCGTGTTCATTTTTTGTTTGGATGACGGTCGTTTCGTGTACCGGTCTGGTTGTAATTGATTTGGTTTGTTTCCCTTGGCTCTTGGCCGCTTAATGGCGGTTGCCCGTGACCCTTGAAGTCTGTTAAGCTGTGTATTTTGATTAATTTAGTTTAATTTTGTTAATGTCACTTGAAAGAGTAATACTTATTTTTCATTTGTAAGCGTATACGTATATTAACCCAAAGAAATAATCCTCATTTTATATTTCGGTGTGAGAGTTTGTTAACTAAGGTATACGTGTTACAAGAGAGACTACTAGTTCATATAGCGTTAAGAGGGCTTCAAGAATTGAGACAGCCGAATATTTAAACATTCTGGCAATGCTAACGGTACCGTTTCTTAATTGCATCGAAACCTGTTAGTAAAGCAGCATTTTTAATTCTTTTGCGTGTCATCATGTTCTCCATATGAATGGTAGGTATGCAACTTTTATTGGCTGAATAAAATATATCTTCCTCCATAAAAGGACGTACAAAAGTGGCTGTTTTCAGTCCAAAATGTAAAAAACAAAGACTTGAAAATATGTTATCCAAAAATACCTGCCTATATTTCAAGTATGGCGAATCTAACGTGCACTTGTAATAACCTCCTTAATACGTGTTACTAGGATAGTTTAAAATCGGTCACGTGATTTTAGTCATTCAGGTATATGATAACTACGCTGTTTGCTGTGGTTTTGCCTTTAAGGCAGTTATTTCCTCTCATTTAAGCGACAAACATTTGTATATTTCCTTTATTTTTGTACCACTGCATCCCTTCTGCGCTCTTTGTCTTGCTTCGGTTATTATTCTATCGGCACGTTAAAATAAGTGTAATTATACGTAATGAAACCCAGTGTAAGTAAGATATTGTATAGGAACTGTAAATGTGGTTTTTAAAAGATTCACGCGGATATTTTCTTATGATCAGATCAAGAACAGATAAAAGCGAAGGAATATTATCGGGAGGTACGATTGATTCTGTTTAGCTATTTTAAAAAATAAATGTTGGTGGTCCGTAAATTAGATGAAATTTAATATTTAATAATAATCAATAGGTTGTTTTGATTCTTTGGTACGCGTATGTAATTTACCTAGAACTATTACAGCGGTTCTCATATTTAGGCGCATAATCCTAACCCCATTGGTTCTGCGTCGAATCCGACATTGAGTGACGGTTAGGTCTCCCCGCAGCGCAACCTGTATGAGACAAGGGTGTAACGGCAAGGTGTCATAATAAGGACAAGTCAGAAGCCCGGAATATAATGCACACCTCCCATTTCATGTACCCGTCTTCTTAATGCTACCGGATACAGATCTGTAGGTTTCAATTCGTCCTTCCATTTTGACGCTCTTGAGCTTCCTTATCCCCACCTTTCCCCTCGTACTCTCTCTTCCCACGGCTGTGCTTGAAACTTTCTTCCGTTAACTCTTACCCCGTTTTCTCTTTCCTGTAACTTTATGTCTGATCTATCCGGATTTTTAACAGTGGAGTTCAGGAAATGTATAAGTTGTATCCTAATGTAATCTCACATCTCTGTTATCATATTCGCTATATTTTTTATATTCCCAATTTCACTAAGAGCGTAATATTAGCCAGTAACTTTGAGTTATTTGGAAAATACATACTATAGTTCCTAATAATAGTTCTTTCATTAAGTGAGTAACAGTGTTATTTCATTTTACGTATCCAGTGAGCTAAGAAAGGTAATCTTATGCTTGTAATATCTTCAATTTACAGGTCTTTTCTGTAAAAAGCTAGTTTTTTTATTTCTTTTCGAAAAGCTATTTCTTTTCATTTATATTTAAAATATTTTCATTTTATTATTCATTTTTCCTAGCCTATATTGTTAATTAATTCACATTTCTGTTTCTTTAATTTAATATTCCTTTTTTAATAAGCTTGTCTTTTATAATTATTTTGCAAATTTTCTGAATCTCCGGGAGTAAACATAATGCGTAAATGCAATTTTACCTGAATTCAAATTGTTATTGGAACTATCTTGCTAGAAAAATTATCCGTACATCAAATGGTTGATTCTATTCTATCTTTACTGGAAAACTATTACTATTCCGAAACCGGAAGGTAGAGTCGACTGAAAGAGAAATCATTTAACAAGCATACGCGATAATAGCTTAACCAATGATTTTATTTAGTATGGGTACAATTCTTATGTATTAACAAATTATATTTTTTTCAGTTTTCTGTTTAAGTGGAATAAAAACGGACGAATTACTTATTTTTACATACTCGTAATCCAGCTTTCATAATGTCCATTAGAACAACGATTTAAAGGGTTTCGTCTTTTTTGTTAAACCATTCATTTTCCGATTTGTATTAACTATTTCGTTTTCAAGTATTAAGACTTAAAAAATGATGGGAGTAAGCATTTAACGATTACTTTTCCCGCTTTTTATGTGTCCTATTTTATAACTGTACACGTAGTTAATTGTTTTCCTTCCGATTATACGTTCTCCTTTTCACTCATTTCATTTCTTGGACCCATTGCGGGAAAAAATTACAAAAAACCCGTGCTCAGAATCAACGATAAAAATTCCCTTTATTGAGGAAAAAGTAGGTTTCCACAACGTATTATGATGGGATTTCTGGCTGTGCTAATATTGCCTTTTGGGATTCAACTGCCGCGGACGTTTAAGGACGTTATTTACGACTCTTTTCTCCACGACTTTTCAACCCTTCTTTATTTTTTAGTCCATCCCTTCGTTCTCGTCCTTGTTCAGACCTAGGTATGAAAACGGTACTTTACTTTATTTCAATTTCGGTCATGCTTCTATTTGTTAAGTAGGATATATTACCCCATTTTTAACCAGTTTCCATGCCTATTGCTTCATATTTATTTTCCACTAATGTCTGAATTTTGCTCTTCTTTAAATGATCTCATCTTGTTCCCCTAAGCCTATCCCTTTTTTACATTGGGTTCTGTGAAAAAAATTATTACACTTTCCATTTTAATACCTCTTAAAATTCATTTAATCCTTTGACCAGATGCTGAAACCGATAATAAATCAGTAAAAAATAATTTTCCCTGAACAAAATTGTTCCCTATTCTCTGCGCACGTTGCTCTCCCAAGCCAACTCTTTTTACTATTAACATAAATTATTTACTATTAACATAAATTAGTAAAAGAAAGATAATTTTTTCATGCAAAGAGTTTAACAATAGTTAAAACTAGGTAATCTCGAAATATATATGAGATAACCAACGTTATGAGAGAAAGACGTATGGAGTCCTATTCAGTAATTGAAAGGTGCTTATTCTTCTATTTTTCGGTCCATCTTTCTGCCTCGATTTTTTATTTTTCCTGAAATAGCCATGCTCTGCTGACAGAGAAGTGGCATCAGTAATGCCATTAGAGGATGATAACAATATTTTGTCTTTAATTAATCAATGTAATGGATTTTAGTTTTTTTTGTAAAATATAAATTGTAATTATTCAATTTTACTGTCGTAATTTACTATTACTAAATATTTTTTTATGTAATGAAATTTGTGGCTTCAACGTGAATCACAGTTTGATGAAAGTATATCAATTGCATTATCAAAGTATGCTGTAGTATTTTTGACCGTTTAGTGCCACATGGTAGTCATCTTAAAAATTACATGGCCCCATTGCGGTGAATCAAAAAACAAGTTTAAAGATATAATTGCATCTGAAAAGTTGGATTGATCCTCGTTACTGATAAAAAATAAATGATATTTTTCAATTTAAAATAATATTTGGTAAATGCGACACAATTGCCATGAAAAGTAATGGAATTGACTGGAAATCTCAATGTAAGTTTAACTTCATGGTGGGTACGATAATAATTTTGGATTCTGAGGGGGTCATAGTAAAATTAAAGCAAATTTTAATTTGAGCCGTTGTTCATTCAGGTGTTTAACTCTCTGCTTGATTAATTTATTTAAACTGGAGTGTTCAGTTTTCGATGGACATTCGGTGCTAAGTCTCGATGGGCTCTTTCACACGATCCAACTCTCCTTTCCACTTTTTCCGCTCGCACAACTGCTTTCGCTTTGTCTTTTGGTCTACCCCATTTTTTACGCCTGATATAACCCTATTGGTATTCGTATTATGATAATACACGGATAGTTTTGATGAAATAACGACTTAAATATTACCGACAATGATAAGTTCAAGTCTCGCTAAAAATCCCGAAAATGAAAAAGAAAAATCTGATCAAAGAATTGGAATCGCAGGAGAACGTCAGCGGGAGTTTATTGAGTTCACGGAGCTCCAATATGAACTACTCTATATACATATCGGTGATTATAGAATTTATAAATGAAATCCTCCCGTTATGAATTGAAATAATCATTTTTATTTTTTTAAATTAATTTCAATACCGAAAATCGAATGTAAATCATTTCTTGAATACAATTCCCCCTTTACACAGTGACGTTTCAGTGTCTTGAATCCAACCCTGAATATACAACGCTTTAATAAGTATCGTGTAAATCAGCCTGTGCATAATAAGCTGGGAAAGAACTGTCTAGCCCACTATCCTCCAAATGAAGTGCAGGTGACGTTTCCCGTTCTGAACTTCGTCACGACTTTCCTGCGTCAAAGGCCGCTTCTACGAGACGCTTCTGCTGTTTCCCCGAAATATTCCCTTTCCTTGATCCCGGGGAAAACACTTGTCGCCAGCCCGTGTGCTTCTTCCTATTAAGACCCCTCGAAGCCATCTTTCGTCCACGGACCCAAGTTTAGTGTTTCACATCTCCTTTCCTCTCTCCTCCCGTTCTCTAACTTTTTGCACCCCGCTTTAGTTTCCATACCACGTATCCATCCTTCCCACCTCTCATCGTCATCCTCCTCCTGCACCCCTCCCGGGCTCCTCCCACTTCCCTACTTCTGTTTGTACGCCCTGCCAACCTCCTGGAGTTACCCCTTCATCCCAACCTCATCCCGCTTTTGTGCTTCCCTTCGTGACAATGTTGACTGCTGGGTAATAGCTGTCTTGTCCGCCGGTCCCCGTCTAACCCTCACGACCCCCCTCAACTTCCTTCACGTCCTTTTCTCCCTTATCATCTTCCTCCGACCATTTTTTATGAAATACTTCTTTTAACATCCTCTCTCATTCTTTCTCTGTAAGGTAACGGATGAGGGATTAAATAAACTTATTTTGGAGCAGTTTCCACGGTCCAGGGTTCAATTTTTTGCTTCTGTCAGTTTTCCAAAGCTGGCGGGCGGCCCCCAACCCACGTGGTAGATGGAGGCATTTAAAGTGCCATACTTTTCAATTGAAAGAAAAATATTTTATTGAAAAATGTTTCAGATAAAGATTTCTGTGAAGCTTGCAGCGACTAAGCATGCTATTAAATTTTACGTATTCATGCATATATATGGCCCTTTAAGTGGCTCCTTTTCGGGTAACGTAAGTAGCTAAAGCTTGACTTCATTATGTTTGCGAAAATGTTCTCTCATTGATTTATTTTTTGCATGCTCTTCTCCTATTTCATATTTTTTCCACTAGCGTACATCATTCAATACTTTCTGTGCGTGTGATGAGTCAAGTGGACTGCATATACTTTTAGTGAAGGTGGCGTGGAAGTTTCGTATTCTGGCTACCAAAGAGTCTCCTCAGAAGGGCTGGTGAGTTGTAAGAACCAGGAAAGCAGGTGTGGAGTATTATTTCGCTGGTGGAATCCTGACGACAATGGGCCGCGTACTATGCGTGAAGGGCGCCATAACCATTTCCAAGGAACGCTGCACATGGCATGGGCTTGTTACGTTGGAAAGCCCATCTTTCGTTGCCCATGTAATGTTTTCGATAATCAAGCCTTAGATTAAGAAGCCGCACTGGGTATCTGAATGATAGTACAGGAAAAATACTCGTCACCCTGGCCTCTGTGAATTTTCTTGCGTAGTAGAGTGTATTGTAGGGTAAAGAATGGTTTCACACAAGTCAACCTTTGAGAAATCACTTTTTTATTTTGGATTCGGGATCACTTCGTTCGGGATTAATTCAAACGTGAAGTCGGAATATATAAAAATTTCGTAGAGTATTAAACGAAGAATGATTTTTGAAATTATTTAGTTATCTTTATTCGTTAACAGTCAAGAACTGCGTTTGTTTTGAAATTTAGGAATCTACTTAAAATACACATTGTTTAATTTTGCTCCCATTTACTTAGGAATAGTATACTTTATGCTTCTATATAAAATTGCAAAGATTATCGATGAAATATAATTTTGTCCTTAATATGATGACTGCAATTTTGAGGAAGCTTATTGCTATCACGCACACTGAAAGTTCTTTACCGTTGACACCAGTTGTATAATTAAGTTAATTAAGATCACATACATATTTCCAGTTCGGTTGGTATTTTTGGGCAGCACACACATCTCTTTTCTCTTTGACTACCTTCGTCTCTAATATATTAATTACCATACATTAATCAAATTAATTCGAGGGAAGCTAGTTTGGATTATCCATGTTCTTTGCTAAAATTCATTATATTTAAATGGTAGTTAATTTAGAGGGAATTGATAATTAAATCATTTATTTAATTTTGAGTGTAACCACTAGTAATTAAATCTTTATACCCTATTTGCCTAATGCGGAAGCACTCCCTTTGGCTACTTCCTCAATGGTTGAAATGAATTGAAGGATTTTTCTAGCTTCCCAAATGGCATTCGTAAGTTATTTATGCCCCAGTGCAGAGGAATAAAGGACCCGCAAGATTCGTGCTGGTCCTGGTTAGGTTAAAATACCGTTTGTCCATCTCTCTCCATCCCTACCTCTTTCTCTTGTTTTTTCCTCATGACTTTTCCCTATTCGTCCCCTCTTTGCCTTCTCGTCATCCTCTCGTCCCACAGCTTCCCGATGCGAATCCTCCCTCTCGCCGGTGATTAAATAAGTTTAGCTTCGTTCTTGTATGCTTTCGCCGGCTTAAGAGGGTCCCTCTCGAGTTCCCAGGGAAGTGTTTTCCATTGTGGTCATTTGAATACTTGATTGCTTTTAAGACAGCCCCAAGGTAGAAGGGAGAAATAAAAGGGGGACGAGATTATAAGTATTTTATTCTTTCGTGTTTCCTTAACTCCTTCCCTCTGACTTTGGTAGAAAGAAAACTTTCGAAAACTCTTTTGTGAGCAATTAATAGCTATTTAGAAAACTTTTTAGGAAGAAAAGTTTTTTCTGATTTTTTTCTTTGCTAATTTACGAAGTTTTTTAATTGGCAGTCTTTTTTTAAATTTCGTCCTCCAAATTGTTACCGCTATTGCATTTTTGTATATTTTAAGCCCACTAATCATTCTCTGCGCTTATCTTACCGTGAATTGTCATCGAGGTCACTTTTTTTTAACTTTTACTAATCCTGGCTCAACTCATTTTCTCCTTAATAACCTTCCTAAGAAATCTAATTCTCATTTCAAGACATTGTTACGCCCAAAGCTTATCAGGGAATCAAAAGTCAAAATCAGAGTGTCTAAATCCTGCTCAAGTTATTGAAAAGACAAGTCTAAATGGTGAGGGAAAATCTTATTTACATATTACTGTTTTCTTTAGCTATTTTAAATGCTTTGAAGCTTCCACGCATTCAATCAAGGAAGTGAATTGGTATTACTAGGATATATTATCAATTTTATTTCATTGAAAAATTGGCAGAAATTAAGGGTTTAATTCTGTACCGCCTTCTGCGGTACTGAAATACCAAATATAAAAAATCCACGGGTGGGTTTTAGAATCCTTCATCTTAATTCCGCAAAATACTGATTTAAAAAAATAATAAATCGACATCTAACCCTATCGGCCCCCATGTGAGCATGTAGAGACATTAATTGAGTCACATACGGGAACACATACATCTCTGAACCCATACGCAACTTCAATATGCTGAGAGCTTGAGCACTGCCGGGAAAAAACTTGTAGATAATGGGCATTGATGAAGGAATTCGAGCTTGGGGAACGAGGCAAGCGCCTTGTCTGTTAAAATCACGTCGCATCCACACACAGGCTGTCAGAAACTTGTGCATTTATTTTTCCATGGGAAAAAGGTGTTGTGGTGGGAGCACTGAGAAAGACGTTTTGTGGCCAAGCGTAGGGAGAGTGAGGCCGAGATACGTAGTGAGTCACTCGATTTCGAAGCATCTTTCGACAGTGGCATTTAAGATTGCCCTGCGAGACTGCCACCACTTTAAAACAATTTTTTTAACATTTTTATAACAATGTAAGAGTATTTTCAAAAGGGATTCATTTCTTAATTGAATTTCTAACCCTGCTCTGATCTGTATATTTCACACGCCGTCACGCTTATTCTCTACCATCACCCACCCAACTGACCTTCGGGATGATTATGCTGCTTGTGTTATTCTTAAACATACATACATGCGTGTAGTAAGAGTTTTATTTATCTTTAAATATTCAATGCAAATTAAAAAAAACACCCATCGGAGGGTTATTAAATGAGTTCCAAGTTCCGAATATTATTTAATTATATAAGAGGCTACTTTTACACTCGGTGTGTAATTCTTCATATTTTTTCCAAATTGTGTAAAATTTCAGGTAATATTTTCCACTACTTGTTGTAACATATCTGAGAAATGAGCGCAACTTGGAAGGAATGCACTTAATGATATTCTAGTTTACATGCAAAAGACTCCTGCCAATAACGATTGTAAAAGATTTCTCCGTGATTTTCCGAGTCTCACCTAGAAGCATCTTTAAGAGAACTTCAAATTTAGCATTTTGTCCGGCAGATGGTAGTTAATATGTTGATCACTATGGAGATTTAATTGATATAAAGCTAAACCTAAACCAGGGTTTCTTTTTACCGCCCACATCATTGTCTAATATAAATTATCTATTCATAATGGATAAAAAACGCGTGAGTAGCCGCTCGTCTAACCTGGTACGCGAGTCTGCGATCACCAAACATGAGGTATCAAAATCGCTGTTATTGTAAAGTTATCAAAATTATTTAAACTTTGGCGTCCGGCCAATTTCATATAAGTGGAAAAGGTGAAAGAATAACACATAGGCTTCAATGAATTCAAGGTAAATAGTCCTTGGTGTCCGACAGGAGAGGCGGAGGGATGTTTCAAGCGCAGGATGGCGCGGAAGCGGCGGGGATAAGCACCCATGCAGGAAGCAATAGCTTCGCTCGGTTAGGTCCCTGTGTGATTCGCAGGCCGCCGTTCGGAATCTCCTTTGGCCGTAAACGATCGTGAAGGTACTTAAGCGCACCCCTTTCCTAGTGCACTAAGAGAGAGCGCGAGAGGGAGGGAGAGAGTCACGCCCTCTCGCAAAAGCATCCCCCCAACGGTCGGCGATACTCTCGCCCTGCCCCATTTGCCTGGAAAAAATCCGCCTTCTCTTTCTGCCCTCTTGCCCATTTGCTCACTCCCTTCAAAGTCCTGCGCCAAATTCTCCTACTCGTGCGATTCAGGGAAAAGACTTCAAATTATCTTTCTGGTTTCACGTAGCTGACGGAGAAAAAGAGAGAAAAATAATATATTATTTTACCTTCGTCCGATAAAAGTTAAACCATAAAATAAACCATCGCCATTCTCGAGAGATCGGATGCGTATTACCAGATGCCTTTATGCGCTTACCTCTTGGATGAACGTGATTTCATGTGAATTGAGATAAACTTGATATAACATTTTACAAAGATTTCACATGGATATTCACGTGTGTTTTCTGCCGGATATCCAAGAGTGCCTCCGACGCAAGGAAACCTTATCGCAGAAGGACATGAAATCCTACCTATTAGTCGGACTTAAGTAGCAATGGCAATTGTACTCAATTTAAAACTATACATTTACTACCAAGAACTGATATCATTGGAATAGTCTCCTAGACTCGTTATGATACTTCTGTCATATTGTGGAAAATTAAATTTCTAAAGAGTTGTCTTATAACAGTTGCATCATGAGGAAGAGATAAACTCCTCATTCATCCCTTTTGCACAAGTCTCCCCTCCCCCTTGCGCCTACATCGGTAACTGCTGGTGTAGCCGGTGATAATAATGAGTTAAAATAACAAAAATAGGTGCTTTAATTAATGAAATATAAAAAAAGAGCGAATATATCATTATAGTTTTTCGGTTTAATAATTCACTCTACGTATCATTGCTGAAATTTCAATTATTATTATTTTACGTATGATTTTGATTGAAATTTTATGGTTGAAAAGTCTTTAAATCAAATTGGTTTCCTGGTACAACGATAAGGGCTTTATCGACTGTCTTTATGCAGTTTAATTAACGCCGTTAACAAAGGAGTTAGTAGGAGGGCGTTATCTTAGATCTCTCTAGCTGGAATCTGTCATGGAAACGACAGCGACCCAAATGCATCCAACAGCTATCACCCAAAACTGCCGTCTCATGACTGAAATGACCGCTGCTCGCGAACGGATGCTTGGCTCCATAAAGCGGACGACCGTCTTTCTCGTTGCAATTTCCCTTGCTTCCTTCCTTCCCGCGGGATTCGGCTAGCGAGAGCGATGGGCAATTGAGGGCGATTATTTACCCCGGCCTGTACTCCGTGGCCGAACGGTCGCAAAGTGCGGACGAACGAGGAAACTTTAAAAAGCGGTGAAACAAATCCATACTTGAGTAATATTCAATTTTTCTGGGAAATTGCGAGGTCATTTTTTAATGTCGCACCAGAAGCATGTGGGCCATGGAACATGGGTAAGATGATGGTGAACTCTCTCCGTTAGGAAGATATGTCACTGTTTGATCGATCAAGACTTATTTAATAAGTTCTCGCAGAGTGACTTATTTGGTGTTTTGGATATTTATCAAAATAAATCTCTGCTTTACATAGTTGAAGATATTTTTATGTGCATACATGAATTTAAACAATGAAAAAAGGGGACAGATCCAATTATGGTTGAGCGTGTCTGTGAGACACGCTCAACCATAATTGAGAACACGTGTACCACTATAACTGGAAAAAGCCACTGAATTTTTTAGCATTCAAATTACTAAGAAATGTTACCAACACTATATCAGAACACTTCACATCATTCTTCAATGCAAGCAAAATTTGTATACATTTATGTACATGTGTATGTGCGTACGTATGCATTAATGTATGTCGAAATATATTGAAAATTTTCTCGGAAACAGCAGTCAAGATTTAATGAAATCTCATTTATATCGGTTTATGGGCATAATAAATGCATTTATCCAGTCCTTAACTTTAGTAAAATTTATTTGCAGGCCAAAAACTGCTCCGAACTCAAAGTAGATAAATTTCAAGGTTTAAAATAAATTGGAACTTTGGTTTCCATACATTCAATTTATGTCATACGCATACTGTACTGTGTGTAAAATGTAGATTTCGCAAGGAATATTTCCTTTCGAGTTTTCTTATCTCTTTGCCTTGAAATTTTTTTAAATTGAAAGAGGGTATACTGTTATTACTAAGCTAAGTTATAATAACATTTAAAATTTTATTAGGATCTACATTAAAAGATTTTGGCTTATCCTTGAGGCTAAAGAGAAGCTATTCTTAAAAATATTATCTCGAGAACGGACTTCGAAATTTTTATGAAATAATGTGTTATCCACCGTTTTCGGCAGCGAAAAAAGTCATTCCTCTTGGACCTCAAATTTGTATATTTTACTGATTGAGTATAACGTTTTTACGTTATGTTAGTTAAAATTTAGGACTCTTTCCATTCCATAAAGGGTCATTACGTTCATCTTTGTTGTAATAAATAAATCAAAGAATGCCGTTGTAGGGACACCTACTGAGAGCTAAGGGCCGCATTGCAAGACGCTTCTAGAGAAATGACTACTCCTCTCTCTATCTCAGCTCCACATATATCACTTGCCAGGCCGACGATACTTCTTCCCTCCGACGGCCATCCTTGCATTGGCCCTTCAAAATGGCGGTTAGCCGGGGTTCCAAGAGAGCCATTCTTGGTCAAATGTGTGATGTCGGATGCGTCGCTCGATTCGGTTATTTGAACGCGTATACTTCTTACGGAATTACAGAAAAAGTTCTTCTGCATATATAAATAAATTTTTTTGGTTATTTTAATTGATCGAATTACATGTACATATTATAATGAACCTATAGAGCGCTCAATCGCTAATATTGCGCACTGCCAATGCCACCTCTGGCAATAGCATCTTCATTTAACTACAATGAGTTCAGTGGGTACATCTCCGAATGATGATATCCAAAAAATTTTCTGATTGGAAACATAGCAAAATGTTTAACGAGAATAGTATTTATATCCAAAATCGAGTTTTACAACAAATAATCGAACTCAGAAAGTTGTATCAGTAAACGCAAACTTTTAACGCGGACATTTAGTACTTACAAAAACGCAAACAGTGATTTAAAGTAGAGAACTTCATGATGTAATTTTTTTATTTCAAAGAGCTAAGTAGCTAATTATTATAACTTGAGATAAGTCTGAACTTGAGAGATGCTTGGTTTTGTATACTAAATGTAATTCCGAGCTTAAATCTAGATTACTCCGCCGCTATCTGCCAACAATATTATTCATTTGTGTTCTAACTAAATTTTATTATTGAATGATTCAATACAAAATAATACATATCCGTCTTTGACTATAGAAAAATGGTAGTTCTTATTCTAAATATACACAGATTCATGTAAATCTGTGACTACGTCGACTGACTATTGTGCCGTGATTGAAGCTCTAAAAATTGTCAACTCTACCGTGTGGTGTGATGTGATTTGCTAGTGGTGTAAATCTCATTTTGTTCAAGCATAACGGAAAAAATGTATAGATTTTTGTCAAGTTGTTAAAATGTCTTAAAACGGATATTGTTTTTTTTCGTAAAACAAAGTGTAAATCAATTATATTAATCATTATATTGTGTCCGTTTACCAGGACGAAATTTGGAGAGACTCGAATTAACTGTTATATTCTTAAATTAAAACTGTGCACGCTAAAACAACTTCATACCTGCCTACTTATGAACATTCCAATAAAAGCCATCCCTTTTTAACAATTTATTATATTTTCTTAAGGCAAGTTATCATAAATTAGGTAATATATATCTTCAAGGGCATTCATAGCCATATGTCCAGAATTTACACATTTTAAACCTTTAGCAGTACCCACATGCAGACTTGAAGCAATGTTTCTTCGAACTACAGTAGCAATGCCATGGGTTCACTGCCCATAATCAGCTATAGCTCGTATACAAGGGTTCGTCCGGAAAATAAGTGTACTAAGCTCAGGAAAAAAAATTTATTACACTTTTACATATCTTAAGCTAATAATGCTCAAAATAGGACCCTTGTGAGTCGATACACTTGTTCCAGCGGCGTTCCCATGCCTGGAACGCTCCCGCGAAGGCATCATCGGGAACCTCTCGAAGACATGTCGTCACGGCCTCTTTGACGGCGTCCAAAGTCCCGTATCGCGTTCCTTTCAAACTCCTCTTTATCTTCGGGAACAGAAAGAAGTCCGGTGGTGCCAAGTCCGGGCTGTAGGGCGGGTGCGGCAGCGTTGCCACGCCGTGCTTGGCCAAGAAGTCCGACACGACAAGCGCGGTGTGAGACGGCGCATTGTCGTGATGCAGCCGCCAGATGTTTTTGATCGCTGGGCGGACGCGGGCGACTCGTTTTCGAAGCCATTTTTGGCACATTACACTGCTCTGCTATCATCCGAACACTAAGACGACGATCAGAGTTCAGTACATCGCGAACTATTCGCACATTTTCGTCGGTGAGTGTCGTTGATTGGCGTCCAGGCCGTGGGTCGTCGTCGACCTCTTCTCTGCCCTCCACGAACATCTTGTGCCACCGAAAGATCATGTTTCTGGACATGGCTGACTCCCCGTAAGCCTGGTTAATCATACCGACAGTTTCGGTAGACGATTTCCCAAGCTTTACCGCAAATTTGATGGAATAACGCTGCTCCAAAAACTTCGGCATCGCGTTCCGTGACGTGGGTCGAGCGTGGAGGTTCGCGTTAACAGAGCTCCTCACTACACCACAGCTCAGAGCCGACTGCCTTTTTCAGCGTCGCTTGCCAACATACCCCCCTCCAATTGCAGCCCGTCAGAGCGGTGCTGGGCGCGCCTGGAGCGGCGGGAAAAAATCAGTACACTTATTTTCCGGACGAACCCTGTATTAAGGAGTTTGACTTTCTTCTATAATTTGGTAGGCAATGTTATTAAAATGAAAGTAGAAAACGATTGCAGTTAATAAGAAAGACATACATTAATAAATGCCCTTATTATAAAAATTAAATTTTCAGTTCTGTAAATATGTATGCACTATGTCATTTGTTTAAATAAAATTGAAAGAACCTCGTTACGTAATACTTTAACACATTCTATTGTAAGGCACATATAAGATTATTACAACTTGATAGGTAAAATAAAATACTTAAGTTTTAATTGCCCTGCTGTCCTCTTATGTTCACCCCATCGCCCCATAGATGCCAAAAACCATCAGTAGTTGAGGAGACTTAAAAGATTATTAGGTTGTATTACGTTGAAAAATCAATACCCAGCATAGACTGATTTAATAATTGTCTTTCGATAGGTAAAAGAAATATAAAACCAACATAATTTATACAGATCAATGTTCTCTCAATCCAATACTAAGTATAGATGAAAAATGGACAATCATCACCTCGATTTTCTGTACCCCGTAGCCACAAATAATGTATATTTAATATTGCTTCTGTCAGTATGATGTCGTACCTGTGGTATTCCCATTATAAAAAAGTAATGGGCTAGGAATTGCATTCTTTCTAAAGCTATCCACGTTATATGTCACACCACCTTGATTCTCTGCGACAAGACCAAAACACAGAACACCGTTATGTATGTTTCTGCGACCGTTAAAACCCTTTCCGCACCAGATTGAGAGAGATTCACAGAACTCGAAGTGATTAAAACTGAACACTAAATACGGTGCGCATATGCGAAAAATAAACAGCAATGGATCAATTCGAAAACCACCAGGATATTCCTGTGAAAATAGTACGGAAATATTTTCGATATTTACGCAGCAACGATATTAATGACATTTCTCATAATTTCTCCATCCACTCCTTTTTTTAGCCATCCCAAATCTCACACTCTTTACCGTCCATTGCGTCCTGGGATAAAAACAAATACAAGCAAAAAAAAAAAAACCCCACTCCCGGGGCGACCAATCTCAATATCTCAAAAACCCACCCAACAATTTAACATCGCACTAGTGGTCATATAAAGCGTCGTTCTCGCTCCTAACCCTTTCCTCCCCGCTTCTCCCGCAGCGCAAATCAATACAAAAACACGGAATCCACATTTTATTTTCAATTCCTCGCCATTTCCTCCGACTGCCCTCCGCGTTATCTCTTTTTTTATCTCGTATCATAACATGCACCATATTCCTTATTTCTCTTTCCAGCCTCCACTCGTAGTACATACTAAGTACGTGGGATTACTAAATTATCCTCCATGGTAGAAAATATAAAATAATACTGATTTGACTCCAATAACTTAAACTTCAGAAGATTATTAGTTTCCTAAGTGTGTGAGCCATGGCCGATAAAGTGGGTATAGGAATCATGAAGAGGTATTGGGATTTTGAAGGCATTGAGAGAAGGGTGAAAGTAGGGCATGCTGGGTAGAGGAAAAAGGTGGACTGGTCCAATGGTTGGCATTGAAAGGAGTTGGAGTTTGAGTATAGTAAAAAGGTATTAATCTCGGAAAAACAGGAGTTATGGTTGCAAAAATTTCACAAGAATTATTAGAGGGTGTGCTAATATGATATGACCATGCGATGAGCTATAGAGGTATTGTTTTCCCACGCCGTAAGTTCATGTTTAAGGAGTCATAACATTTATTCAAATGCGAAAACAAAGGAAAATTCAAAAAGATATTGAATCAAATTATTTTGAAATTAACTCGAGGAAATGAAAAATGGATTAAATATGGACCGTCCTACTCATTGTGTATTTTTAAGTTTGAAGAAAGCCAATTAAAAAATATTAATGTATATGCGGCATAGTCCGCAGTTTCATGGAATTAATTTTCATGTTTGAGAATTAATTAATATGTTTAAAAGTGGTGGGCATATGAAAATTTATATCCATGGAACAAAAGTATATTCAACAAAAACGAGTATCTCTGGTAGTAAAATACCCCATCACCGCGACCGTAAAGAGATTTTGGCCTACTTTTCACATATTCTGCAGACTTTATTGCAAGAATGAAATGATTTCAGAGTTTGCAATCATCTATAATAAATATTACAAGATATATTTGGCTTGGCCTACACCTTCTTATTATGTAGAACGCTGCAAATGAAACTCTGACGCAGGTATAAAATCATTTGTAAAAATATTTTTTAAATTTGAAAATTAAACATGGGAAGTTATTACATCGAAGAGGGGGAATCATTAAAGAAACCTTAATTCAAACAATAAAGTTGCACACCTACCCTAGTTCATTACACGCATCTAATTTGGAAGAATTTAAATGTGGGCTCACGCTATTTCCTCATCCTTTAGTATTTAATCGAGGGCGATAAAGAGGACAAAGGACTCATGATTAGAAATTGTACAACATCTCTACATATTAGGGGACATGAAAACCTAGGAAGCAGTGCATAGTTGACGGGTAATGAACCTATTATACGTTTACATGACAATTTTAAGAAAAATCGTCTCCATTTCAAATTATTAAGGGTAAGACTTGATAGCGATGCTTTCCTCCAATTTCCAAAGACATAAAGTGAAGATTCGATTTTTCAGGCCAAGTTGATTGATCACGGTGGAAAGATACACCTAAGGATTTTTTTAAGGAACTAGGTCACCTTTAAATACATTTTTACTTTAAATGGAAGTTCCATGGGAACATAAAAAATTATTATTGCCGAAATGATTTTTTCAGAGAAAAAAGATGATAATCATGGTTAATTTGACAGAATATGGCATATAATGATGTGTCGACTGACTTCCATCCAACATTATCCAGTACGGAATATATTTGCGTGAATCAAGAGCAGTCTTTGCCTTCGTGAACTTCTCGATAACCTCCTACATCCAAGGGACCTTTCCTCCTTGACCTCTTCATTCACATTCCCCTCATGACTCCTTCTCCCACCCTGCCCACTCTAGACTTTGGATACTCTATCGCTTCCCATCTGACATTTTCAGGCCCTTCTCTTTCCTTCCTAAACATATCCCTGGGCCTCATAACCGAACCATCTGTCCGAAACGGTAGCCACTACGCTCACATTTTTTTATGTTTTTCGATTCCTTTCTTCCTATTTCTTTTGTGATTTCCAAGGGATGGAAGGAGAACAAAAGAGCGTACCAAATGTCATTTTTCACCCGCCCTTTATCTACTTACAGAAATTTTGACTTTCATAACCCTAATGGTATCACTTACAAAAATGTGGAAGCTTTCTAACACTGCACAACATTTTTCACTCATGAACATATAGGT
This sequence comes from Hetaerina americana, assembly GCF_022747635.1. Lineage (NCBI taxonomy): Eukaryota > Metazoa > Arthropoda > Insecta > Odonata > Calopterygidae > Hetaerina > Hetaerina americana. Next base: position 69,445,806 of record NW_027287205.1, on the reverse strand, counting down.
ACACCTTTGAAATTAGAATATCAACATTTACACTATATATGAAACACAACACTAATGAGACACATCTGCCTTACAATTATTTCACTGTACAGCACGTTTAGGTTCATCGCTAATTTAATATTTCGCCAGAATTAAAAGAGTCCACCAGCATTGCTTACTTTATTTTGCTGCACGATATACACTTAAACGGTAGCCAAAATGTGGGAAGGAACATTTTACGTAAATCTCTCGTGACAATTTCAACAGAAATGCAAAGACAAAAGAGAAGGCAGGATACGCTCTATTTCAATCGTTACTTCCCGGAAATATATGTTATGAATATCAAGATGAAAATCCGAACTTATTGTAATGTAGTCCTAAAAAAAATACAATTACATTTTTTGGGAAAAGAACTAATACTTATCTTACAAAGTCTTTTGGCCAGATAGATGCTCCTCATAGATGCTACGAATCAGTTCATATATTCATCTTTTCTAGAATATAATTTTCCTAAACATTTTAGTAGTTCCGTTGGATTGTTTTCTATCCACACCGCCTTATTTGATTGCATCTCCCTTAATGCCCTTTCTATCTCAACGTCGAGTATGCCTGGGCCTAATCTATCTATCTTCCTCAACGCCATATTCTCTTTCTATGTCTTAGTATGTTGGCCTAAGTTCTTCTATTTATTCCTTCCATCTCTCTTGGATCTTCTCTTTTTCAACTATTAACAAACTCGATTTATCTCTAAATGGAACACAGATTTATTCATTTTCACTTCCCGAAAGTATTTTAACCTCCGTAAACAGCAAACCTATATCAAACTTCCTCCGCAAAATGTCCAAATCCTCGCACTGCGTCTTCCACCACTCTTCTTTTGCTCTCTTTGCTACCCGTCTCAATTTATTATTTAACTCTTTATACTCACTTTTCCCAAAATCTGTGTTTACATGCCTCCATTTTCTTCACTCAGCTACCTCTCTAATCATATTTTAATTCATCCTTCTAATTATATTAAGAATGGAGAGAAGGGAACTAATTACTAAAAGGAGGATGAGTTTAGGATTACAGGATGGGTGGAGGTATACGTTGCAATAATTACAATACCAATCGAGATCAATGTAGAATACAAGCTTGGCGTATTAACCTGTTTCGTAGATTTCTGAAAGACGTTTGACAGCGAGAATTTGGAAAAACTAATGAATATATTGCTGAAAATAGGGATAGATTAGAGGGATAGGAAGCTAATCCGTAGCATATACATGTCCCACACTGCTCAGGTGCGAGTGGGGGACTGAGAGTCCGGATAATAAGTTAGGAAGAGATGTTAGGCAGGGTTGTATGTTATCACCAATGCTATTCAACGTATATGTGGAGGAAATTTGACACCTGGTTGAGGCCGATACTTTGTGGAAATCCATTTTGAACGCACGAGAAAGAATCAAACATTTTCCATTTAAGAATTTTCCTGTGAATAATATGATGAAAGAGGAATTGGAAGAACTGGAGATTTGAATGAGTCAGCTAGGTATTCGGTAAATTATGGAAGTGTGAAGATGACCAAGCTCCACGTGTAATTTTTCAGTCAGCCAAGGGATTGCATGCATTACTGGGTGAATTGGAATTTTAGTACGATAGATATAAGATGAGAATCAATATGAAGGAAGGTCATGCGGTTTTCCAGAAAAATAAAGACTAAAATCAACATTAAAATAGAAGGTCTAAAAATATAGCAGGTGGAATAGTTTACGTATATTGGAATGGTTTTGAACTAACCTGGTCAAAGTAGTAGGGACGTAAGAAGAAGAATTGCCCAAGGAACAGAGGTTTTCACAAGGAGGAGGGTGTTTGGAGAGAGGGGCATTGAGTAAAAGGCTCTTGAAAACTTTGATATGGAGCTAGCCATGTATGGCGTGGACACATAGTCACTGTAGCAGGAGGATATACGCAGATTGGAGACTTTCTGGAGTCAGGATTGGAGCTTCCCTGTGCCGGTTATGGTTTCCCAGGAAGACCTGGTACCCGAAAAATCACATAGCTTGGAACTGCAGGTGACCAAAGTGCCTTGCCCGGGAATCGAACCCGGGCCCCTCCGGTCAGCAGTCCAACGCTCTACCCCCTGGACTACCGCCACCCGCATATTTATATATATATATATATATATATATATATATATATATATATATATATATATATATATATATATATATATATATATGTGTGTGTGTGTGTGTGTGTGTGTGTGTGTATATGTGTACATATTTATATGTGTATATATAAATATATATCAAAACGGTTTAAAAATAAATAAAGCCATATCAATTGGAACAAGCAAATATGGACTCTAATAATATATATTTTTAATATATAATTTTAGCTTTATAGCAATCATCATTTTTTATAATGGTAATTGCAGTTCATGGATGAATTCAGTTCAGATATTGGTAGTTCGAGAAAACTAGGAATTAGGTACCCTCACATACTATAAGTGGTAGTATAAGTAACCAGTCGTCTTACAAATTTTACTGTCGTCGGCAAAATGAAAGGTGTTGTCACCTGAAAAAGGTAGCACTTCCAATTCTTTCAATTTAATATTAGTCATTACCTTTTTATATATTAAGCATTTAAGTGTGGGCTTTAAATATTTAACTATTAATATCTTTACTAATTAGGCAATATTAAAACAACTAATTGTTAACCTGAATTCCATTATGATCAAGTTATAAATACGAGCATTCAAATCGTATAATGCAATATTTGAAGTCAAAATAGACATCTTCAAATATCTAACACTGGGATTTTACGTCAATTTAGTAAATATCAATGTAGCATCTAATTATTTCATAGAATGAGTTTTTATAGAACTCCTCTCTGAATATTTATTATTTATAAACACATTAAATCCCCAAGTATCAACCAATAGGCCCTAGTAGAAATGTGCTTACGAATCAGAAAGTGGGCTCTTTATATTTTTAAATTTCCTTTATAGTTTACCTTTTTTGTCATAAACATAATAAATAAATGAAAGGGCGGGATAACTGGAAATTTAATCCGTGCCGTAAACTATTCACCTAATTCCTTTGAATTGCCTATCGATTATATTAAAAGGTTCGTTTGATAGGTTAAAAATTGGCAGAGACCTCATGATTATCATTGCAAGTTATATTACTCAAGTTTTTCAATCAATTTTTTGCCAAATTTATGAAACAAATGCGTATAGAATATTTATATTTCAAAATCATTCTTCAAAATTATTTCCTTCTAATTTATCATGTTCATTGATGTCTAGGGAATTATTTAAAGTTGGTATGGACAGACTGAGTTTAGATTCATCTCTAAGACACACCTAACCGGGCATCTTGGCAACTCACAGAAAACCAAACGCTTCTTCAAAGCCTAATACAATCTGCCTCTCTTCATTCCATCCAAAATGCCATTATTTTTCTTACCTCTACCTTCTCTACTCAAAAGTCTCCCCTGTGCTTCAGTCTAACACATTCCATTTCCAATCAAAACTTCCTGGTTCTTTTTTCCTTACCTCCTTTTGGTACATCACAACCATCCTCTCTCCTTCTCTATTATGTCGGGTGCTTCTTTCTTTGCTTTACCTTCAATTCATTTTCTTTTTGTTCTTCTCCAAAACAAAATATCAGAAGCCTCAATTTTACACTTATCTGATTAACTCGAATACCCAAATGTTTTCGAGCTGCGTGAAACTCGCCCTACATGAAGGTTCTCACCTTAATCTCTTATTTAAATACTTCCTCCAGGTCCTTGCCATGAGCTAACTCTCAAATGTGAAAGCGTTCTTTTTTTGGTACATTTCTTTTTCTCGTACCCCTAGGCAATTTAGACCTTTTTGTCATTAATACTTCCTAAATAGGTCAGCTGTTCCACCAGCTCGAGATTATGACATCCACTTTAATGATAAACTTAGCCTTTCTGTTTCTAAGCCTATTTACCTTTCTTTTATACACGTTGATTATCATTCAATATTGATGATACATAATTGGGCTCGTATAGAAGGTATTCTAACGATTAATGTGAATAGAATTTTGGAAATACGGCGTAATATTAAGGAAAAAAAATTGTTTATATATTTATGTAAACATTCAAAAACGAAAACCTGCCATATAGCGAGCAAATATTCGTTTACATGGATAAAGAGGATTTAAGGGAAAAGGCATGGGAAAAAAATGTGGTTCACCAATTTGGACAATATGTCTAACCTCCTCCTCCTAGCTTTGCGTGCCTCGCACCATAGCTAGGATGAGGACCCACCACTGTTCCTATTCTTCATGACGTTGGATGGTTGCTTTCCCCACTGCCCTTGTCCTTTTGTGTCGTTGTTTAGTTTTCCTCTGGTGGGTGAAACAGCTCCCTAAAGCTATCTGCTGGCCAAAGAATCTGGGTACTTGGTTGAGTTAACTCCCCTCAGATTTCAGTGTAATTTGTTTCCTTAATAGTTCAAGCGGCTAGAGCATCGGCCCGGGAAGCAAAAAGATCCGTGGATCAAGTCCCAGTCAAATAAAAGTTTTTGCGCTTGTGATCTGCTTGATTTTTTCTTCCACCCCCTTTCCTGTGTTTGTCTGATTGTTTCCGATACATTCAGGTAATGCCCGCATGCTTCATGTGCTTTTCATTGCATTTAGCATTGAGATAATTCGCCGACTGTAATTTTATTCAGGCCAAAAGGCCTGAATAAGGTTTTAGGCAAGTATTGAAAACATTTACTCCTGGAAAAATTTTTCATCGCATCTTCAGGTCAGAAGGCTCTGGAACTCATGCAGGCTCGAAGTTTTTTAAGTTTTGTCTCAAGTATGCAACCATGAGTTTTAGCCACCCTAAATGCTGGCCTGTTTTGCAATTTTTGTAGGATATTAAGTATCAGCCGATGGAATACCAATTGGTATGCAAACATGTGTGATATTTTCTGCAAGCTGAATTTTTTGCCTGTGATTGATTGTCAATATTTTCTCTTAATTTATCACAATTTAACAACGGCAAAGAATGCGAGCGTTCATCCACTAATGTCCAAACTTAGGTAAACCGAATAGAAAAATTTAAGAAAATGTATTTTCATTTTATCATAATGCGCAATGAATGAAATAAGTTAGGATAATATCAAAAGGTTTAGGATGATGTAGTGAACAAAATCATTAAATATACCAGATTTCTAGACATAAACATCTCGAAGGGAAATAGTTAGATACCAGTAAATAAAAAGCTAAGCTCTAAATAATATTCTATCGGGAAGCGCGCATAGTTTAAAGTCAATGACAAGGAATCAGTCAAAGAGTTTCACTGCCGACACGAAAGGACAAATAATTGAAACCAAAAAACTAAATGAGAAGGTCAACTGCTGATAGAATACGTAGCATCATCTTTCTCACGGTGGGGTTATCATCCATGATAGAAATCTCAGCAAATATCGGCGCATTGTTGCACAATTCAATTTCTCAGTTTTTTCGTTATCAATTCTCGTAAAGGAAATTCTGCCACCTTCTTTCCCTTTCTCACTTGATGGATTAGGAGGCATTTTGTACATGTGTCTTTTAACTCCATTTACGAGTCAAGTGTGAAATTTCCTGTTTAAACGTCTAGTTATATTGATCTTTTTGTGTGGGTCTAGGTTTCTTTTCTTCCACGCTCATACCGTTGACTTTATTAGTTCACTCGGCCGCAACCCAGGTTTTCCTTTCTCCCTCGCCACTCTCCACAAATCTTCTGCCTGGCCCCTTCCTTCGTGCCTTCCTTACCAGTTTCTTTTCTCTCGCACCCCCCCCCAATCCCTCCCTCTCGTTCTCCCTTTTCCACATCCTTTATTATCTCCCCGCGCCACCCTTTCATCCCCTTTATCACTACCCACTCTTCGCCCTTATTACTGCAGATTGCCAAAGGCTATATGCCTCCCTTCCCCTCCACCGCCTGTCTATGACAAATCCCTACCTCCTCGCCCCTCTTCATCCCACACTCTCAAACAGTCGCTCTGCGCTTACAATAAAGGAATGACGTTATTTACGGCGCATGCGCCGTGTCGCGAGCCTTCCATAAAAGTAGAAATCGTTACCCAGCGCTGAGGGAAAACGGTCGTAAGCAACATTTGGTTAAACAAGCGTTGGCTCGTGTGGAACTCATAATTTTTGCGCTCCGTTTTGTCGCGTGTTTTCTTCTCTATCTTCCTGTACCGTTAGGCTTTTGTCCGAGCCCAGCGCTTCTTTTTCGGCTTTTCCCGCATGCACTGGCTCTCCTCTTCTTGAATCTTTTTACGCCGTTCTTCCAATCTCTCAGTCCCATCTATTCGTCGCAGTTTCAAAGAACCACCATTGGGAGTGTAGGCATAGAGAGCTTCAAATGGGTGGACTTTTTAGTTATTTATTTTCTGTTCGGGGTGGGTTGGAGAGAAGTGTTGGTAGGGGTTGATAGTGGTGTGTTGGGTTGCTGCTTTCCTTTTCTTTCTCTCTTCGTATCACTTCTTTTTTCCACCAAATCCCCATCTCCCTTTGTCGCACGGCTGGTGGGAGTCCCTCGGTTCCGAATGGGCGTGAGTGAATAGGAATCCTCATGGGCACGAATGCGCCCATATATGCTGTTTTAATGGGATCGTCCCGTACCAGCCATTGTACGGGAGTTAAACGCTGCTTTTTATCCAGGTGCAAAATTCCGTAACGCATTTACCGAGGGACCCGTATTTATTCTTTGGCGTGGGACGTCTATTAAGCCGGGGGAAGAGAAACTTGGCAAGCGAATCGCTGTAGTTCTATTTTTTTACATGTTGAAGCGTCATTTTTTTTATTTTTTCTTATATATACGGACCATGTGGGTGTGTATTAACTCGTGATGGAAGATGGAAAGTACCTGGTGAACGAGTTTTCTCAATAAATGGCATTTATTAACATGGGAATTTCACGAGGAAATCAGAATGAATAGAAAAATAAGGGTTTCATATTGTCCTTTTTTTAAATAGTTACAGTTTTTATAAGCTTTTTTTAGGGTTGCATTACAGAATCTGAAAAAATATGGAAAGAGTGAATCAACATTATTGCTAAAGATAACATTGTATATTCTTCTCATTGTCAATTTCTCTTGTAGATAAATTTTTTACCCTTATTCAATTAATAGTATTAGTTGTTTTATTGATCCTTATATTTGCCTAGTTAAATATTTTATTATAGCCAATTATCTTACTATTATATATGGTAATGCGCGAATTGTTTCCCAGTCCAGACTATGCTTGTTATTTTTTTTAAATTAGGTGAAACCACATGAAGGAAACTTCACCGAGGGCCTGAGGGGTATTCATTTCAGAAATATTTTATTCAAAGTAAAGGATTACGAAAATGGAATATTTAAAGTCTTACTTCAGTTATTCTGCAAGTACCTGTACGGCGTTTTTCATGAAGTGGACCCAGTCAAGGATGTATATTCATATATTTGAGCAAAAGACGGTCAACGTGTCTCATGTGAACTTGGCAGTTTAAAAAAGGCATTTCATGTTATAATTACTCTTTCAATTTAAGGTTTCCTAAACGGCGGGATTAAAATGGTAAATCTGATAAATTAGGGAAACTTCCCTGTGCATGAAAGATATAAATGACGTTAAACCCATACATGGACCTTGCTTGAAATTCTTTGGTTATATTGAAAATTCTCATGACCGATAAACTGGGTGAACGTTATGGATGACCAATAATTTAAATGAAGTGTAATTTTGCTCAAGGTTTTATTTAATATATCTTGGAGTTCATTTTCTGTTAGCATATATTCAGGTCTCCTCCTCCAATATTACTGTAGTTGGAAAACTAATTTATCAGAATTTCATATTAAAATGTATTGCATTTATTGGCTCTGTGGTTTTAGTTAAAAATATTTGATTCCCGCCTGTGTGCGGTCTAAACATTTTTTGGTTTCTCTGTCTCGCTTGACCCCAGCTTCCTCTCCTACGTAAAATTATGAGGAAATGTTTTTTTTCCTGCCACATTTTAATATTGAATTTCCTCTAGTGCATTTCATTCTCTCTCATGCTAAAACTTTCTTTCTTGAGCGATTCCTTCTTTGTATTTAAAAACACTTATGAATTTTAGTTTTTTTACTTGGAATGTCAAAATATTTTCTCTGTTGAAAAAGGGAATTTAGGTTCTACGAGCATGTATCCTTAGCAGGTTGAGTGAAAGAGTCCTTATTATAAGCAATCGTCACTTTTTTCTTTCCACAGCCATCATTTGAAGGGGTTTCTTGTAAGTTAACACATGTAGGTACCTGGAGTTCTTTTGGGCTCCGGTTGCGGGAATCGCGAAGCAGAAAATCCCGTTTGCAGACGGCTGAATATACTAAAGGGCCTCTGACCATCAAACTGAATGCAGTTATCATTCGTGCCGATGTATTTCTAAGCTAATCCAAATTTTTAAAAATCTTCTTGCCACCCAATTTCACCCTCACAAATGGGGGTGATATAAAATCCGCCAAACGTTTTTCAGCTTATATCGAAGTAATCACTTCCATGAATTTATACTCGTTTACTCCGCTTTCTTCGAGCACTGGGTATCGCAAAGGGTCAAAATAAATTTAAAATTGCAGTTCAAATGTCTTCTCCTCCATAATTCACAGAGCCAAAGGTCTTAAGACTTGACTATCTCCGCAGTGAAGTCTTAGGTCCGTCGAATGCAACGCGGATATGTACCAGCGTGGCGTGAAATTGGTGCCGGCCGCAAGCGGTGCGGAGCTAGGTCAATATAAAACGACCACTCGCTGCTTTTCCCTCCGCAACTGCCGTCATCCTGATGGGAGCCCACTTCAGCCTTCATCCGCATCCACACCACCACTGAAAATCTCCCAAGCATCCTCCTACACCGCATTTTGTTGCAAACAAAACACCCTCTCCGTGTCTTTCTTACGTTTCATCCTTGTCTATTCCTCTCGTACTCATTCCTTTGTTGTACCTAAGCGAGCCTTAATCTCAAATAATCGGCGGTTTCTAACAAATTCCATGAAGTTATTTGTTATTCAAGGCTTTATTTATATTAAAGATGGTAATGCATGTAAGAGGATAGTGATAGTAATGCATGTGAGAGGATTTGCAAGCCATAGTTGGGTTGCGTATTATGAATATTTCTCATAATTATATAATGGTGTAGGACTCGCTCTTCCTAGGTAATTGCTTCAGCTCTACCCATAGTATCCTAATAGAAACAGGTTATAATGAACCAATGCCACGCTAGAATGTACAAATAAACACTTAAAAAGGCCATATATTTATTGAGTCAGAGGTTGAAATATATGTAATCCTGGCTTTTTTATGGACCCAGGACAACGAAATGTGTGACAGAATGGTAGAATGAAGATAAGAAAGCAGTTCTTAATAAGCATTTAATATTTTATTTGATTAAATGTTGCCATCGTTGGAATACTAGAGTATAATGATATAATAAAAGCTGGAATAATAGTGTTATTAAGTGAGAAGTATAAGTATATTCTGTTGTTTAAAGCAAAACTTTGGAATATAAGAAACGATCACACTGCCCATATATTTAATATATTTACTATATATTTCTTTTTCATAACGGTATCGTAAAACTATGCTTGTTCCGCTCTCTACCTTATCAACTTTAACAATCAACTAACTTATTGAAAAATGCTGGTCACCACGTCTCACTAGATTGAATTTTTAATTCTTTATTATTCGTCCAGGGACTTGTAATTAAGTTGGATCAACCAGAAAGGCGTTCACTTCATTCATTTGCACCTTTTTCTCTGAAAACAAAAATCTATCCGCAACTAACCATTAATTTTATTATTTCCAATGATTTTATGATCTAAATGATCTTGATAATACTGTTCTAATTATATATACTTTTAAGATATGTTACATTTTTAAAGCTTCATATAATAAGTCAGTGCCTTATTGAACAATCTCCTTTTTTGTATATTTGAAACAGAGAATTAATTATTTATTAGGGTGGTGTTGAATAACTGATCGTAGTACTTTTCCACTATCAAGTGTAAAAGTGCTACGATCAGTTATTCATAATGTTCGACTTCCACCACATCACGGCTGAAGCTACTCAATTAGGGTGGTGGATTAGTTTCGAGAAAACTTTCACCAAATGCATGCTTGCGGAATTGGACGGAGTTCAAATTCCGTGGACTCGCTTCATTCTTTGTTAATTGGCAATTCATGAAATTGTATGGTAGTTATGTTAATTTCGAATTAGAAAAGTCTAGAAAATTATAAGTTCGATTTCTTTTTGTTGTCACTTAAGTAATGAATTTCACTCGAGTACCTACGAATTTCAAGGGTTCAAAACATAATTTGTAATACATTTTGCGTTCAAGAAATATTTTTGAAATACATTTTTTACAATAATGCACACAGTGAACATTTTGTATCATTATTTACATTAAAATGTAATAAAAACATTAAGTTGAAAATATAAACTTTTCGTTCTTATTTTTCAATATTGCTACGAATGTCGCGGTATAGAGAGGCAGGAAAATAAAAATTAATTCATGCGGATAATTGCTGCGTTTACCTCCAAGTAAACAAATAAACAGGTCATCCGTTATATTAGCAATATATTACAGTGAGAATATGCTCATATCTTCCATTTGGGACGTGGTCGTGCGTGTTTGTGAACCGATAGTCTCACTAAGCTCATATTCATATATCCTAAAGGAAAACCCTGGGCTGCCATCTATTACTCCGTATCTTCTCCTCATCTTGAGGAATTAATTGGCTTCATTGCAAAAATGAGCACATGAATAACATTGACATTAAGTATCCATTGCCTATCTGGCTTCCAATCATTGAAATCATGCAGGCCCCTTTCTAGCCGTGCAGCACATTTGACTGCAAATAATAAATTGTGGTTCTGTCCATTTTTGGAGCATTTGAAATCCGCTACGTTAACTTTAAATTTAGGCGCACAATTTAAAGTCTCTTTACTTATTATATTCGTCTTTTAGTTATGAATTTGAACAATTTTTCAACTACTCCAATGGCTTAATAATCTTTGGAAAAAACCGTATAGAATCAATAATATCTGACCAAGATAAGAATGAAATATATTTAATTTCGAATTGCTAACTATGATATCAATTGTTGGTTTTATAGTTACCGTTATGCGAAAGACTCATAACTTTCTTTTTTCTATTAGCCAAAAAATGATACAATTACCATTATTTGCCCTATCAGATGTGATTTCTTTCTATTAAGTGTCTATCTCCTTTTCTTTAATTGCTAATATTTAATTATCATTGATACACGTAATTAATATTCTCTCGGGTAAGATTCTAATCTTCCTTCGATCATTGGTTTGCCTCTTCTTATAGTTTCCTAAGATCTAAAATTATTTTCTTCTTATACTCGTGACAAGTTGCTATTTATTCAATGATCTTGCATCTAGCCGTTATTACAGCTGTCGGTGATTACTAAATAGTGAAGACCAATCTTTTCTTAAATATAGTTGAAGCAGGTAGTATGCTTTCGATAAATGTGAATATTGAGTATTTTTAGATCAGAAATAGTACTTCATTTATCATTACTTTACTGGAGATGCATGCCCCCTATTTTCCAAAGCTTAATTGTTGAATTGTTTCAATTAGCTTTAGCTAATCAAATAATAATTCCATTTTTTTAAATAGCTAGAGCACAGAAATAGTTTAATTATGCATGTTGAAAGAAATTTATTTTATTAATCGTATTTTATTTATTTTAACCAATCATTTTAGTCGAAATACATTTGGTTTGAATATTTGAACCCAATAAATTTGAAATGCATTAATATCCTAAATTTTAAATTTTTCAGCAAATTGGAATTCCTTCCTTTACGGTGACCATTGAATGATTTAAATTTTTTCATACCCTTGATGATTTTGGTTAAAAAGCTGTAAACCTCTTTTTGGAATTCATTTTATTTTTGCACTTTAATTCCCCAGTACACAGCTTTCTTTCCGTTTCTCCGTGGCCCACCTTTCCTATTAATCGAATTCAATTCAATGGTATTATTTACTTAAGTCCTTAAACAACCTTGCACATATTCCTTATATCGAAATTCTCACCCTGGAATTCGCCATTCGTGCCGACACACTGTCGCCATCTCCCTTACATTCATCACTTGTTTACCGCCCTCATCTCGATGTTTATTCCCCTTTCTCTCCACGATTCTCCCATTCTTGTCTCCCACTCTTTGCTCCCTAAATCCTTCTATCTGTTTGCTCATTTCTCTCCCAGTTTGCTCGCCACTTGAGCCATACCCCATCTTCCTCCTTACCCACTCCCCTGCCTTCCTCCCCCAATCTTTCCCCCTAACACCGAGTCCTTCCACTCTCACACACACTTTCTCACACACACACACACAAACCTCGGTCTTTCCCCCTCTCCCCTATCCCAATATACACCAGGGACCATCAGGCAGTTTGCTATGAACGTAATTGAGGTCATAGGGAGCAACTTTGAGGTCTGGCCACTAACGGCCTTAACCCTTATTTGTCCTCTTTCGCTCCCCCGCGCCACCACCTCTATCCCTCGCCCGGAAACCTCCAACTACGCTTTCCCCAGCCGCCTCTTCACACCCTCGCCCTCCTCCATTCCACCCCCCCAACCCCACCCCCACACCACCGCCTTTCGCGCGCTGCTGTTCCGGCTCTCGGCCGCTCCTCCCTTTTCGTATCCCGAAGCCCCCCGGCGGCAGCCCGCCTCTTTTATTGCAGGTTAAATTCCGTTTTTCCCGTGCGCGGGTTCAAATCCGAGCCTTAACATGCGGTCTTCGTCCGGCCATGTGTTTTCTTTTTTGTGTTCCCCTCACGCCCCGTGTCCTCTTACCATCAATTTTACGCCGCCCTGCCCCCAAAGCCTTCTCCCCCGCAAACCCTCCCTCACTCCCTATCTCACTCTCGCGGTTTTTTTTTAAGATTTCGCACCCTTCCTCCCTTGGGTCACTCTAGTGTTACGCCTAACTCCCTAGAGGCAGAGGGGACGTGTTGGGAGGGCGGGAGAATGGGATGGAATGGGCTGTTGGATGTGTGGTAGAGAGGGGAGTCGGAGCAAGCCGGGGATATCGTGTTTGGCAGACCTTTCGAAACGTAGGTAGCTGGACACGTTCGTTTTTCGGTGCATGAGATATCCCTCCTCCCCACTCGAGCCAGGTCTCGCCCGCTACCCGACTCGCCTAAAGGTTCCATTGTGTACGCGAACGAGTGGAAAGGGAGTGTATGTTTTTGAACGCGAGCGAATGATGCGATCGTTAATTTCTTCCCGGCTAATTTAAAGGCTTTCCTCCCCCACTATTACGAAAACTAAGACGTAATGCTGACCTACCTGTAGGTTTGTACAAATATTTTCCCTCTTCTTCGACTCTATTTCCTCCTGCGCCGTGAAGCCCGCTTCCCGACGTAGCCTCGTAACCCAACAACGCTCCTGTAACTACTCCCACTCCCTTCAACGACTAAGTGGCTTTTTCTGCCCCCTGTGAAACAATGCAGAAAATTGGCGATGTTTATTCGCGTCGAGGTGTACCCTTTATTCCTTCAGTAAATATGTCGATTCAAATCACCTACGTGTCGATCATGTTAAACTCCCAATAACCACCGATTTCAGCGTTTGGAAGAATTTTCCGCTTTCCGCGGGATTTTGTGGGTAAATTTTTCCAACAAAATGTGCTTTTTTTGTTTTATGCCCTCAACCAAATCCCGGTGAGGGCCATATTTTCTAAATAAATCCGGAATGGTTAATAATGAATATGATTGGACGGTGTGGCGGTTTGAGGGTAGTTGAATCGGAATTATACGATCAAATTAGCGGGATTCTCCGTTGCTTATTGGTTGGTCATTAGTTTTCGGCTTGGCTGTTGACTTATTGCTCCCATTCAATTTCATTTGCCTTTAAACCTGGATTGAAAAATGCTTCATTTCCAACCTTTTAATTAGGAGTTGTGTTTTTTGTTCCACGCCGGTCAGGTGTTCATGTATTTGGATCCCGCATTTTCATTCACAAAATATCTAGGTATATTCGGAATTAGTCATCTGAAACCACAAACCTGACGTTCTTTGTGAGAGATGCCTGCATACCTCGGGCCCATTCGAGCATGCCGTATGGGTAACCATTTTCTTAGTCAGCTTTCATGGTGACGCTCCTCACTCAGCGACGGGAGAAGAGGCTCTTATATGGGTCAACAGTTACGGATATCTCAATCCCTAGCTATGAGAGATACTTGATTATGGATCCGCAATGCAACTTCATGCATAAAGCGTGCCTACTAGGAGTGTACTGAGTCTACAGGCAGCCAGGAATGCATATTGTGCGTGTGTATAGGGCCAGGGTTATATTCTTTGAAATGTTCATGTGTAGATTTTACTTAATAAAAACATTTAGCTTTGAACCATGAAGAAAAATATTAATTACCTTTATAAAATAAGTCGAATAGTTTTAAGACTAAAAGATTCTGGTTAATAGTGCCATGATAAATTATTTTTCTGCATGAACCGAATATTTCAACTGGTATATTTTATATACGAAGATATCTGTGATTTCAAATATCATTGGTTTAAATCAATTTTATGCGGCCATATAAAAATGTTACATTTTTGGTTTCCTTAATGAAAGAGTAGAGTTATGTTAAAATATATCTTCGGATAAATATGGAGTGATTTTTATTGGAGTAATTGGCATAAACTGGCATTTAAGAATATTTAGTTAGCATAGTTCTCAACTTTCAGCATCCCATATCTATTCATATTTAATATATATATGCCCGTCATTTAAATATATTAGTCTTTCTAGATAAAAAAACATGCAAAACATTATTTTTGTTGTATTTTAACGTTTTCCTTCCTAACTAATGGGTTTTGGAGTGCTTTATTGATATCTGAAATGAATTGAGTGTTCATATCGTTCATGTTCTTTTTTTTGCGAAGTGCGTAATAGGCTCAAGGGAATAAGGAATTAACAAGGTCGCATAAAAGGTAATGTTAAATCCTCCAAAAAATGCATATAGTTGTCAATACAAATTTGAAATTCATCTTTTCTTCGGATTTAGATCTTTGAATCACTCTATACACAATTTATTTCATCTTTCCCCGTACATTTAATAACATCTGACCTTTGAATGATAAACTCTTCAATCACCAAATGCTTGTCTATAGATACTTATCCCGACATGCCCAGCGATATGTATCGGTGGTGTAAAAAAAAGAAATCCCTATCGTTTTAAGTATCTCCCTTTGATCAGCTAGCAATGAATGCTTCGGTTCAAGTTGAGGAAAGAGAGACGTTAGGACGGATAGAGGAATTTGATTAATCCTTTCTAATGAGGCAAGGAGGCTGCCCGATAATATAGCCCCGCGCTGGTGATTCGAATTCTTTCCCCTCACTAACTTCTCACATCCGACCGCTCCATTTCCCAATATCCCAATTTTCTCGAGTCCTTGCTTGCTGCTGGGGAGCGAAGCTTGCGCCTCCCGAAGATGTCAGCCCGCAGAGCTCGCTTCGGACCCCTTTCGGCTTTCAAGTTTGCAAGATACTTATCGCTTCTTCCTTCCCTCCTTCCCAAGATCCATCCCTATGCACCATTGGGCATCCCATCCATTCAGAATGGCCCCTGGGGGCGCGATGCACGAGGGGGGGCTGAAATCCACTCCGCCTGTCTGATTCCTTCCAAAATTGTGCATGCATTTTGGCAATAATGCCAGTCTTGACTTAAAGAGTGCTTTGTGAACTTTCTTTTATTTAACAAAGCTTAGTCACTTAGTGAGTTTTTCATTGTGCCGTAGTTTTCTAATTAGAGGATTTTTCTCCCACAAATTTAAAATTGATGAAAATTCAACAAATAATATTGATTCAGATATTGTGATTATTTTAAGTTTAATTGCTCAAAGAAAATTCATAGTAAATGGTATTGTTTTGAAAAAAGTTAGTTAATCTTTTAAAGAAAGAAAGTCTACATTGAGTCAGGAGTGTTATTTGAGAAGTTACCATCATATTATTTGATCCTTCGTATTTCCAAATAGTTTATATGCAGAATCAAACTTTAAAAGCCTCCATTGAAGTAGATTCAGGTGATAAAATTTCATACCGTTTACTTTTTTTGAATTTGTACTTAGATAATTCTTTTTTAATATAAACTTCCCTTAAGCTACAGACAGAAAATGTTTGTTCCGACAAATTTACACTCAACATGCATGTTGATCTGAATTTTAGCAGCTACACAGTTACGTCCACGTATACATTTTTTAAAAGAGTTTATAATGGCAAAAAATGCCTGCTTTTTGTTCTGTGTGTCCTTTAGTGAATTAGTACCCCTTTTATAGCATCACAAACTCAGTAAGAGCATATTTTAAGATTGTACCTGTTTGAATCTAACTTCACAATGTCGTTTTAAAGATTTACAAGAAGAAGTATGTTGTGCTGATATATTCGATAAATTAATAGGCTATTTTTATATTTTCACAGACACAGCTCAATCCATAAGATGCGATTGAAGGAAATAATGCAATGAATCAGAATAGTAATTTGTCATTTTCTGGTGGAGTAAAGACAGAGAGCCAGGTCGAAGTCATATATACTTAACAGCATTCCCTTGTTTTCAATGTACTAACTTTACAGCTTTACCTGTATAACATAACATTCATAGATATAATCCTGCATACTTCGATTTATTTCTGAAATCAGTGTATGAATTTCAAAACATGCATACACTAATTATGGATTACTATGCCCCGTATTTGAATGCAAAATTGTAGACTTTCCCTTTGCTGAAAAATTACCTTTCCTAATATCGATTGCTAAAATTTGTTTTGGTACACGCTAAAGTTGGTTATACCCTGATTAACTAATTATTATGATTTGCTGCCTCGCGGAAATTTATAAATTTGAATTTATCAAAACCATTGGATCAAACAGAATACGTATAATATTTAAGCATGCATGAGGTAAATAATGAAGCACACAGCAAATCATATCTAGAAAAAAAACTTTACAGTACCTTCCCAGGTACTTGTATTTTTTTCATTTAAAAAAATACTGAGGGTTATTCACTAAATATTTTACGAAGGTAATACCTTATTTTATATTTTTGTTTAAGTATGAGTATATAAAAGCTAAATAAATTGACAAAAGCTCAATTGACATTCACGTACCAATGCATTGATTTCAAATGCTCATATTTATGAAGACATGCAAGCAGACGCAATTGATATCTGGTTTGAAAAGGATAAAAAACAAACTCTGTGGCGGGAGTCTCAGATGAAATCACGGATAAATAAGCCTGCTTTGCAAATGAAATGGAGCTTTGGAATTGAAGTTCACTCGTCCAGCTTCGGTCATGTTTCCCAAAACGAGAATGAAAAGGTCCGAGCGGGAAAGGAGATGTAGGGATGGGATTGAGGGGGAGGTTCGGCAGTGAAGACGCGTATTCAGGATAAAATGGGGGGAGGATGCTCTAAAGGGAAGGGCGAGGCGGCGGATAAGGGAGGAAGGGCGGTAGATACGTCCGCCCTAAGGATATGAAGTTTCATCTCCGGAGTACAGAAGCTTCCGAGTCCCGTTACAAGGGATATGCGGGGCTGAGATAATGTCCGAGGATATGGCCATATAGACCAGGCTGGGGAATATGGTTGCTCCGCCCGCCTTCCGCTTTGGATGAATTTAGGAGTAGGGAAAAGACGTAATGGGAAATAAAATAAAAATATCTTATTTTCATATATTTTTTGGGGCAAAACAGATGACAGTCGTAAATATGGAGATTGACTGAGCGGATTATGTAGTTTTTGCGGGGCTGTCAGATGAGGCTTTATTATTATTGGTTGAGGCTGCATGATAAGGATACCCTTAAATATTGTTTGGAACTTCATTGTCAGTGGACATGGGCAATTCCAGGTTTAAATTCTGAGAAAGTGAGACTTAATGGGATATTTCAATTTATTAATTTACTCAATTCAAAACTTTCCTCCAAATTCAGGAAGTGATAAATATAGTGTGGAAACAGTGTAAAAAAGAGACTCAACTTAACCCTAATCATCATTCATTCCATGTTTATCTACAACAACAACTTCAAAAATACAAAATACAATTTTAACTAGGAGAATACACCCAAAAACTTGACTTATTCTTTTGAATTAGTTCAACTAGTAATTTCAATTACTTTCATTTCATCAATAATGCTGTGAAGAGCTAGATTATAGCAGAAACTCTTTTCTGAAGGTAGGCATGCTCTAAGATGAATGTTTCATAAAACATTGAAAGGTGATAAAATTTTATTAGCCAACTGATCAAATTCAACCTTTTAAATAAATTTAGGCTCTTATGTGAATTAGTGGAGTTTACGAGATGCCATGACTTACGTCATGCGTAATAAGCCGTGCAATAAAATCAAATTCAAGGAGGGCTATCGCAGCTGATCAGAGAAAGAGTAAATTAGATTTGGACACAAATAACAAGAAATATTCCGTTATGGAATATCTTACATATATTTGTCAAGATTTACAACAGTATGCTGGTCAGGGCAGGTTTTAAACCAGGCACTAATCAGGGCTACAATTCTAAGTTATGGTTAATAAAATAATAAATACATTTTAACCTTATATCAAAATAAACAACTTTCTTAAACTCGC
Organism: Hetaerina americana; assembly: GCF_022747635.1. Lineage (NCBI taxonomy): Eukaryota > Metazoa > Arthropoda > Insecta > Odonata > Calopterygidae > Hetaerina > Hetaerina americana. Next base: position 69,427,224 of record NW_027287205.1, on the reverse strand, counting down.
TTTCCGCCTCCCTTCAATCCGTGAAACAAGTCTAAAATACTCCTATCCCTAACTCGCTAATCCTTCATCAATCAACCCAACCATCTATCTAAGTCATCAATATACTAATGGCACTGAATATGGTCAGCATTCACTTGTCTGCCTTCACATAATTTCTCAGAACGATCTCATCTCTTCCCTACCATAGCCACCACTTCTTCATTTGTTTCACTTTTGCCTATTTTACCATTGATCCCCATTCCCAACACCCACAAGCGATTAATAAACATTTTACCTTAAGACTCATTGACAAGTTTGGACACCTCTTCATAATTACACTCTATATCAAAGTTTGGACTCATCTTTGCTTTAAATCTCTTTTCAAGGTCATAATCATCAACCCCCTCCTGCTGGTATAAGCTCCTTTACCTTTTACAATTACGCAACTTAAAAGTAAATTCACTGGCGTTAAATCCGTGGCGGCCCACATAATAGCATTGATAGGGGCAGAATCCTCAAAAGAAAATAGATTTAAATTATTGATAAGCACATATTGCATAAAATATCAACAAAAAAATAGTTTTTTCCTTGGGCCTAGCGGGAGAATTCAATGCCTTCCCTTCAACGGTGATATTCATAGAAGAACAAAAAGAAAGCTGCGGGAGGCACTAAAAATATATGTGCCAGTGAAGTTATCTATTCCGTAGAATTGAAGCATTAATATTAAATACGAAATAAAATTGTGATGACCAATTAAAGGAGGAATTCATTGGTAATATAAATATTCTACGATGACTATTACAGTTACATGAAAACATTATGATTTTTTTAGATCCGCCAAATTAAAATATGTAGGCAGCGATTGCAACTTTGAGTAGAATATGGAAAGATTTGCTAAAAAGGTGTTATTTATTTATTTATTTTAAAGCATTATGTGGACAATGTTTTAAAATAAATAAATAAATAACACCTTTATGGCACAATTTTTTACTTAATTTGTGATAACACCTGCTCGAAAATATTTCAATTGATAAGGTCTTAACAATCATTCAAGAGTTTTCCAAAGCTTCAAGAAACTGCAAAATGCATATTAAGGACATTTCGTACAAAACACGGCATGTACAAGTTATGACATGAATTGACGCAATCTTTTTCTCTTTCCCCCCCTTATTCTGTTTATCCAGGATTAACTGGAATTACATATAAGGGTAATTTAAATCCACCCGGAGATATGGGTCAGAGGTAATCCACAAGAAATATGATCTATATTTATGTAATGTATCCAGAATGAAAGTGATCTAATCTGCATTTCCAACGTTTTCTTGCTACATGCCTAGCATTATATTCAACTCCGGAATGATAAATTACTCAGTTCATGTCTTGCCTCCCACTTGGACCACAAAATGTAAATTTATCTCAGTACACGTGCTACAGTGTATGGAGAGTTTGAATGATCTATAACACGGTATGGATGCGAAAGGAAACCACATCGTATGTAAATTAAAGATTATCCATACACTGATATAAAATTACCTCAGTAATCAACCCGAATCCTGCTTAGAGGAAAGGTACTTCTATTTTTTTACTTGTTTTTTATTAGTGTTTGCTCTCTTTTTTCATTCTAGCAACAGTCACCCTGAGAACATTTTTATCGTGGTGTAAGATAGTATAAAACATTAGAGAAAGATGAAAGATAGGTGTAGATTGAAGACTTTTTACGCGTGAGGGCGGAGAAGAATAGCCATGGTTAAATAGTACAATGAGAAACTAACAAAGAAGTGCAAGGCATGGTAGAGAAAAGATTTACGTGAGAAATTCAAATAAGGCAGAAAAAAATGGACACAGAGCATTTTGATTGGGGATAGAATGCGACAGACCTTGATATATGGAAGGACCTTAGCGAGGTTTGGGATGGAAATAGGTAGACATCTTGGACAGGATGAAGGGAGAGTGCAAGCAGTAATCTGAAATTAATAACAACTTAATTTGGCGCAGGGTTTCTGATTGTGTCTTATTGGATGGAGGTGAGAAGTGTAGTCTCATCAGTCCTTGCTCATCCAAAACTTACATTGATCGGTAGAACGCCAGAATCAATATTAAAAGAATCTATACGGAATATGATATACTAATTTGCATTTTAAGGACTATTCTGGGCAATATTTGAGCTGAAACATTAACATATAAACAGGGTGCACTGTTATTAGTCATGTTATTTCAGATGATGAGAGAATGTTTGAATTGCAAAAGAGAAAATACTACGCATGATAGCTATTTCCTTGATGCCTCCATTCACTTAGAAGCTGAAATATAATGCGCTCATTTCTACATCATCATAACAAAGTATTATATGGTATAACAAATGATGGAATCCTCTTGCTCATCCAGCGGCTCTATAACAGGAAAGAAATCCTCATTAATTCCATTGCCATAATATACGCCATTTTCTTAAAAATCATTGTTCCTTGCCCCGCTAGCGCTTTTGCGATAAATTGAAACATTACTTTTCCATTGATTTGACTGGCTTATGCGAACTCTTCGCTTTTCGAACAATTATATTTAGCAGGATGAACATGTGTGCTGAAATTGAACTGGTTTTAGATTGCTCGATGATCATTTCAAAGGAAGTGCTATTAAATCGAAATGGTATTCGTCCATCAAAAGAAACGTAAAATACCCATTTTCCAAATTCCTTTGAGAACTTTTTTTGGCAATTCGAGATACAATAATATTAAATATCCGATATTGTATTATTATTTTAGGCCGTACGGGAAAGCAAAAACCAATAGCTTAAAATAATTCAAGTGTCCTATTCATCATATTTTAATAGTAAATATAATTTCTATTTTATATATTTCAATCGAAAAATATAAACATTGTTTGCGGTCAAGGACATCGTGATACTGTTTATAAGTGCAACATACGTGACAGCATAGATGTTAGAGTAAATTTTATTAATTTTCACACAAAGACAAAGAGTAACGCCTGCAATTATAATTTTAGTGAGCAAAAAAATCAAATAGTTATATTCAACAGGTTCAGGCGAGATTTAATGAATGTTCGTCTACATGAGATAAACAAATTTTCACTTTACCTCAGATTTATTTGTAACTTACAACGCGTTCCATTTACTACAATCATCCTACTTATGTAAATTTAATCCTGAGGTTCTACACAACGAAAATAAGGGCAAAAGACTTGTACTTTTTGAGAAAATTGTAATATTAAATATGAATGTTCTTTTAAAGGATAATATTTTTATAAACCACTCTCCTCTCCTCAGAATCCCGTTGCCACAGCAAACAGTTAAACTCCCTCTCTCCAACTGACTCCACTTTCGGGTATTTTCCCATCCAACCACACCTAGCCTCTACTTTTAGTATGTGTCGAACGACCTATCCCTGATAATGTCCTTCTTAGAATTATTTCTACTTCATCCCTCAGACTGCCTCTATCCCTTCCGTGTCCCCTTCCCGCTTAACCCTTCTTTATTCTTCCCTCCTTTCCACCACCAGGATACCAGCTACCTGCCACCGACCTCCCAAATAATGACCACAAGTACTTATCTTCTCTCCACTCTTTTTACATCTCCATTTCTTTAGTTTCTCTGTTTATTTGGATTTTCCATATTTCCCCTCATTGTCCCCGCCTACCATTACTCCTCACTCTCTTATCCCCCCCCCTGCCTCACACAGGTGTACAGAAAGCTGAAATAATCTAAAATGTGAGTATCCTTTTAGGTGTTATCGATTTCATTTTTCTTTTACTGTACCGTCCAAATGTTTCATTGCTCCCGTGCTGCTAAATCATCGGTAAACACCCACACGCAACTTACAGGCACGTGCGAGCTCTTGAAGAACATTAGGTTGAATGAATTCCAGCATAAATGACCTCCATTTTCCCCCAAAACCGATTAAATTGCTTAGAGAGGATTATCCAAAATCCATTTTTTCAAGATTTCCTTTATTTTAAAGTTTCGTTTATTGGTTCGGATAAATAAATACGGATTTTAACCCCCTACCTTGATGGCTTAATAATGCACCGCGTTGCTATAATTTATAATATTTCAGCCTCGGGAAACAAATCCAGGCTCCGTTTATTTTATTTCACTCCCTCGGCCCCTTTCGGCTCGAGAGCCTGAACAATAATCACTCCCTTTCTCTCAGCTCGCCTGCTCCGCCGCCCCTTCCCCAAATACGCTGTGTTCACTCTTTTCCTTGTCACCCCTTCCTCCTTCATTCGGCTCATCTTCGACCTGCATTCACCCGCTTTGACCCTTATAACGAGGTTCCCAGCCTCTGGTTCCATTAAGCCAGGGAGGCAACCCGTCTCCCTCCCCCCCGCCCACTCAGCCTCACGCACTCGCGGATTGCACACGACGGGCAATCCCAATCAGCCAGGCCTTACCTCCCTCCCCGTGCCTCCCGCTTCTTGCAGCCCCTCCAGTGCCATCCCCGCCTGCACCCTCCCTTCTCCCTCCGCCGCATCACTCTCTCTCTCTCTCATTTACCCCTTCCTCGTGGAAATCCCCCTCGTACTCCTCCGCACGTTTGCCTCCCTTTCCAAACCTTTCTCATTAAACTTTCATTCTCCCCTTCTCGAAAAACCCTTTTCCGTTCGCGTCCTCCTACGAAACACAACCTCCCGTCACTACCGCCCTCCTTCCCTGTCCTCCTCCCCCACTCGCCGTCTTTCCAACCTACTCCCTCCCCTTATTTCCATCTCTTTCTCGCCCCTAAATCATGCTACGAGGGCACACTAACGGTCCCGCCCCCTCCAGCCCATTTCTTCATCTCCATCTCCCCTCCCATTCTCTTCCTTTCTCTCCCTCACTCATGGGTTCCTCGCCCAATTTTCATCCCATCCGCCAGGACAAAACTCTTTGCTACATCGCCGACGGTTTTCGGTTTTTTCCGTTTCCCGTTTCTTTTACGGGAATAAAATATTGGTCTCTTTTTTCCTCATGCGGAGTTATTTTAAAAAATAAATCTATTTCTTTTCTCTCTCTCTTTTTCCATGTTTCCATCCTACACGTCGGTGGTATTTCCACGCTCTGCTATTTTTCTCCTCCTTGATTACGCATCTTCTATTCATAACCCCACCAGCTCTCTGGGATTGCACTTCCTCCGCAGCGATTTGCTATCCGGGTTTATGTATAAGTGAACTTCCAAGGAGTTGGCAGTCGAAATCCAGTCCAATAAGAGTTTTCTTCTGCCTTAGTCTAGAGGAAAAATGCATGAAAATCTTAAAAGACATTGTTTTCATTCCTTGAATTGTGCCGATACTTGCGAAATTTCGTTTATTAAAATGTAAATTCGCCTATTTGCTTTGCCTACCGTAGGGAATGGCTACTGTTTTTACGAGTGTATTTATTTAATGCGAAGTATTGAGTAGACCTATTACTTTATCTCCTTTATGTTTGTTTTGTTCCCGTTACCAGATAAAGCTTTTTCACCGATTACTCATATTATAATAAAATTCTTTCTATTCTTTGGGTGACGAACTTTTCAAATCATTGAGTCGAGTTTTTTATGGTCAATAATTAGTTCTGTGCATATGTACCTATTTACGTTCAAAAAGTCATTAGGAGATGGGAACTTTAGTAGATATGTACTTCAATAGGATTTTTCTTGTTCAAATACTTTTTGCATCATTCTCCATATTTTTAGTCTTCCCATATTCTCATATTGTCTTTAATAACCCCGTCGAGGCCTTCAAATTTCTGCAATTATGGTGCAAGAATAATTGAACCACATTTTAATTTATTATTATTAGGTAATCTACCGGTTAATTTGGATGGACACAACTCCCTATTAAATATTTTGCGACTCCTAACAAAACATAATCAACCAACCTATTCTACGTCAGATTTCTCTCTATACATCTGAGTATTTCCTATCTCCCTTCATCCCGTCGAACATCACTATCCTGTTCCTTCCCTTTCCTCGTTTGCCTAACATTTTAATTTATTACCACGATATTCTTACGTATGTTGATTTTTACATCGTTCATGGTTATTTTTGTCACTTTATTTTATGATCTTTCGAATTCTTTGGAATGTCGATGTCCGATTTTAATTTCAGAAGAGAACTAATCACTATTTCCCTTTCTTTTCCTTGAAAAAAGGAGGATCGTGTATGTGTATATATTCCTTATTTTGGCCATGAAATGACTCAAAAGGAAGGAATTCTGGAAAGATGGATATTTAGGATGATGATTGAAAATGTATATTCATGGTCGGGGACGGAATCAAGGGAAAAAATGTATATTTGCTGGATTTCCAATTTCTTTTTTTTCAAATCCATCATCTCCCTCAAGTTTCCATCTTTAGTCTCATCTTGGAAATTTGAGAGGTTTTTTTTCGATGGAGCTCAAATTGGAAATCATCACCTTAAACATTAAGAATTTAGCTCTCAAGTATATTTGCATGGAATTTTGGGTAAATTCGTAATTCACATTCTGAAGACAATATAGTTCCGATTGGGTGTAACTTGGCTATTTAAGAGGTAGAATTTCTAGTCTCCACCAATTCTAGAACAATTGAATTATCGATCTTGAACAAAGAGCTTGAAACCTTATGCTTTTTCTTATTATCATTATTCTATATTTGCGCTCTGCGATCCAATGTACCCATTTCAATCTGCTTTATTATCAATGGTAGCGTTATCACGTTAATTATATGGAAACACTAGACAAAGTTGGAAGATGTCGGGTAAAATCACGGTCAAGGAATTGTTCACATTGCATTTTCTGCGACTGGAACGTATTTTCATTTGAGGAAAAATTAGCATTCGAAAGTATGTCTTCGTTTTAACAATTGATTCAAACAGTTTGAGGAAAGTAGGTTTATGAGTGTTATGAACTTAAGGAATTCCCCACAAATTATCTGTCGAGAGGTGCTCTTTGGTGTAAGTTTACATATGAAATCGGAAGTCTACGTTCTCAATTAGTCTTATATGTTTGCATGCGTTCATATGCTATAAAAATTACAAGGACGGCCTTCCAAAGTGTTATAATACAACGATCTGTATATTTACGGAATTATTTTATGAAATAGTTCGATAAAAAATATAATATTGCGTACAAATATCGCATATCCGTGAAATCATTTTTCAGTTATATTTGCTTAAATTTTGGAAAATATTAAATGAATCTATTGGGACCGAATCAAAGGTGATCGCCGCGCTAAACAATTGAACGTTTAGTATTAAGTGGTAAATTTGTTCCTCTGCAAAATTATAAGGATGCAATTTAATACTCTCTGTCCAACTCCTTGGGAAATCTAAATTCCTATAATGTCTCCTCTACTGTCGATTTTTCTGAAACTTTGGGTATCTGAAACTTTGGGAAGGATACATATTTTTTTTATTTTGAAGGAGTTATAAACTTGAAAATTCAAAAGAGGCGTATTTATAAGATTAAAACTTCCATCGTTAAAAACTTTGGTTCAAATATAAAATGCCGAAGGTAAAAAAAGTTCTCTTTTCGTTATTTATTTTGGTGGAATTGCTTTGGCAACACAGCTCTAGAACTCTTCCCTCAAACTTTTCAATGGCTGATTCGATTAAACATTCATAATCATATTGCAACCGCCTTTCATGTATAGTTTTTTTATAAATTTTTTATTCCTATGACGTTTATACATGAATTATTCATGCTAAAACACTCTGGGATATTTTTATAATGAACACACTAGAAAGGTTACTTAGTAAATCTCTCGCAATTTATGTGATAAACATCTTTGTGGTAGTGCAGGTAACTCAGTTTGTTATGTGTAGAATTACCAAATAAATTTTAGAACGATGCTACTAAGTAAACAAGACTTCGTTAAACTGCCCTATTACAAAATTGTTTGCAAAGCATTAGGATCTCATTAACAATGGTATTCTCTTAATTTAAGTAATTAAATTTCTACAAACAATCAAAAAGTAATTAATTTTTTCCATTCCGTCATTGTATCCCATTATTTCATGTCATAACTGCATTCAAATATTGACATTGCAGATTCATTTGAAGGGATTATTAACGTTAAGGCGCGTCAATGTGATTTAATGAGCGTCTAACCTCGCTTCATTTAAAGCAAACCTAACTTCAAAAGTGACGAAAAAAAGTATTTTTGTGCCCTTACTCTTCTGGTTTAACATTTAAACTCCCATGTTATCAGCAAACTAAGCTTATTTGTTGAAAATAAAGTGATTTGTGGAGATATAAAGACAATAGCAGATAGCGACTCTCTAAGGATTCAGGCAGGAAATCTGAGTAGTCTAAAGACTATGGGTTTTATCTTTATATCAAGAGGTTTACAGCTCTAATTTTTTCAAAAACAATAAAAGGTAAAAAATATTATTAATTAAATGTAGAAAATCGAGTTAAGCATTTCAGAAGAGGTGAAATACGTACATGTGTGTGTGACAACGACATACCTCGGCGTACACTTAGTAGAAGAGTAGTCATGTATGATTCAGCCTCAAGGAAGTTTGTTGTATTAGGTGGATTGTAGGAAATGGTAGCGAAAAATAAATGAGGTGTTCCTTCGCTTGAGTAATACCACATTTAGAGCAATCGAAAAGTAACTGGGATGTGCGGAAGAATAGATTTTTCTAAGTTTTAGATGAAATAATCCGTTAGATTTGTTAGAAATTGTTACGATAAGCGAGTAACCATCACGAGTGTGTTTGGGGAATTGGGATGGGAGTCTCTTAATCCTCAGTGACAGGAAGAAAAGCACACCTATAGAAAGTTTCAGGGTTCCTGAGTTTTCTCGTGAATCAAAGGAGATTATCATGACAACATATTATACTGGTAGATTTGACCACCGACACAAAATCAGAGTGACTGAGTAGTACGCAGACTCAAGTACTCGTTCATCCCACGAGCGACTTGTAATCATAGCAAAATCGAATCCATAGTCCGTGAAAATTAAATTAACTTGGGTAATTAAATTTGATGGATTGGTCAAACGCACCAATTATTACTAATATGTACTAGTACGAATGCATGCAAGCGCTCGGGAATTTTCGTGCATGAATAATTCAAGTGTATGTATAGACTAATTGTTCTGCATTATGAAATGCACCCCAATACCGTTCACCCCAACTTGGACGTTATTGTGCAGATAGGATGAAAAAGGGAAGTAAAATTTGATGATAAATAATTAATGAATGATATGTGCGAATTCGAACTTTCAAAGTTTGAAAATGCAGCCTTAAGTGAATCTCCATGATTAAGTAAACTCATCGAATTCATTGTTAAATTTTTCAGAAGTTAATGCGTATTTTCTTGTTTTACGAATGATTGGTATTTAATAAAGAAAAGGAAGTATTTTGTATTTTGTCGACTGTAATTGAATAAAAAATAAATACTAAGGGCCTGCATTTTATTATTGTAAACCTATCACACTTTTCGAACACTCTCAAAGTGTTTTGCTAAAGGCTTTTTGCTATTCATGCTCATTTGCGAAGCACCGGAACATATTTTCTCCGTCTTTCCGTACGATTTGTAAAAATATTACCACATGTAATTATAGAACTCATGAAGGTTTCAAATATTGATATGTATTAGATGGTCAACAAAATATCCTGGTACTATTATAACTTGCTTTTATTACTATGCTTCTTAAATATTTGGGGTAGACTTTTCTGTTTCGTTCATCTAAAGTGGAATGTTCCATTACACACGGCATATGTCCGATATGGCTGGGCAAAGAAGAGGCAAATGCGCATCAATATGTTTTCGGAGAAGATATATACCTGTATCCATGGTTATCTTTCGCCACGAGGACCCTTGCGAACTGACTACAGCGTGAGGGCCTAAAATGTCATTCTCCTGGCTGTGCCGTACGGTGAGGAGTGGGGATATATTTTCAAGCGCCAGTGTTCCGGGATATCTTTGCCCGGCGTATTAACTCCCCTGCGCCTCTCTTCCTCACTCGTTACCCTTACGTAATCGGATTTAAGCGAGTGGGTGGGATCTGCTCGCAAACTAAATGGCCATGCTAATTTCCAGACGTCTTCCCTTCCTCCGTTCGCACGATGTGTGTTCGGAAAAGTACTCAATTCTCCTCTTCCGAGACAAGATATGTTTGCCAACTCTTCCAAGTTCAAGCTTACGAAGGCTAAGGGGTCTAAGTTCGTCTGCTCGTCGCGGCTTATTAGAGAAGAGCGATATCTGTCACGTCGCGCGAAACTTCTCAAAACAAAGCTTAATAACCGTTTCATTGTCAAAGTTAAACGCTAAACGCATTTTAGCTGCAGTGTATTGATGGAAAAATATTAAGAAGTGGAAAAGAGCTACTCGTGAAAAAAAAAACCGTTCGCCCTGCCTTCAAACTGCACCTTATTTCATTCACAGCTAAAACAAATTTCATCGACTTTGAAATCAAATACCTAGTGATGCTTGTCATATATTTTTAAATTCTTGCTTCCTCATATCAGATCACGGTTTTCAGTTGAGCTCTATTTGCTAAGGTGGCATTTGATCGAAGTTGAGATTAGTTATCGCAAAGGTTTTGTTCAAATATATCGGAATACAATGATTATTATTTATTGAAATTATTTTATCATTTTCACTGAAAATATTTTGGTCGGGGGGCGGCGGGTTAACTTCCTCGCCTGCCAACCCAGAGGTCGAGGGTTCGATTCCCGCCTAGATGGGTTTAGCTTGGATGTTTGTAAATGTCATTACTGTGTGTATGTGTTGGGTGAGATGGAAGAAGGGACTATTAACTCTCAATATCGCCGAAATATAAGTCTTTAAAATAAATAAATATGCCACTCATTTCTTTAAGAGAAATAATTAGTACTTACATATTATGAGATATAAAGCAAATGGGATCTGTATTCAAGCAATGAATTATTGTAATATCAAAAACGTGGTTTCAGGTCATATTTAACCAACAGCTTAAAAATTAAATATTGTGAAATACCATGTTATTTAGAAAGATAACCTATATTCGTAGAAAACAAATATAAATTATGAGAACATGCGTTAAATTTTTTCCTTTCTTAAATTATATTTTTAGTCCTGACTTTCCTGGGAAATCACAATCGGTACACGTATTGTCGCCCTCTAGCGGCATGTTTGAATTTCACATGATAAAAGGCTTAGTACGAAGTGGGCTGTGCCCTATCTATTGAACCATTCCATCGGGTTGACTTAGGTTTACATTTAATGGGACACGCTTACAGATTCTCTCTTCTTTTATTTCTCTTGAAAAAAATTATCATTTTTCTATCTTCGACGAGTTCGTCCTTAATGTCATATAAAGAGTATATAGGCATTGATATGACAACAAGAAATAGAAATTAATTCTAATTCACGTATGGCCATCCACCTTAAATGGGAAGATAGAGGATAAAAGGCCAGGTGTATAATAGTCCACCGTGTCACCGTTTTTATGATAGTTGGCTTCAAAAGCGTTTGAATACTGTGTACGGGCCATTTCATGTTGACTTACGATGCTACTTTTAGAGCGCTGTTAATATAGACAACGATAAGTCACCTCGATTACTTTACAAATGAAATGCGAATGGGAAAACACCGCTTAGTGAATACTGGCAACAGCGGACCCACCCGGACGAATAATTCCGGGAGCTGTTCTCAGACGGTGACTCTGAGGTCAGCAGCATATGGAACCCTTGGTACGGACGAGTAAAAAGCATTTCAGTAGAAGACACACCGCCAGAATGATTCAATACGTAGAATGAACTGCGGGAATAAAAATTGATAATTTTGTAACTTAAGATAGGAAGTTAGAGTGACTAATTGAGAAGGTTGGTTGATAACGAGTCCGTTAGTTACGGGATATCGATAGCGGATGAATTAGACGTTATCCTGTATAGAGCTTTTTAATTGACTATGGGAAACTATATGTACTGGTTGGCAACTATTCACAGAAAGGAGATTCGAGCCTGTGTAATGAATGTTCGATGAAATATTTTTTAACTCATCAGGAAAAGTTAAAAATCCGGATCGTGGTATTACGGTGATGGTTTTACAGTAAAAAAAATCGATTCCATGAAGTCACGCCACAAACAACCAATTGGAATCATATTTATCAAAACGTATGGAGTTAAGAGAAAAAATAGCTTAGAATGCCTAGCATTACTTGGGTTTTATGATACTCTGAGAGAACACATACATTTACGGGGTAAGTTCAGAAAAGAGCAAATTTAGTATTTCGCATAGTGCACAGTGAATTCTTGTCACAAGGTCAACCGAACAATGAAGAGTACTAATTACTAGTTCAACGCTCGTATTTTGTTGAAAAAATTTATAGCTTTTACACCACGATAATGCATCTGCTCACACTTAAATGTTTTCTCCGAATTTTTTTCTCAAACCTTAATGGTGTTTCAACCTACATATTATCCTTATGTGACCTTTTTCCTGTTCACAAAATTATGGAGAAACTTAAAAACCGTCGTTTTACAAGATTAAAAAGGTATTTGAGAGATAAAAGCTATGCCCAAGATCTGAAAGGTTTCGAGGATTGGGAAAAAAGCTGGCATTAGTGTATAAGAGGTAATAGGGACTACTTCGAACTATCTAGAAGTGGATAATATTGGTATATAAGAAAACGTAAAATTCGTTCCAAAAAACTCAAATTCCAATTATTGATTGAACACACCTCGTGTTTAGAAAAATAATATTATGCAGATGAAGACATATTAGAAAATGAAGGTAAAATGGAGGTTTGAATTGATAATATACTCCCGGAATTATCTGACAGCGTAGCGAAAATTGGAATGAGGACTTCCCCAATTTTTCCGTTAGTAAAACTATTTTAGGATTTAGACTATCCAGATCAGTTCGTTCGTTTCAAAATTCATTCTGAAACAGCAAAAAGGAATAAGTGGGATCTCGAAGACCTTAGCTGCAATTGTGTACTCGGCGGAAATAGAAACCACGAGCACAGTATCTAGAAAACCACATAGATTTGGAACTAAAATAATTTGCGACGTTTTGACTTAAGCCTTAGGCCAAAACATTACTTTCATGAAAACCTAATTGAATCGGACTGAAGCAGAAAGGCTGTATCTGGCAAACTATCACCTCCATTTCGCAGCAGAGCAAAACAGCAGCATGTGAGATATAAAATGTCATTTATCACGCGCCGAATGTATTAATTAAAATAAGCCAATGATGGCCAACTCTAATAATTAATAAGAATAATTATTAGAGTTGGCCTTAGTGGAATATAAATAAGGGTGTAAAAGGTTTCCACTTGAAAAGATATGGTAGAGCAATTGCAGTAACGAGAAAACGTACAGGAAGGAACGGAATGAGGATCATGATATATTTGTGTCCTGCATTGACTGTGAAAAGGGTTTTGGCAGAGTGAGCGGGGAAAAGTCACTAGAAAATTCTAAATTGTTTGAATGGAATAGCGGACTAAGAATCTAAAAATTTTAGTATCATAAATTAAGATACATATAAATGAGGATTGGACTGAGAATCAGGACAATTTTAAGAGAGAAAAGTGTAGTGGTGTTGTTAGAAACAGGTTGGATGGTAAATATCTGGGTATGAATACGTTTCAGCAAGTCTGAAATCCAAACGATTGTAGTTGTTGGAGAATATATTGTAGGCTGAAACTGAAAATTACCTGAGGAAATCAAATCATCAGGACACCAAGCATGTTTATCTCGGGTAACATGAGGAAGGATAAACTTAGCAGTACATTGCCATTACCTCATTTAATGATCCAAATGTTTGGGCTATGTTACTATATTACATTATGCGGAGCACGCTTTAGTAACAGCTGGTTCAGGTACCATCGAAATTTGCATTTATTATTATAGGTAATCTACCGGTTAAGGTAGCTTTGGATGAACACAACCGAATAATTCTCCTGTCTCTCCCGACCATAGAAAACTCAATCTGCAGCGAAGTCCCTCTTCATCTCCGTATACTTCCTTCTTCCCTACATTCCGTCCAACATACGAGTACCGTACCTCGTACCTCGTCTATCTTGTTTCTGCCCCTTCCTCGTGTTTCTGTCTTTCCTCAGTCACAGAGCATTCCACTGACAATCCTTATGCTTCGTATTCATTGTTATTTTATCTTTTGGATTTTCATTAATGATTAATATTATAGTTATGTTTAATCAGTATGCTTATAAATATTGACTTGTAAAAAATGTTTAACATAGTTTCCCCTGGATTTAAATAATACAAGAAAACATTCAGACATGTATTACACTGTCAATTAAAAGCGGTTAGACTTATGAATTGTCCCCATCCTTTTCTTTCGTCAATACCTCAGTCAAATTTACGATAGCGTAAAACCTGTGATTAACGTAATTTAAGTGATACTGACACACTGAAGGATTAAAGCTGTTCCTAAGCTCTTCCCAAGCAGATTACAAATCTGTGACCACTTTGCGTCCATAAAAGAGAAATAATTCGCCATAACCTACAATCTATACTTCTCTTTAGAAATTAATGGTATTGTTGAGAAAATATAGCTACTGGCTCAAAGGCAATAATGGATTTTACTCTGCTCCTTTAGGTTTCACTAAATGCTAACTATTTTCCATTTACTATTCCCGTAAAACCATTTTTTATCCAGAGAATAATTATTGAAATATTAATTATTTAGAGTAACCATTCAACAATGCGTTTCTACTTAAAATTTAATTATGCTTAGGTTGATAAGTCTTAATTGTTGATTTTATGTGACACTGACGTTATCGTGACTCCTGCACACACATTGAGCGATGACTTTAACACTGCTGAAACTGTGCAGTGTTTAATCAAATCATAATATTTTATAAATATAAAAATGGATGCATGAGAAATGGCCAAATAAATATTTTTCTTAAGGTTCTAACTTTTATTTAAAACTTTTTATGCTATGACAAAAGTCTCGGTACATTGTTTGAAGTGAGTTCTTCTTAGCTAAACCGGTATGAAATGTATCAGTTATACTTCTTTTAATTTGAATATTACTGCTATATTTTCCCGATTTTTTATTTTAAGAGGTAATTCATTTGAATAAACTTTTAATTTATCGTATTTGGGCATATATAAATAGACTCTCTGGAATCTTAATGTATACTTATAACCATAAGAACCAATTAATATATTGAATATAACATCTTGTTAAAACCTTCAAACGGCAAAATGGCATTAGACAAAAAACTAAAGTATTTCTGGCATACTCCCATACTGGCATTACAAACTGCTGTAATCAAGCTTTTTAAACGAAATTAAGATGTGTCAATTGAAAACGAAACCCCCTTTGAATTCTAATGGAACAATGATCTTTCAGATCCAATTATTCCACCTCAGATGCATGAAAAAGAATGGACGTAAGTGTTTGATTTTTTGGGGTGACTACGCATCGAATTTTAGTGCGACCCCTCCTCCCAGAACAAGCTCGCTCTGAAAAATAAATGGGCAAAGTCATTTAGACGGACGTATGGGTAAGCGCGGAAGGGAGGAGAGTCCCTTAATGCATTTAGGGTCGAGACCCTGGAGATTTTCCTCGTGCCCTCTCTCTCTATCTCACGAAGACTCGTTCCGTGATGCCATTTCCAAACGGCTGAGGGAGGCGACGGGAGTCGGTGCGGAAGGGGGGAACCGGAGTTGTGTGCGCGGGGAGTGATAAAGGGGAACAGGGTGTGGGGGCTGATGGCGAATGGGGGAGGTGTTTTGCGTGCGAGGGGCCCCGGGGGTTGGCGGGTGGTCGAAGGAAGCGAGAGAAGCCATTTGCATCGCATGCGCCCCACTTCCAACGTGGTGACCTGCCCGCCGACTTGTCTCCGCTAACAGTGCGAATGCATCGAGGGACAAGCAAAGGTGCTGCATTGAATGCCCCTCTCTCTCTGCCCTGTGCCCACTTCCCCACCGCCTCCTTCCTCCCGCCGCCACTTTTCTGCCCGTGCCGTTCTGGATGTATGCACGCCAGGTGCACAGAGAAGACTAATTATCTAGTTATCCAGATAGAGAGAGACCTTTTGTGGTCGCAAAGGACTGCTGCCTGTTGTACGCAGATATATGGTTATGGAAAACAAATGAAGGCAGGTAAATCGAGGGTCTGATTACCAATGCGCTAGTGTCTTCTCGGGTACGTTCTGGTAACTATTCAAAGCTCCAGTTTCAGTTAGCGAACGAGGATTGTGTCGTGAATACTTTTGAAGTATCCCTACCTAGCCGTTCACTTCACTTCGTCTTGGTTTATTTGTTCATCTACCCTGTCAGAAGCGCAATTTGACATTTGTTCCAACTGCAGAAAATATCGGAATTAAAATTAAAACTGCAGAAAATTTAGATTTATTAGGGCCGATTATAGCTACTTGTCAGTCGACGTATTTCGATTTTAAAATTTTATGTTATTAGAATTTATTTGAAAGCAGTCCACATAGGATCTCTAATTAGAAATTATTTGAAAGCAGTCCACATAGGATCTCTATGCATGTTTTTAGTATTTCTGGTCTAACTAGAAAAAATACTCGGAAGGAGGAAATGTGGCTGATTTCAGCTTATGTTTCTCTTTGGTAATTCATGTATTCATTCATTCAAGGTTGTTTTCGAGCATATTGCTCCCAGTGTCCGGGCACATTAACGCTCAAGAGGGTTTATAGTCGCACTTAAAGCGTACTGCGCATTCGTGGGCACACGATTACAGTACGTCTATCCCGATTTCTATGCTGAGTGACCTAGTAGTGAGTGGATGGTAAGCATGGCAAGCCATTAGCTTTGTGATACGTTATTTTTAATCCCTGGATATGCACACAACACACAGAATTCCTTCAACGAAGGCTATCCATTCGTTTCATGACAGTCGCAATCAATTCCAAAATGGAAAAACTTAGCGTAGAATGTATTGGTATTAGTATTCATTCCACAGTATTTCATGATTTCATTCAACTCATCTCATTTCCTGTCGGTTTAGTTGACCATTTATTTAAGTTTCCTAAAAATATAAACAGTACCTTTCTCCTCAATTGGTTATCCGTTTGGGCCTATTTAATCCCGTTTCCACATTTAGTATAAGTTATTTTCGTCGTATCTTAGTTAAGGGTTCATTCAATATCAATACTTTGCCATTTCCAAAGCAAAATGAATCCCTTCTAAGGCGAAAAATCTTGAGAAACTTCTTGATATCACGTATTCTTTTTGACACGATCTAAATAGGTATTTCGCTGTGAGATATGGCATATATTTAAAGTCCAAATATTATATTATTTTACCATATGAAATAATGCTTGCTGATTCTAGAGAAAGAGTGATTAAAAAAAGGTTATTTGGTAATGGAGCAATGTTTTGTAATAATGGAATAACAATACCTTTTATACCGTGTTGTACAAAGCACAAATATTTTTGTTTCTTAATATTAAAATTATGGGTGGAGTACTCGTTAGTTGAAGTATTCTGTGGTTTTCACTTGAGCCGGGCTTATTTTATTTTAGCAACTAACGTGATTCATGTATTGATTCAAGCCCTTAGTGAAATGCTCACATGTTCACCAAAAGATCCCAAAAGCTTAAATGCCATACTGTGTCTATAGAAAGCTCTACACTTACTTCAGTGACAGTAATTCGTGATCCTAAATCCTACTAATGAACGTTTTAATGTAGTGGATGCAGTGTAATCGAATAGAGCATTGCATTACGTTAACCTACTTGCTGAGTGAGTTTGTTTGCTACTTTCACTATCGTGGAGGCTATGTCTCTAATGAGATAATTTCTTGTTATAAAAGTTACGCGCAAAGGGTTTTGACGTGTAGGCTGTATTAGTACTAAGTGAGTTCCTAACTGGGCAAATATTTTGATTCCATTGATAATCCCGTCGAACACGGGGGTACTCGAGTGTGATGAGAAAACGATAGAATTCTACCGGGCCCATCGGGGAGGAGCGAATGTGTGTGTGTGTGTATTGAGGGTTGACTCTCATTTACGGGAACACACTTGGGGGTAATGCTCCCGTTGAAAGGGACCAGGGAGTTTGTACGGGCGGAATGGAAAGAAACCTTTTGGGAAAAACATTTGTCGCATGGTGGCGCAGTTCGAGTCTTTAAGAGCGTGAGAGGAAAGCAGAGGGAAGGAAATCAGAGTGCTCGAGGAGGCTTCGAGTGCATCCTAAGAGATCCGACGGCCCTTATTCTCGAGGGAACAGTCTGTTTAATAAAGTCATTAACTGATCTTTTAACTCTTAATTGTAAATTAAGTATTGTTTACAATTGTTAAATGTCGAAGTGGTTTCAGTCTTTCATTTTATCGATTTTGAGCAGGAAGTTCTTTGCTGAAGCCTACTTTGTAAAATATTCATTTCAGTTTTAGCACAATACGTTTTCTCGAAGCATACATTTTCGCTTATACGAATTTTGCGAACCGCTGAATTGGAAACGGAATGGAATATGAATTGTTTATCGAGCTGCGATCTGTTAATTGCTGATAAATGTTTTCTGGGTAAAATTAGCTATTTTTTATAACCTCCAGATAAACTTAATAACTTCACAAAGGATGAAATGCAAGAAACCATGATTTTAAACTGCCGTAATCTTCACATAAAAGCTCACTAAAAGTTAACTTCTGGTCACATTACAAAAAACTGATTTCATTTCCTTAACTATTTGGTACATCCATATTGTCATTTAATTGCAGGTATCCTTCATCCATACTTTTATGCATATGCGCTTGGAAAAACTGAGTTTTTCGCTGGAAATTCTGAAGAAACTCTTGCCGAAACATTCGCATTGTACATTAGTTATTTTGCCCATAAATGTCGTCCAATGCTAATATTTTATTGCCTGTGCAAATATGGGGTGCGGCAGCATAACTTCCGTTTTTCTAACGCAAAACGCTTTCAAAAAAGGAAGTTATGTAGCCGCATTTCTGTAGCCTGTATTTCTTGTATGATGTGTCTAACCTTAGAAATGTTGGCGCTATAATGTTCATTACGTCAAAAAATACGCGAATACTACATGATTCTTTTGCAACCTCGGCTCTTTCATGTTCCATGCACCTTTAACTTCAGCGTTAAATGACCCGTCTTCCGCCGTAGTCCATGGTACCACCTCCAGTCCTCAGTCAGCCGGCTAATCAACCCAATTTGAAAATCGGCCTCCGGTCCTGGTGGTTATCTGAGAGTCCTCTAGTACAAGAGTCCCATTTTCCCTTTCTCCCCTGCTTGAGATCTACCCTTAAAACCACCCTCGCGCCCCTTCGAGTAATCAGCCAACTGTGCTGTTCACCCTTCTCCTCCCGGCAATGACCGAATCCCCTCTGCAGCAGCAGTCGCCTCTGCCTGCGGCAACACGCCATATACGCTCGAACAACGCGAGTCATCTTTGTATTCTCTTCACTAGTCTTTCAAAGAACTGAATGATTCCCTACCCAAGGTTTCTCCGCTACAGACACCGAGGTATTCTTTTTTCTTCTGCCCCACACTCGAAGTGTCACATCTCATTTTCTTCATCGTTCCATTATGCTTACTTTTGCCTCATGATGCGCCTTGGATTTCAGTGCATAAACCTTAAATTTCTATTTTCTACACTTGGTTTGTGGTTGATTTTCATTTCATATCCTGTTCTCTACCAAGGTTTTCGTCTTTGATAGTTTCTTGCACCGACATTTTCCATTACTTTTAATTGCTAATTCTTGACCTTTCTTTATAATACTATATTTCCCTCTCAATGGGCCTATCAGTTATGAGATTCGAGGTCGCCCTGCGAAGAGAATTAGTGATTTATCTCCTGTAATCCATGTTAAAAATCGATTCTAGGTATAGCAATTTATCAATGCCACTCCAGATAGCTTCCTAAGTAAACTCGTCAGTTGTAGATATTTGTTCACTCAAGTACCAAAACGACTTCATTTTTAAGAGCAGTCCTCTCTACAAGTTTATATCTGTATCTAAGATAGTTTTTTAATCATTATAAACATGCATTAAATGGTAAAGACGCATTATTTCTCCAAAAAAATTACCGAGAGTTAATCGTACCAATATTTATTTGATTCGGAGGCAATCAATTAAAATTTCCCTATTCACTCTGTTTATTAGTTTGTTTCGAAGTAATTGATCAAAATATTTTAATTCACTCGTAAAGTGACAGGGTCGGTGGCTCAACCGTCCAAATCCGAAACCCTGCAGTGTCCAATGGCGTAATCATACATGAGTGAGATTTATGCCAAAACCTCTCTTTCAAGTAGCATTCTATAGGAATTCATGGAATAGGTGCTTAAGATAAGCGTTGAATACGAGTATAATGAGCAATGGAATACGCATATCGACACCAACCATACGGAGACGAGAGAGAGGTGAGGAAACTTGATATATATCAGCCGTAAAATGTGGTCAAATTGCCAGTATCTACTAAAGCTGTGATATGTTGCATTAAACTCGTAGATGGTCGTTTGTATTACGATAATTCCCATTAAAACCTCATTGCAATGTTGAAATTTAAGCTACATACCGCTCTATCCCATCCCCGCTCTTAGAATCATATGCCGCTCAAATGCTTGGGCGTACCTTGCCTCGTTGAATTTTCTTTACCAAGCACAGGTGGTGAAAACCGTTGGGAATCCGCCTCGCTGTTTGGTTTGCTTCTGTGAGATAGAAGGTTTATTTCTGGCTCTATTTCGTCTAACTCGAAAGTGAATTCATCTTAAATTTAAGCGTTGCGCACTTTGGATTCGCCTCGTCGAATACCCAAGTACGCGTGGCCTTTGTCGGACGTTTTGGACTCTGTATATATGCAGCCAATCACATTTCCTATTCCAAACAGAAATAGTTTTGCAGCTTGTTCGCGCCGTGAAATAGGTTTTAATTCATATATTTACGTTGCTGCCACTAGATGTTTTAAAATTAATGTCATGCTACGCGCAATTTCTTGGGAGGTTTACAAAGGCCATTAATGTGAAGGTATTGACCAATATTGCCGATTGAAAACCTTGTAAAAGTTTTTATACTCAATAGACCCAAATAATAGTTCCTTTTAATATCATACCTAGAGGCAATATTTTTTGAGGGTGTATTAACAATCATAGCGGGTGTTAATCTAAGTTTAGGCGCAAATATTTAAAAGAACGTTCCATCCAAGTATTAAAGTATATGTATATGAATAAAAAATGACATACGATATCTTACTACGAAACTGAAAGTAAAATTTTTGTCATATTTTATGTTGATTCTCTCATTTTTTCCCTTCAGCTGCCATGGCTGTGAAAGCTTTGCATTGCTTCAGATATGAAACGTGCTCATTTAAGCACGTTTCATATCTGAAGCAATGCAAAGAATTTATTTTATCTTTTTTTCTTTCGAAATTAAATATACCACCTTCTCATTGAATGATATTCGTGAATCGGGATGGTGCGGTGGCTGCTGTACTCGCTTGCCTCCAAGAGGCTTCCGAGAAGGCTTATGCCAACGCCGGATTCCTCCCCTCCCTCCATTTCATGAATATTCTAGTCCTACATAATGACCCTCATATCCCTAATAGTGAAAAAAATACAACTAATGGCCGCCTTCCCTAAAAAGTGCAACTAATTGAATGAGTTGCGGATTTCAGCGTCTTTGGTCGTATTTGGTTGACTCTATTCCAGCTCATTTTCATTATATTTACTAAGTGTTCTGACCATGCAGACACAAAAAACAGGCGATCTTTAATGCAACCAGCTGTTATCACGAATTTCTATAATATTACTTGTTTTTTTAGCTGTTCTTTGTTTTTAATTGAATTCCTAGCTTTAATTCACTCTTTAAGTATATACTTTCTTTTTTTCCTATCTCATTGCCTTTTCATGACTATTATTTCACTAACGTATGCCATTTTCAAAATGGACTCTTCTGCACACTCTGTGCTAACTATTGCCTTTGCAGTCAACATCCTCACGCATTTTCAAGGATCAATTGATAAAATGTTAACATATTGATACTGGCTTTAGTCTTTGGATATTTAGGTGTGGTTACTCTGGGGTTATAAGATATGAACAGCGTGACACTGTCTCCAGTGTGAATAGCTAATTATTACCCCTGATCTTTCGCTTTATAGCTTGAATACAGCTCATTGAAATGGGATTAAACATTCGTTAAGAGTTTTAAGAAAGTATGTAAGCAATTCATGTAATAAATTGATTGATGTGTGGTATATAATTATATGCAACAGCTTAACTCTTATTTATTTTATCTTTTTTTCTTGATGACTGATTGATGTAAATAAGATGGGAGTTTTCTTGTTTTGTGTTAGGGATTTGTGTTTGGATGTATCCTGGAAGTGTGCTTTTTTTTAAATGAATGAT
Organism: Hetaerina americana; assembly: GCF_022747635.1. NCBI lineage: Eukaryota > Metazoa > Arthropoda > Insecta > Odonata > Calopterygidae > Hetaerina > Hetaerina americana. The sequence continues at coordinate 69,405,002 of NW_027287205.1, read as the reverse complement.
TTTATTAATTATCTTTTGTGATTACTTGCGTGCCACCTGACACCGTCTATCTGCACATGTAAATTTTAATAATAGATAATATATATATATATATATATATATATATATATATATATATAGCTTGGACCGCAAAAAACAATATAAGAACACATAAAAAGGACACTCACACGTAATTTATCAATAATTTCGACGGAATTTACCTCCGTCTTCCTCAGAAGAAACGTTAGTATTGATATACATGTAGCATATATACATAGAAATTTATATATATGTATATATATATATATATATATATATATATATATATATATATATATATATATTTATATATTTATATATTATATTATATTGCATATATATATATATATATATATATATATATATATATATATATATATATATATATACTCATATATACAGAAACATATATAAGGAAAAGGGATAGGAACACGTATAAAGGACGAACACAATAGAGGTGGGGAAGGCGGAATCGAACGGATCACAAGAGTAAAAACATTTCCTCAACCGGGCATCCGCCCGGCAAGTGGAAAGATCCGGTGTTCGAGTCCCGGTTGAGGAAATATTTTTACTCTTGTGATCCGTTCGATTCCGCCTTCCCCACCTCTATTGTGTTCGTCCTTTATACGTGTTCCTATCCCTTTTCCTTATATATGTTTCTGTATATATGAGTATTTATTCGCCGTTTGGCGGGATTTCGTGTTTGAATGTGTATATATATATATATATATATATATATATATATATATATATATATATATATATATATATATATATATATATATATGTAGTAATAATTTCATCAGCACTGATTACGCTTCATAAGAACGGTGATCGATGCAATCTGTGACTTCCTCTGACATTTTTATCGTCTTTATTTTTTTCTATTGATGACGAGCCTTTCGGTGACATTTTATTTCTCGAGATATTAGCTTGCGCTCCACATATCTTTTCCTTTCATATCCCCCGACCCTCTTGGCGCTTATCGTTACCGCAAACAATAAAGTAAGAGGCAATATTGGCTCTCACTCCATTCCCGTCCTCAACTGCCCCTTCTCAATTATTTCCCTCTCGGCTTCCACGTACACACCCCACCGCCGCCATTCTTCCAACGCCAGCGCTCTTCTAATCAAGCGGGATGAACCCTAAATCCGCAAATAATTTTGCTTCACTCTCCTACACCGAGGGTTTCTTGATCGCAGCAGATAATTACCTAGCATGATAGTATTGAATGGAGAAGGTGACCGAGAAGTGTTCATCCTACGGTCTCAGTGCCTGAAATTGCGGACCCAACCATTTCTCCCTCTCCGTTCCACCATTGCATGCGTGTCTTGAAGTATAAGCCAGGTAATGAGCAGATGTACAGGGTTTAATCTTCCTTGCAGACACTTCTGCCGCCATATTTTTGTAATAACGCGCTTTATTTTACTCCCCCTCCCCGGCGGTTTTTAATAGAATTCATCAATGCTTCAACTTAATATTTTTTTTAACGTTCACCAATATTCCGTAATATTTCATTTTAAAAAGTTGGTGAGAGGGAAGGAACCGTTTCTCATTCAAATCTCTAATTGCAGAAATGTATTAGAAATAATAATGGATGATACAATATTAATGCATCTTTAACTTTGCATGTGTATCATCTTTGAAAACTTTAATTTTTTCTGCATTCGTTTATTTTGCAATCAAGTCTTTATGTCACGTAGTGCATAGCTAAGCATAACTGACTTAGCCTCTTTGTACGTTTAAATACTGCTGTTATACGAATCCTGTCTTTATCTTTTAAACTGTAGCATGTTTTTTTACACTTTCTTCACGAAAATATTTGTGTCAAGATTAAACTTTTGTAACCAAACTGTTTCATTTGCTTTTAAAAATGTAAATATAGATTTGGTTCCCAATATACGTGTACATTTTTTGGGTCAAAGTGTAACTAATTCTTGCAGACAGTCAGTTGGTGCAGTCCAAGTCCTCATTATATACTTATTGCTTTTGACTTGCAATGCCAAATTTACCGGTGGTTGAAACAGTGATGCAAGAATCACTGCTTCCTTTTCGAGCCCTCTTAATATAATTCCTGAGATTTACTTTTCGAAACTTTCTCTATCATCTCAATTATGTCTCATTAGTATCTTGAAGTTCGAGTTCCTCACGAATATTTTGTGGACGGTTATTAATGCGGAATGTTCTAAAAAGATTTGTTTGAAAGATTTTAGTTGCCTTTTAAGCAAGGCGTGTTACTCCTACTGGAAGTCATATGATTCCTTTTTTCAAATGGAGCATAGGCATGCGTAGATAAAGCTGGATGAATTTGTACTTCTACGCAATAGACTGCAAGCCGCCTCCACCTGATTAACTATTCATTTTCTATAGATCGTTACCTTTGAATTTATATCCTTTTCTAGTACAACGGAAAAGTTAGCAACTCTCAACATACATGATGCCATCTTGAAACCCCATGACCATGTCTTTGATTCTGAATTGATTTATGAATCCACAATCGCAATTTAGTTTTATTCTTGCCCGATATCCAGGTTGCCCTAAAACATCCTCACGATCTCTCTTGTAAGCCGCCGCAATATCGTGTTCGAAAGTCGGTAGGGCTCCCGAAATGCATTCACAAACACTCGTGTCAAATTATATATGCGCAAATATTAACTCAAATACAAAAACGGTCCTACGAATAACCACATCCAAGCTTAAATGCATCATGCAGAAATGGAGAGAATCATTTGTTCGCCTTCAAGTACGAATATTCGGGTGATCTGGTTCGATTTTGTAATGAAAACGTATCACGCTAAAAAAGAACGAATTCTGGAACTTGTCCGGTGCCCTGATGGTGCATGATTGACTGTCACCGATCATTCCGCGCGCTTTTTTCTTATTGACCACGTACTTCGTGCATGCAATCATTTTCCCCACTCATCCCCTTCTGATTCCCGCTTCTTCTTTCTTCCATGTCCATCTGTAAACGTCTTCTCCTCGCCTCTTTAGGCAACATTTACCCAGGGTCGCTCTATCCCCGTCTCTCGTTCAGGTTCACGCACTTTTTGCAGCCCGCTCTGTTTGCTTCCCTTTCTCTCCATTGTCTCGAATTCCCACCCCACCTTAAATTTCCAGCTCTCCGCTTCCAACACTCCTCCGCGGCCCTTGCCATGTAACCCCATTTAAAGTTTCACCGTTTGCCCCTCATCCCCCATGCTATCGTCGCTCCCTACTCCCCGCACCCTCTCTCTCTCTCGCCACTCCTCTCAGCACTTGTCCGTCACTGTGTGCTTGTTGCCGCGTCATTCCATTTCCGATTCGAGCACCGGCATCGTCCTTTCTCTTCGTGTGCGAAGGTTTACCGACGGTAGCTCGAACGTTACCCAGAGCGTTGCACTTCTGCGTTTAAAAACAAATGCTCATGAAAGTTACCATATGCATATTTTACTCATGGGAGAGTCCTCACAGTTTCTTTGAATATGCCATTAGATTATTGATTTTCGAAAACTCCAGTTCACACTTCTCAATTGGACTCCGAAGTTTCGACGTTACACAGCTGAAAGAGTTGCTTTAATTCAAAAAAGGGACCTATTGTACGTGAATGGTTGATTTAGAAGGTATCATAACTCAATTAAAAATTTTAAATTAATTTTTTTACTGATGACAGACCTAATTAAACCGGATTAATGTGATCTCTGAGTATAGTTGTAACACTAATGTTTGAGAAATTGCACAAGATGAAAGGCTATGAACTTTTTTTCTATTGATAAGTTCTGAATCTAGGAATATATCTGATAAATGAATAATGAAAAGCAATATTAACTTTTTTCGATTGCTAAGTGTGGAATCAAGGTATATTTCTATTAATTTTTAAACTAATGAGACTAATCCTGAAATCTCGTCCTAAATTTTCGTTGACTATTTTAAAAGGAAAACTATTTTGTCACGATTAAAATCAAACACTTCTTGGATAGAAAATTTACCGCCTCATTCGAAATTAGTTTCCACAAAGGCGGAATAAATAAATGCTAAATAAATCTTAATTTTTAAAAATGTAAGCGACATATTCTTTTGAATTTAGTCGCATTTTAAGAATTTCAGAAAAGGTTTTTCAAACCGATATTACTAATATTTCTAACAACGTATTGAGCCTGCACTAAATGTGGAAAACTTTCCACCGGCAGTAATACATTAAGTCATTTAAAATGCAACATTATTTAAATGCAGCATCCAGTATAATAGGAAACACAGAAATAAATTATTTTAAATTAACCAATGAGGGGCGATACATTCAAGAATCACCAAATATTAACCTTTCGCTTTTGGTTTCTTTTACAAAAAAATAGTCCTTAGAATGGCGCCAATTTCATGCTCATATGTGTCAGAAAGATTAATTTTCTTATGCTCTCAGCCTGTCTGCAAAGGCATGCGTGGAAAAGTCTGTACGCTCTCGAGATTATATTTGTATTGTTATTTTTCACCGTTCCCCTACCCCCGACACATTTCCTTCTTTTCTCCCACATTCAATCCCATCACAACCTTAATATTTTTCTTTCCATCATCTGCATTACGTTCCCACCATTTGGTCTTTTCTTTGTGCTGTATTCATGGCCAAGCCCTTTTGTCATCGCCTTCTTCAGAGTGAGCCCGGCTGGCCTTAGCGTATACTGCCTCTTCTCGTAAACCAACGTCCCCTTCCACCCCTTTTCGCTACTTTTTCTTCCGCTTACTTGAAGTTATTAGTTATTCATCCTAAAACATTCCTTTGTCTCCCGCTCTTCTCTACTCGACTGCCGTGCTTTGCAAGCGCTTTACCTTCGCTCTTACCCTCCCATCGGCCTTCTTCCCCTTTCTTCCTGCTTTCGGTGCCACCATTTCTCCGTTTGCATTTTACGCTCCCCAACTCTCCTACTCGAATCCTCTGGCACAGCGCTTTCCTTCCAGCTCCCCGGTTCGTCCCCTTCGTACTTCCTTCACGCCCGCCCCCCTTCCATCTTTTCACTTACCCCCCCCTCCATCCCTACACCTCCGCCCTTCGTCGGGTACTCACGGCCTCCTTCATTTCCTTTGCCCAGAGCCCCAACCCTTCTCTCCGCCATCCGCCAATCCCAACCCTCCCGCTTCCCCTCACTCAAAAACTCTCCCGCTTTCCCGTGGCCACTGCCCCTTGGGGGCCTCTTTCGCTCTCCTTGCTAAAATCCCCCATCCCTCCTCTCCCACCCGGAACCCCGGCGTTTGTTTGCACTGCCTTTTAATCACAGGCTGAAATGAATGGGGTGGGCTAGTGGAGCGTGCGTTCGAGTGTCTACGGGTTAGTGTGTGCGTACATGTTTGTGTGTGTGGGCTGGCGTGTGTGCGTGTATGTGTGTGTGTGTGTGTTTGCATGTATACTCGCAGAGATGTGACGTGGGTGAGAGGGTCCGAGGGGAGTGACGAGGCGTGGGATAGAGGTGGGAGGGAAAGAGCTGGGGATATGGTGGAGGGGGGGTGAGGTGAGAATGGCGCCGGGACGTGAAGAGGGTGGGAACTCCGCAAGTGCTCTCAGGGTTTTTCGGGCGTGTGGACCGCGCGGAGGTGGAGGCATGGACGGAGCCAGGAGGATGAGGCATGTCGGTTTGGGTTCGTTTCATTCCTGTTCCGTCGGAGGGAGGAGGCGGGCACACGTGGAGGGTTGCCGCTGCGAGCCTCCGGGGGAGTGATATGTGCATGTGCCCAACCGAGAGGCGAGGAAGGTAGACCGGGGGCACGCGTGTCGACGGGGGGGAGTCGGGATGGCTCGGTCAAAATGCGTTTTTAGACTTGAGGACTCCATGAAAAAGTACTTTATTTCTTTTTCGCCGGCGCTGTTGCAGGGGGTCGCAGGGGTGGGGTCAGTTGACAGATGAGGCAGGGGGTGGAGTCCTAGGGATCGGCAAACACTATTTTTTTCGGTGGAAATGACAAACACGGGGAATATTTAAAGGAAAAAACGGGAGGGGTGTAGCACGTGGTACATGACCGCGTCGCGTTTCCCAAAATAAAAGTAGTCGGCTCCTCCGACCCGTGGCATAAAATATTCGTGTGCAATCTCATGTTCTCCTTTGCCCAGTTTGTGGAATTTTAAATTAATTTCCATATTCATCTATTCGATCTTATTTTGTGGGATATCGCTGTGAACAGCGCTAATGATTGGCAGCGTTAGAATCCGTTCGGTTTCGCGTTGTTCATATGTGCAGGGTATTTGTTTCATTTTTCGGAGGTAATTTATTTATAACGGAGTTGCAAATGGGCATTGCTGATGGCAGATAGCTATTAATGTTTAAAATCTTTCCTTTGCGGATTTGAAGCACTAAAGCTTGTCTTGTTTGAATTATTAATGTAACTTTTGAATTTATGGTGGAAGTTGGTAAATGAAATTATATCCTCAATCGTTTGGTATCTCTGGCAATTATGGTCTAAGTAAAAAACTGGTATATTTTATTGATTGCTTAACTGTTTGTTTTTTTTAAATTTTACATGATGTATTAAGTCTTATATTAAACCTCTTATTTCTAGTTTAAGGAGCTGCTTTAATAATCAATCCTTAGAAAACGCCATTTCACATTCCCATGTGCATCTAAATTCTGCGGAACTTTCAGTGTTACTTTGGTAGTCCAATTAGAAGTTTCACTATGGCCTAGCTCGTCACAAATGTTGCCACTGTTCATAAGCAAATAATGAGAAAATAAAATGGTCATCTGGTAGGATTCATCTTAAAATAACTTTCTACTTCGTATTCATATTGAGTGTACTTTCTTTTCTTGTGTACATTTCGATCTTGGCTATTTTCAATAGACTAAAATTTTCTTTATTTGTTGCTCTCAAAGCTAATATTTTAATCATTATTGACGTCCCTTGACTATCATTCATTCGCCTTTTTTATTATAGTTTCTTTGCATTCAGTTGCATATAGGGGATGGGATAGACAATATAAATACGCTCATAATATTAAATTATTTTCAGATAGGTATTCAGTTTGGAATCTGCATCAGTTAAGCTTTCCTCCGATTTTTCACTTTTTCCTTAACTAACCTTTTTTAATTTTTAATAGTATTTTATCGCCACTACCCTTAGTTTCCAATCATTAATTTAGCGATTTATTTGTATCTTTCTATGCACCCCACGAACATACTCACTTGATATATTCTCTGATTTTATACTCACCATTTGCATTCACTTTCCCTGTTGTTACTTTCATCATTTGTGGGTTCGTTTCTAAAGCTATATGATGAGCATAGGTTACGTATAGGATAGGGAAAGCGAAATGGAATACAGAAATAACGGACCCAAAGTTAATGGGGAGGGTGGAAGAAAAAGAATTCCAGAAGAGGAGAAAAAAATCTGCTACCGGCAATGAACAACATCTATATCTTCATATATGTGTCCATGAGAGAGCATATTTATAATAATTTTGTGTGGTTTCTCGTTTCATGAGTTGAGTACTAAAGTCTATACTTAGCAAATACGAAGGGGCGATCCGCGAATGAATTGCTTCATCGTTGGATAAAGGCGGGATACCTCCATAGTTGAACTTTGCAAAGAAAACAACGCCGTAGACACTGTGTAATAGGGTTTTTCACGAGCACGCATTGAGGCTCACGGGACCCATTGTTTTTTGCTCATGATACTCGGGATATGGGCAGGGAATTTCAGTTTTCCTGTCGGTGAATGATAGATTTGTTTGCATTACCAAGCATTTTATGGTATTTAAAGCCCTGTTTTGTGGTTGAAATAGTAATAGAAGGTATTAGTAACATCAGAGAAAAAATCTCTTAATATTGAAATTCATTTGGAATTTATTTCCCTTCGCGTCCTGCGTCATTTCTACGTGAAAATTCTGAATGTTCCCTATGAACTGGACTGTAATGTTACCAACAACCAATTTGCTATCGCTTAGGATCCTTTATTCTTAGTTAAAACATCGATTGGTTATTTGTTAGGAGCTTCTTGAGAATTATTTCAACCTTTTTCCTCATTTTCCAATAATGAGCTCAAATACTGAAAATATGTCATTTCATATGTCAGTTGTTAGAATGTGTTTTGTGATAGGTAAAATTCCCATGGCATTTGACATTTGCCACCAATTTATCCTCTCACATGCATGACAATATAAATCGATGTTCATGATGCTTTTTTTTTATTTTGAATAGTTCCCCCATGTAATCTGATTTTTTCCAATCCGACACATGAGTGAGGGGGAGAGGTTGAGGGAGGTAGCGGCTTTCCGTCTTTCACAAATAATTCAAACATTATTAATGGATCAACGTCAATTTGAATACGCAAATTGCCCTTAACCCTACCCAATCGTGGGAAGCATTTAAATAATTCGCATAGAATTGTATTACATGTTAATTATCTAAAATCCAACTTCTTTGTGGCGAATTATTCTCTTCAAAGTTGCAATAAATGCCAGCGAACACATCTGCATGGCGCTGAAGTTTTGAAACGCGAATTAACTCCCAATAACCCAGGTGAAATTTTTAATATGACTAACCTAAGTTATCAGCATCTAATTGCAGCACAGCCAACTCATTTTGACTTGGCTTTTCCATGAAAGCCGAGAATAATAGTTTCAGGGTAACATTGACGCGTAATATTATAGTGATGTACGTATTTTGTCTATCTAACTGATGAACTATTTTTCATTTACAATCTTTTCTATGAGTGAGTAAATCCGGGAATGTGTGGTTTAGGGATCTATTTCGACGATCATCAGGAACCCAAGATGTAAAAACATAGTACACTCCAGAGGTGGGGGGATTTCCAATTGTATACTTCTTTTATTCATTCACGTCATTAATGGCCCAATAGATCGTTGTAATTTAGTATTCGCGGCTATTCATTTCATCCCTGAATATTCGGAATCAATGCGGATTACTTTTATGAATTATTTTCCATCCAGTTAGGTCATGTACCCCCATTTTACCTTATTATGTATTTACGTGATTTCATATTGTGTATTTTAGTACTTATCATGGAGTTATTATTATCATTTTCAGTTTTTATTAAACTTTGTTTGCAAGTAGTTTCGTTAAAACATATCATCTATGATGAATCAAATTAAATTTCATTGTATAGTTTTTTCATTGTCATTATATGTAATACTTCTATCTTTCTAGTTATAATTTCAATATTTTAATGACATTCTCTGCCATAGTTGTCACGAACTGAAACTTATCATATAACGCACCTCCTCTATTTGTTCTGATCAATTTAGTCATGGTATATTTTGCTCTTCTGATTTTGATGCACACGTAATGCTTCTCTATTGTTTACGATTTGCTCTATATATGCATTCACTTAGTGGAGTGTTGATTTAACGCTATAGGACTCGGCTGCCTATCGGGCAACCTAAGTTTTAATTAGACCAAGGGCCATTGGCGTGTTCCGAAAATCCCAGCTGCCTAAGATTTTGGAGACCAGATATAATTGGGAAAGCGTGTGTGGTAGAAGAAGGAATTTGGTCCACGCAATCAAGGCGGTGGGAGTGATGCTAATACGCCGTTGAGTTTAGTGAGGACAAAGTGAGTTGTTCCTGTGTAAGCCTGTGTAACTGCACGATCTAATGTTTTACCCAATACTTAGTTCGAGTAAACGGTAAGTTATGCTAAGAAATTTTGGCATTCTTATGTGCAGCATTTAATTTATAATACAAGATTTAAAAATTTCACGTATTTTTCGTATTTTTTTTCGCATCACAACTTTCCCCTCTGGAATCAGCATTCGGGAAATGCTTCCGTTTTCCCTGGGGGACAAACAGAGGAAAAAAATTTCCTTATCAATCCGTAAAACTTGGAAATGACAGTTTCGGGCCGCCCACTGGAATAAATTACCTTCTCCCCGACTGAGGCGTGCCAGTGGTCAGTCCTTGTTTAAGAAATTCAGAGAATTCTCTGCCTCGTCGACATGTTGACGTAAAACCACAGCATTGTGTTCAACTTACACGGTCTATATGCGTTTTAATATGAATTCATATCGTTCCGGATATGTTGCACGCCTGACATTGCAATGTTTTTCTCCGAAATATGAAGGCACGAAATTGTAAGAAAGAATTAAGACACAATTTTTTTCAGAATCAGTACGGTACCATGAGCTATAATAACCTCCAGCTTTGAATTTACTCGTGTTAAACAATAATAATTTTTATTTTATCATATAACAAGCACCGTCATTCGTACCTTCAAGCTATTAATTTTGTAAGAAACAATTCAAAAGTTATTCATGTTTACTGATTAAACTTCGTGCACGTGATTGATTTCCGGTTGGTTAGTCTGATGAATAACGTGCTAGATTGCGTAATCCAAAGGTCAAAGGCTAGAGTCTTACCTCGGAATGTCAGCTATGGCGGTTTGGACCCCGGAAAACCTGATAGCAAACCAAAGGCTTATCGGGATTCCAAGGAGCGCGCGGAATACCAATGCGTCTAAAGAGAAAAATATGAATTTCTTTTGAGCGTAATTTCGAATTTAGAAGGCGTTTTCCAACTGAGATGGGCTAAAATTAGCGGATTATAGCGTAACTTTGTCCAAAGACAAATACGTTAGGTTTCATCGACAATCCAAACGCCATGAATTCAATTTTCCTGTCTCTAGCGAATTCCTTGCAGCCACCGCCTCTCCTTCCCCGCCTTGCCTAACAATGCTTTGTTTGTTTGGATTATTGGAGACTGTGACAGATGGCTAAATGTTAGGCAAAGGAAATAGAAGATGCAACGGATAGGCAATTAAGACGGAATTATCGGAGGCAGAAAGTGTGCAAAATGAGGAAGAGTTTAATTTCATGAGGGTGTGGAGTTGTCTCGTAAGATTCAGCAGGGTACATGTATCAGTGAAAAGTGTGTTTCTCCATTCAAGGCTTTCTTGTAGGTGACCTTTATATTTTCCATTTTAAAAATTTATACCACAATAATAGAAGTTTAAAGGATATAGGAGAGAAAATTTTAGCTATGTTACCAATACTTATTCCCCTGCTGGAATAACTTGGAACACATTCTTAAGGCATCTGAAACATCTCCAAATGAATTAAAAAATCGTAACATTCAAATAAAATTAGTGCTTAAAAAATGCGAGTAAGTCCTGTAATTTCCAAGCACCTCTCATCTGTGGTTAACATTCTAATTTGCTAATGTTTTGCTTAATGAAATTTCTTGAAATTTTTCCACTGACAGAAAAATAATGCTAATATTACTATAGTTTTCCTAAAATAATTCCACTATAGTTTACCAAATGCTTGGAATTTTCTTGATCATAATTATTTGTGAGCTAGAAATGTCCACGAACTGGCTAGATCATGCCTGCCGTTCATCAAATTGTCAAACATCACTCCAGTTATATTTTGGCTCTGATCGCGTTTGAGTGCATCATAATGGCCCCTTCCCATACCTTGAGTCCCTTTCTCCTCTTCTTTAAAAATTTCCGTCGCTCGATTTGGGAAAAATACCTCGCAAAACCACCACCCTACTAATTGTGAAATGTTTTCAGCTCGTGCTTTTTTCATCGACCTCTCCCAATTCTTACTTTTCCGTCGGTGTTTCTTGATGTTTACACATGCCGCCCATCTCCTTCGTCCATTTCTCCCACGTTTCGTTCCGATCTCGGGCTCCGCGCCTCCGGAGCACCCTCTCGTCTCTCTCGCCCCCTTCCGACCCATGTCATATTCCGTCTTATCCCTTTATCTCTCTTCCACCTCCTCGTCCCCGCTTCCCCTCCCTCACAGCCGACTTTCTTCGCCGTCCAAGTCTTCTCTCCTCCTCACGTCTCCCTACCGCATCCATCTCCTCCCCCCTTCCCGTCTTTGCTCACTTCTTGGGGTAGCAAAGGGAATGGCAAATATGCAGCTTTTTCCTGACAGTCTCCGCTCAGACGGTACATACATATCTTCTCGGGGAGAAAGTGAGATTTATTTAGGAGAGGAGAGACTCCGTTTTTGGACGGGATTAAGCTACTTTGGTGCGAGGAACTCCTTGGTGTTTAATTGCTAATGGCCTTACGTAGAAATAAAGCTTTAAGGGTCATGAATTTTTAAGAAAGTGGTGTTATTATTTTTATAAAGTAGCTAATCACCATCATTTACTTGTAAATGTGTAGTTTATAAAGAGGAAGTTAGTTACGCGAGCCTTTTTAAATTACTCCTTCGTTTCTCCACATTAGTGCATTTTATCACTAAACTCTCAGTAAACTACTCCTTAGTGATTTCTTGATCTTTATTAATAGAACTGTGTGGCATATCTATATCGTGTGTAGCGAGTAGCATATACTGTTCGCTAATGGATAATGTTCGGTGGACTATTAAACCTTATCAACTCCTCAGAGTAAGATATCATTGAATCTCAGTGTTGACTTTTAATGTCACTAATTTATTCTTTCCATTTAGGTTTTGCTCATTTATATAAATTTCAAGTACCTAAACTTATTTAAATAGCGGGCATGAAAAATGGATTTTATTTTCTATATTAAAGTCACTGAGCGAATTCATCTATAAAAATTCCGGATCAAGAAGAACACCGTGATGGAATGAAGCATAGTATACTACTAAGAAATGCAAGTATTAATCCTAGTCCTTCCTCCCTCGCCTTTTTTCTCCTCTCTATCACATTCTTATACATCCCATCGCCAACCTAAACGCCTTATAATCTTCTTTCTTACTTTCTTTGCTTTACATTCCCTTCTCCTCTTCCACGATGGCCAGCACTTCCTCGCTCGTATTATTATACCATATTGTTACCAGTGATCATTTATTTTGAAAAATTCTACTACTATTAGGAACGTGCCCTTTAGTTGAATCCCGCCACCTTATGACTACAAACTCTCATATGAATATTGAATTTGAACTAATATTAAGTGAAATACACTAATTTGTCGTTTGATCAAGTTTAGGAATAACTATTTATTTTTCACAATAAATGTTGACAGTAAAGAGGAGTTGCTTAAGCGTATATCACGTTCATTGATTATTTTTTTTAGTTTTCCGCGGAGTACATGTTTATTCTTGTTCACAAGAAACGCACTTATCAGCCTCACTTTCATTTGGCAATATTTTCCCATCATACTGAATTTTCACGTGAGTAAGCTTCCCATATGCAGTTAGTGCCACTTTAGGTCTTTGCTCATAGGAGAGGAGCCCTTTTGACTTTGAACCCCCGGGTGAAATACCTGCTCGCACCAAAACAATGGGTCAGCGCTTCCCTGAACTTCCCTTCCACGATTTCTTTCTTCTTTCAAAATAAACGACGACAGAAGCGGTCCTTTTCTTTTTTATTCCTTTATAAATCGTGCCTTTCGCGCCACGCTATAACTCATTCTTTTTAACTCGGTTTATGGCCTGTTATATGTTAAGAGGGGCAGATATTTTTGAGGGGAGAGGAGAGAAAAAAAATAAATATGGTATATACTGAGTATCCACTTATGTATCTATGTATGTGTGCGTATAAGTTCGAGAAGCTTTCATTTTCATCCCATAATTCCTTCCCTTCTTTCTTCTGACCCAGTGCAAAAACCTTCACCATTTCTTCGGCTCCCTTATTGTTGTGATTGCAGTGTCCATCCACGTCGCCTACTCGACTGGCCTAATTTGATGAATGGTTTGTTTCGCATCGTCTCATCCCCGCCCATCCATCTTCGTCCCGTGCGCTTTCCTTGAACATCTGGGCGAGGGGGATATAAAAGTTTTCCCCTAGGTCATACTTCAACTCTTTCTTTTCACTCCTCCGTGTGCGGGCGGGCTCCATCCCCATATACCCTCCTGTCTCCCGGCACCCACAGTCAAGCTCCGTGTTTAGGTGCTTAACTCCTTTCGTGCGTCAAGGCCTTCGTCTTTATCCCCCTCCAACCCTCTCTCCTTAGGGCTTTCTTCCACGTATTTTTCTTTTTTTATTTCTGTGGCTCCATTGTGACTTTTTTATCCCCTCCCCCCAAACCATCCGGCCCCCATTCGGCCCGCGTCCCCCGTGACCTATCTCCGAAATCCTTGCGAAGCAAAATCCTGCCCCGGACACTCTCTCCCTTACCTACAGCAAGCAGTTTCGTCCGAAAGCTCTGCCCTTCCCATCCCATCCTCCCCCCGATAAAAACCCCCCCACTCGAACCCCTTGCCCCCAACCCGCTCGCGACCCCCCCCCCCCTCCCCAGCCAGCCCCGTTTACGTCCCTGGAATATTTATTGGGTCCCACGGGTGCTCCTCTTCACTTCCGGTGTCCCCTTGATTGCCCCTGGAAAATCGGACCGGAGGCTCCAGGGGTGGCCCCTGCTGGCCCGTCTCCCCCTCTTCCGCTCTCCCAAGGGTCCCCCGTCCCCCTCCCAGGGCTCCCCCTTTCCAGGGTCGCCCCTTCCCGGGAGGCTCCATGCTGCGGAGCGCCCTCTGTCGCGCGTCTCCGTCCCACACGGTGAAGCTAGGCCGCCGCGCGATATAAGTTCCCCTTCCCGCCGCATCGTGGCTCTGTCGCGTCGCTCTCCATTTTATGTCCCTTCGTCACCTTCCCCCTTGCCTGCGCGAGCGACTCCCTCCCCCCCTCCTCGACCCTCCCTCCATCCTCCGACCTCCCCCCCTTGACTCTTTCCCGGCATTGCTTTTTATTGACACCCTAAAATGTGGGCCGGTGCTTGTGAGCCACTATGATGGTTTCGGAAGTGAGGAAGGGGGTGTTTTTTTTGAGGCGTGTGGAAATGAATGGGCGGGCAATCTGGACCCATGGAAAACTCGTGGACTTAACAGAGGGACGAAATGTGTTCCTTATAGACTTTGATACATAATGGAGCGATACGTATCAAATAGATGAGCTGACGCTTCTGGGAATTGTCTCTCGCCACTGCCCCAGGAGTCGTTTTTTCTCCCGTTTAAGTCAATGCCCTCCCATTTCATCTTGATCCCATCTGTCGCGTGCGTCGCGGAGTCCGAGGGGTGAGCCGCGTTTAATTCCTTTTAACGCGTTGATGAGGGTCACATTTTCGAATCCCCAAGGATTATATTCAGGGAAAGTACCCTCGGAATCCATGTACATAAATTATGGTTTCCAATGTAGATGCTGTTGGAATATCTTAGAGATTAGCACCTATTTAATGCTTTGCTCAGATGATCAATTACAGCGATTTAGAATTGTGGGTGAGTTATATAGTGTTGCTGTTCTGTTTAGTCAGCATATTTTATCAAACATTTCACGAAATATGTTAGGTTCTGAGCAATCACTCAAGTGCGCCTATGGTAAAACCTGGTTGGCTCCTTCATTAAGGGTAAGGTACTTGTTTCAAGGATACTTTTTGGAGACAGTATTTTAACCTGGACCCTTTTTCTATATATTCACTTAGGAATTAAAATGTATCAATAGACGCCTACCCTGAACCGTTAAGGAAGCTGAAAATTAAGTAATGTTTTGGTGAAATTGCATACCCTCTACATACAGACCTATCAAACAAATTCTGTTTCAATGTTCTTAAAAATTTGTTATCAGTTGTGTATAGTATATAGTATGTATGAAACATTTTCTCAATCCCTAGAAACTTGCAAAATGTTATTTCATGGCGAGTTTTTAAATGCGTTGAGTTATATTATAATTTTACCCTGAAGTTGGAACTTGATTTTGAAAAATCGCCTTTTGGTTCAGTTATTTGTTATTGTAGCTGGAAAAGTTCCGAGGTATGTGCCCTCAAACCTATTGACGCAAACGATTTTATGTAAAAATGTCGGAACAATCAAACATCTTGTATTGCACCCTACGCTCCTTTGTGTAGTGGAGATTAGATGAAACAACAACAAAAATGTTGTTGAATTTACTTGCATAGATTTTTTAAATATACTTATGTTTATTACTCGTCTGACGCGGAGTTTCCCTGTGACAGTTTTTAAGAATTGTTTTGAGTTATGCAATTAAATTTTATTATTCTGCTATTTTTTTCCGCATGAGCTAAAATCAGTCGGCCCTAATCGACTATTTTAAATATCCAAAATATCTGGCTCTACATTATGATTTCGGTTACCTGATATAGGCTCATTAGGTCTCACTCAGTAATTTAATATACAAATACAGATCTTTATTATTTTTTTGGCCAGGATTATATTATTTCAATGGCTGAAAGAATGGAAGCAAGCCAGTCGATGGCCATAAAGGGAAATTTTATCCCACCTACTTTGAATGGCACACATTTAAATAATGCTTTTCATGAATTTATATTTAAATGCTTTAGTATTTAATTATAATTTATAAGTTTAATGATGATGTCAATAATTAATTGTATGATAGTTTTTTAATGTCATGCACTTTCATTTGTCCTTTATGCCTATGAATTTTAAAACGTTAATTAAAACGTTGGGCTGCAGGCACCAGAAGCCTTTATGAGGAGCTTTTCTAATGAAAGCTTTTGTTCTAACTTATCTCAATATTTATGGCTTAATGCCATTGAAGTTACATTCAATCGCGATATGCTACGTTAGTAATTCACATTCATCTTTCACCTATTTATGGCGATTTGTAATGAGCAGCGGTATGAATAGACGCCCTATATCATCGCTTACGCCACAGTATCCATTGATTTTAGGTTTGTGAAAGATTAACATGGATGTGCTATTGCGATTTCAGTAATGTAATATATATATATATATATATATATATATATATATATATATATATATATATATATATATATATATATATATATATATATATATATATATATATATATATATATATATATATATATATTTCAATGGCTGATGGTAAATTCATTCTGTGGTGATACGTAACCTGCGTGAAGAACACTTTTTTTTCTAATTTATCATGCTCCCCAGAATAATGGGTCCATTCTAATTTATTTCTCTCCAGTTTCAAAGCAAAGGCATTGGGAAATTGAATTCCGCAACGTTACAAAGTATTCGCCAATTTCCATGATCAGAACATGGATCAAAAATTAGAAATAATAATTCATTGCGTTGATCATTTTGTCCACATTTATAAATGCATATAGAAAATCAAATAATCTGTTTTATTCATCGATGGAAACCAAATCAAATGAAAAGTAAAATTAGGGGTTATCTCTCATAAACGTATATTTCCTTAAGCCTTAGCGTATTGCGCATTTCTTGGAGCATTTATTTAAAGAAATTTGGATTACATTGGTTAATTCTGGTATGTTTTTTTGAAACATGAAATAAAAAAATTTA
This sequence comes from Hetaerina americana, assembly GCF_022747635.1. NCBI lineage: Eukaryota > Metazoa > Arthropoda > Insecta > Odonata > Calopterygidae > Hetaerina > Hetaerina americana. The sequence continues at coordinate 69,387,836 of NW_027287205.1, read as the reverse complement.
AACTTAAGCGAGAAAGTTATTTGAGAGACTAACCTTTTCTTCACTCTACAACTCCAATTTGCTTTGAGCACCAAGTTTGAAGAGTTATGGACCGCGTAATGATGGGTGCTTAGAGTAATTTAAATTTTCGTAGTTGAAATTTCAAAACCAAAATTATTAAGGCTGGTTGATATTTCCAAGTGCATTTTTCCATGATATAAATCCGAAAGAGCTGTGCTAAAAAGCATGATGCCTCGCTTATTTTAATTTTAACCAGTCCGGGATGTGTCTTATGCATGATGTCATAGCTCATGCCGGCATCCTCGTCTTCCAGGCATACTCTCTCACTCTCTTTTCCACACGGATTCTGCGAATTATTTTTTTTTCCAAACTGAATTCAATCTACCGGATCTACCCTCGCGCACATCCGAATCCGTCGTTCCCTTCCCTTTTCCTTCTCATCCCGCGCTCTCCTGTTTCGATCTTTCCCGTTTCGTGCGGTGCATAAGTAGCATTTCGCGTACGGAACGTGTACCTCTCTGAAGGACGACGCCGGCGGACAAATAGCCTCATTAAAAAGCAATGCTAGTCTACGTTCGCGCGCTAGTGTGTGCTAGTGTCTGTGTGTGAGTGTGTGCGTGTCTGTGTCAGTGCTAGTTTCTACCCCACCCCATTTCCACTAACGAGAGAAAATAGGGAATACATTCTGCAGACTAAAGGGCGTGCGGTAGCCCATAAGAGGGGGATTCACAATCGCACGCCGCTGACTCGTGCGGCGAAAGCTCATAGTACTAACGAAACGAGAACGGGTGGGAAAACGGTGCCTTACCTGCTGGCAGGACATAGATCTTTCGCGTGATCCCCCCGGATGCCGGCGAGGCGTCTTAGTGGGAATAATATGTCTCGGCTATTCAGTCATGCGTCTGCTTACACCTTGAGACTCCGAAAGCATTTATTGCCTTGCGGAAGTTGCGCGCTGTGGGCAAGTTTTGGGGTAGGTGTATGTGGATCTCATGTCTAAAGGTTGTGCATGATGATATTAATATTGATGTTAAAAATGTCTATGCATCTCGCTTATTATGGACAAATAATATGCTTAAGTTTACTTTGAAGGAGAAGAGCAAAGTGGATCTGACTGCACTGTCGCTCATTCCAGATGTTATGAAAGTTTTAAAATGGAAACTTTGATGTTCGTTCATCGGTTTGGCTAATAAAAAATAGATTTTGAATGGACCAATTCATGCATTATTAATATCCCATAAAATTGATTTACTGTGAATTTTTTAAAAATATTTCGTCGCCAGCTGAAAATGGCGCACTATTTCCTGTGTAAGTATTTACATCGACAGAAGGTGAATTGAGATTCAAATTAGTTCAAATGCTCGTGCAATTACGATATATTGTTCTGAAATAAAATATATATTCGCAATTGTATTAATGATTCTATTGAGCCAATTTCTTTCTAGGATAAAACTAAATCTGTTGCGAGAGGTGGTGAACCGTTAACAACATATTAGCCTCTGCGTTAATTTGGGTTTCTTTTTATTTTCCTGATTGGCATGTTCGACTAAATGGAATATTCGTCTATTACGGTGAATATGAAAACGAGAAAAATAAAATGCATGTATCCTAGTTCCGATGAACACGTATTGGTTTAACCTTCATTTTACGCTTTTGAATAAGTGTTTCATGTCTTCATCAAGGTTTTCATGAGAAACAAACTTTTTTAAGAGTCCTGGTGTTCCTCGATTTCCAGTTTAAGATTAAATATATCACGATGCCCTGGTGTGAGTCGATACTGAAAAGATGCAAAAAGAGGGAACCGAATTTATTCAATTACTTGCTGTTGAAAACTTTGAGAGTAAGGAAATATAAATTATATTTCATATTTCCCGTAGTCCTTGGAAAAAAGGAAGCCTTACGCACTAAATCTGCATCTATACATGAAAATATGGATGCCAAATGTCTATTCGAAAATGACACGTGCATTCTCGGTGGGAGTAGTTTTGAATATTTGAAATTGCAGATTATTCCAATGCATCAAAGCAGGAATAAAACAGGAAGGGTATACGATAAATAGTTTTATTGAAAATAAATTTTTTATTTGAATAAATGATTTTACAAAATTTAATGTCATGTTATATTCATAGCTTAAAATGCCATATATAACTTTGAGGTCCAAGTAATAACAATTCCTTGTATGCAAAGTGTAAGCCATGATTGTAATTGCGAGGACCTGCCGTAATTAAGGCATTAATTTTCATCCTTTGTGTAATATATTTCGTCTTGGTTATTAATAATTATGACCATTACTACTTAGGTAATCATTTAGTTGGATATTTGCAAAAAAAAGTTCTATAAAGAAAGACATAGGCGCATGTGGTTAGTCAGATTAAAACAATATTCGAAGTTTGGAATACTGTTCTTACACGCGTCCCAATTTTGGCAATTGGTCGGTGCTTTCCGCAATATGCTGTACGCTCAGGTGGATATTTACTCGCAGAATTTATCGCTTAAGCATTAAGCTGGAAGCAGTGACAGTGAAACAGCAGGCAGAGCATGGGAAACCAGCCGAGTCTTGATTAATGCTCGAGTGTGCTCCTCCTTAAGCCTGTCACAGCATTCAGTTACGCTCCTCGACTGGCAAATTCGTTTTGTGCACTGGGAGTTTTATTTAAGTAGGATATTTCTTTCCTGCGAGCTTGAGTATTTTTCAATTTACTTCACCGACATTTTTAGCTCACATTGTTCCATTTACATTCATTAAATTCATTTAACAGGATGAGTAGTCTTTGAATTTTGGAGGTTTTTTGCGGTTGCTGGAGATTGGACTGGTATCTGTTTATATATTTGGGAGGTCTTCTTACCTTGCACTATGGTCATTGTCCATAAATACATTTTTGTAGAAGTTTCGTTCAGCGAAGTAAATACCCCTCTTACGCATGACCTAACGAGCTGGTTATACGGAAGGTATTCCGACTCTCTTCCATTACAGCGCATATGTATCAGGATGGTAAAATACAATTGTCATGAGTCTTCTGTATGATGCTTTCAGGAGAAGCCTCTGCATTTTGTCTTCAGAGGAGGCGAATCTTTCTGAAAAAATAATACGAGACAGGACTCTGACGAACGTATCAAGTAAAGGCTTGCCGTGGAATTTCTCGGCAGAGGATGTTTCGCTGACAAAGGCTTTTCGCTCAAACAATGTCGCTGCATCGAAATTGATTGTACGTGAGCTGAATCCAGAAAGCGTTGCTTTGTCCAGGCGGTTTTCAAGTGTAGTTTTTAAGCTCCCCCGCAAGGCTTTGAGGAATTATGGGTCAAGTGACTGTTTTAAAGATGTTTTAAAAATGAAATATGTTAAGAAAGCATACATAATTAGTAAATATTCTCGTATAAAAATGAGTGACAGCCAATTTCAGTGAGAAAATAACTAGAAATCAATTTTTTTTTCAAGTACAACAGAAAATATTATAAAATGGGATTGACAATCGATTTTTTAAGTTTAGCAAACGTTAAGTTCAGTAACAAGGTTGGTCGAAAAAAGGACTCCGTAGAGAAAATTTAAGCTTTATTCAGCAAGAGAGTATGGAAGTAGGTTGTGAACCAGAAGGACCATCTTTACTGAAATCATACGCGGCTAAGGTTTCATATCTGGTGATAATTAGCTAAATCTTGTCGAAAAAGGCAAACTACTGCTTCCTTTTGTACACAGTTGGCTTTGTAAATAGACGAAAATCACACATTTAGTAAGGAAAACAATGTAATAAATAATAAAAGCATTATTTTTCTATACGTAGCGTAATTATTTCGACATAGACGAATGTAAGAGGCTAGGGAAACATTAAGTGGTTCACATGGGTTAAAAGTCAGTTTTTTAAGAGAATAGTTCAGGTCAGAGACTCCCTTCAATTAATTTGCTACCGTGACTATTTAAACAAATATTTTAATATCGCTAGTTGAAAATTAAATAGAAATTTTCTCCGAAATTTCAACCAATAATTTATTTAACAATAACGAATATCAACGTTTTAATCAAATCATACCCTTTTCCGAAATCATAGTCAATCAAGTTTATGACGATTTAGCGACTTTTGCCATTGGGCTATCAAATGGTACATCCTTGGTTCAAATTTCAGACCTGTGTCTGGGCTCTAGAACGAAGCTATTGGATAACCCAATGCAAAAGCCATACTGTGGCATATATCACCACCAACCAGAATCTTGATTATTGTGTTTTGTTTTATCAAAGTCCTCTTTACGATTATTGCCTAATACTCTAGGTCTTGACACTTAGTTGTTCGGTAATAGCGAATTTTATTTTCATAATATTTAATTGTAAAAGCTTTTTTTTCCGCGTAGTTTAGCCTGCTGCTGGAAATGTTGAACCTTGGAAAGAATTTTTACAGGATTGTCATCATTTCCTATTTTCCTTCGAACTGTTTTCGTATCCATCTTTTGAAGTATGTTAATTCGTATTGACTGATAATACTTCATGTATTTTTTATCATTTATATTGCATTTCATTACTCAATAATTTCGTTTTTCACAATTTAACATGAACATGTCGCCATTAAACAGATAATTAGTCTAGATATTACCTTTGACCTATACCTTTTGCCACTATTTATTTAATTAGCTAATTAATTAACAAAGAATGGAGACCAACAAGTTTCAACACAGTTTTAGGTTTAATTTTGGCTTTGTTTATCTAAATCTCCAGGATTATTGGTTAATCTAACAATATCCGTGACCAAGGCCTCTATTCAATCACGTGGATTGTATGTTTACTGAAACAATTGATTTCAATTATTTCTTGAAAAGAAGTGGCTTTGTTCAATGTTAAATTTTACGTTTTTTATTCAATGGGTATACACCCATTGAAATTTCGAATGATTTATTCAAAATTTGCTCAAAATACCGTAAAATGAAATTAGTCCATTTAGATTGAAACGGAAACAATAAAAGCATTCCTATGACTCGAACACTATTGATAGCCATGATCTCGGTATCCTCCTATTTAAAATCACTGAAATTACTATCATATTAAATCCCTTAGATCTTAAGGGCAATTTAAAAGGATTTGCCATACATATAAGGGACAATTACTTGAGCGTAATAGATTTAGAATTTAGAGCGTAAGATTTTTTCTAATTAATTTGCATATTTTATTTAGAATGTTACATTTAAATTATGATCCGTTACCTCTGGTGATAATCAATTAAGTTTTAATCCGAAATAAAATTTTAAACATAAAATTCCAAAATTAATCTATATTTTTTCGAGTGCACAGCATAATTCTTACACCTAAGGTCACTTCACCAGGAACGCGCGGTTGTAAATTCACAAACATTCGTTGTTTACTGTAGCATCCATTATTATTATTAGTATTTTGCAAAAATAAGAGTATTTTATAAATATAAGTAGAATAAATCGGGGAAAAAGTATTGCAGTTCAAAGAACAAATTACTTACATTCTTAAAAATAGCACATTAGTGCATCAACACACCGATGCCAGCTAGCGCCTTTGCCAGTCGCGTTACATTTCCTGAAAAACGTCGAAGGAAACTTCGTCATGGCCTGTTTGGCGTTATCCAGTGTTCCAAAATTTTTGCCTTTCAAGCTCCTTTTTGTTCTTGGGAACAAAAGGAGGACCTCCTGGTACCACATCGAAGCTGTAGGTCGGCTGGCGTGACGTCCAAGAGATCACGCGAGATTGCCTTCTTCCAAAAGAGCCTTGGGGGCCATCTCAGTACGGAACTTTCTCATGGCTACATTTACTGTAAGAATGCGATTCATTGTGCTTTCGGAATATTGCACTGACCGGACAACATACGGTCAAGCGTGGATCGGAATTGAGCACGTCTCTCATTTTTTGCACATTTTCATCGCACTGTGACGGACATCCAGGGCGTTCCTCGTTGTCAACCTCCGGTCTACCCTCCCGGAACATCATGTGCCAGCAAATAAAAATTTCTTGGGACATTGTTTCATCTCCGTAAATATTCGTAACAATAGTCATGGTCTCCAAACAAGATTTTCAGAGCCTAACATAAAATGATACCTCTCCGTGGAACGTAGTATCGTGAATTCAAGCTGCAACCCTTGAACAGGGGTTCATCTTAGCAGCGATCAGCGCCTTGTAACGGTCCGTATATAATTAGCGCGGGTCGCGTTGATTTCCCAAGATCTCCCAACTTTTTTCCGCTAGATCGCCCCACTCCTACCACCTGCGTCGGCGAAAAGAAATCATTCTATTTATTTTTGGTTCAGACCCTTTACATACCAAGGATGTATACAAATATAATCCTTTTCACTGTAATTTAAAAAAAATGAATTTTATCAAAGTCATTATACTGTGGTTAAAAAGGATATAGACCGTTAAGTACTGTAAAAGCCCTTTAACTCTTTTCTCTATAAGCACTCCATAATTAATAATCTGACCTTAAGCACACGCCTAACAGTTTTTAGAACTATGTAGTTAAAATAGGTAATACGGGCATGAAGAATAGTAATAAAAATATACGAAATTGTTTTTTTTTAATTCTTAATCTATCGTCGTTTGAATAAAAGTGATATGATTTAATGCAAAATAAAATAATTAAAACACAAGTATTTGTAGTAGCATCATACAAATGCATAAATATTTGTATGATGCTTTTACAAAAAATTTAAAATCATTTCATCTTTCGAAAATGTGGAAATTATCGTGTAGAAATTTTGTGAATATTTTAGGCCTTCTCATCCCTGGCTCTTTCCTTTGACTATAGATTAAGCCAGACTCTGTCGATCCAAGGTTATCGTCGCTACTCTTAAACTGCCTAGTAAGGGCTCCGTTTGAATTAATAAAGCGATAGTGGTCTTAGCTTATTTTTTAGCCCAAGTATTGGCTAAGAGGTGGAGAGATCACGGGCTCGGATATCGTAGGTGTAACTTTTCTCGAATCAAATACCTTTATATTATGTATTTATTATGGACCTCCTAGTTCATTCATTTGCATCCTTACATGTCAGATTTTAAATGCATAGCGGTTCCATTAAATAGCTCCATGCATGACAATAGGTATTTATGCAAAGCAAATATTTCGCTATTATTTTCGTACGGGTTAAATAACCATAGCGGCTCATAATTTGTTTTCACAAAATAATGGATACGTACTTCATTGTGTATATGAAAGTAGAATATTTGTATTTATGACGTCACAAGATTTTTGGAAAGCTTTTACGTCGGAATTCTAAATTAGAAAGAAGTGGGTAAATATATTTTGCCTGGAGGTAACACAATTGTATTTAGAATGCGTTAGCAGGTTCGACGATTGAATAACAAAAAGGAAATTTTTTCCCGCTATTCTTTAACGTCTCATTTCCTTATAGAGCGCAGCACTTTGTCGTTCGTCAACTATTTAGTCCTCTTCGTCGGTTAATGTTTTGCAGAAATTATACTTTTTAATCTAAATTACTACATTGAATTTCTTTTTGAAATTTTCTTTATCTTTCTATTCTGGCATTCGTCCTTTTAGTCAACTATTGTGGTAGTGTGTTCGTATTGGACCTTTTCATTTTCAACTCTCAGTGATTTAACCTATTTTTCGAACTTCCACCCAAATGGATTGGATAAGAAATTGACGAACATCCGTTCTTAATATTTCGAATCGTCAATGTGGAAGCTGTTATTTTATTTGTCTGAGCATTGCATTGCTAAACACTCATTTTTTTAAATCTTAATTTCATTAAAATTTAGGTATTATTATACTAGTTTTTGTAGCTTGTACTGTCAATCTGGTATATGCCATTTGTTAAAAGAAGATTTCCTTTAATATTCGAATCTTCTTTGAAATCTTTTCCTTTGAATATTCTCCAATCTGTCTTTGAAAATCTTTAAAATGTCTATCGTAATGGAAAGTTTTATGCGCTAAAATAATTGTTCAAGGAACTCTCAAGATGGAATATTTTATCTGTTTTATAGACTCTCAATGAACAACGCAAATTCACTGTCAATAAAAAACCCTCGTAATTTTTGTGACATCAAGGTCAAAGTACGTAACTGAGGTATTTTACTCGTATTTCGAATAAAATATATCATCTTCTTTATCTAGGCTTTATTTTCCTTCCATGCATGTATGTATATATATATATATATATATATATATATATATATATATATATATATATATATATATATATATATATAATAACACACATGTGTATATATGTGTGTGTGTGTGGGTCGCGCTAGTCCGGGGATAGAGCAATGGACTACTGACCGGAGGGCCCGGGTTAGATTCCCGAGCCTCTCTGGGCACCTGCAGCTCCACCCAAGCTATGTGATTATTCGGATACCCGACCTGAAGAAGGCCTCAGAGAAGGCCGAAAGCACGAACTTCCTAAAATGTGTGTCCTTCTACGTGTTATCTATTTTATTATGTGATATGTTGAGCCTTAAAGTGTAATGCTGCTCTCATGAGCGCAACATCATATATATATATATATATATATATATATATATATATATATATATATATATATATATATATATATATATATATATATATATATATATATGTATGTATGTGTGTGTGTGTGTGTGTATATATATATACATATAATGCGTTTACATTCATAAATAAATGGGAGATTTTCTGGGATTAGTGAAAGCAGGAGAAAGTAGGGTTGGAGAGGGCGAGAAATCTCAAAGGGATCCTTAAAAATCTCTTTCCGTCTTTTTTTGAACTCCCTGTCACCTTTTGTTAACCGAAGTCTTTTTAACCAACCCAAGGCCCACCCACTCGTTCACTCACTCTCTCCCCCACTTTATCTTCCTTTTAAAAATACCCCTGTATTTCTTCGAGCATTTCCCTCCCGCCCCTTCCGACCTTCTCCGCGGACCCGCCTCTCCATCTTTCCCCCTTCTCTCTGTAATGGTAGAAACCTGCATTAGTAATGAAAATGTGACCTGCGAGAGGGAGAAAAGGAGGGGCAGGGGGAGCGGCTTGAGGCACTCGGGCGGCTGGATTAGAGGGAGGGGAGAGTCACAGTAGCCCTGCGCACGCTGCCTTGTGCACAGCCTCCCCCATCCGAGGGTGGAGCGGGGGCTTCGGAGACGTCCGCCGAGGGGCTTGGAGGAGAGCGGGGAGGGGGGTTTGTGGATCGTGGGACGGGGGAGGGCGTCGTGCCCGCGGAGCGTGGGGAGGAGGGTGTGTGTCAGGGTTGTGTTAGGAAGTGAGGTCGCCCCGGCACGGGGTTACATTGTTGGCCCAAAAGACTGGGTGAAAGGGGTACCATTGTCGGCCTTTTCCGGCGATGGACGAAGCATCCCAGCCTCCCCCTTCACCCACCCCAGTGCCTCTCACCCTTTCATCTCCCCCGGCTACACACCCTAAACTCCCCTCTTTACCCTTTCGTCTTATCACCCCACCCTCCCCTTATTTTTCTTCCCTTGCCCTCAAAACCACACCTTATACGCACGCTCCCCTTTAGCACTTAGCCCTGGAAGGAATCCACGGCACTCGAAATGGAAGGATGAAGGAGTCTGTGCTTAAAACGATTCGGAGACTCCGTGGAAAATGGTCCCTCCATTATGCGGGGTTTTCTCTGCTCCTCCGGACCCACCCCTTTCCCTTCACCTTCTTTCTCTTCTCTCTCCCTCGCTCTCCTTCGCCTTTCGTATTCGTGACTTTCTTTCTCAGTGATTCCATTTCAATCCACCTTCTGGTGGCCTTTACGGCAGAATTTCGAAAAATGAGTTATAATTTTAAGTTAGTTTCACCCCCTGCTGTTTCCTGTTGTGATTCTTTGACTATTATTATCATTATCCCTTCTCTTATTACTGTTGTGGGGGTTCCAAGATACCGCGGGTCAATACCGTAGGCATTGGTGCGAATAGTTTTTCCTGCCCTCCATATTTCCCGCCAGAACGTCCCTCCTTTTTACATGACCCTACCCTACTAGAGTTCGTCACCTCACTTTCACAATTCTCATCATTAACGGGTGAATTTTAATATTGGCCATCCAGATATCTTCGCACCTCCGAGAACTGGTTCCTTTTTTTAGGCATAAATTAGGAAACGGCATGAGTATAAGCATGAATAAAAATATTGCTAGCTACAATAAAAAATTGCCTCAAATATATAATAGATTGATATCTGCTTGGCAAAATTCTCCAGTGAGAAGTATTACTTTTATTGAGTGTACGAAAAACATTAGAAGCATAAAATTGCACGTGATGAATTGAATCTTCTAATTTCGCAACCATACCTCCTTGGAAAACACATGTAATGTGGACTTCACTTTCGAGTTATGAGGTTAGCAAGTTCTATTTTTTCTTAAACAAAATATAAAAATTTCTGCTCTAATTTCATAGATATCCTTGATCTGATTCATATTCTGACGAACTACAGTTTTTAATTGAGCTAAGTTACGGTTTTCGTTTTTATTGCATTAATAAAATATGTAAAGATGTGTGGCGGTGCTAAGTATAAATATACCTTTGTACATAATAAACACATAAAGTAAATAGAGTTGGTGAGTTTGGCTGGAGAGATTATAAAAAACATTATGACGCTCTATGAATGCGGCGTGCCGGAAATAAAAGACTACTGAAGGAATAATATCATTATAGAAAATCTCCAAAAATATTGAAATGCGGAATGAAGAGAGGAAGCATAATAAAATGATCTAAATAACAGCAGCATGTTTCATCTCTTATTAAAACTAAAGAATATTTTACTGATTAGGCGTTTCCTTGTGAGGTGGAATTATATTTATAACATATTGGGAAATAGTTGAGTGGAAAATTATGTGAGTGGATCAATACTTGTCCAATGAAATTTCATTTCAAGATTTGCCCAAAGGAAATTTATACTCAAATAACTGATCTTTACTTTATAGTTAATATTGTTATTGCATTGCTGCTAAAACCCCACGCTAAAAATGCAAAAAATTCCTATATATGTCTAACTCGGATTATTGATGAATGTATTGCAGGCATTGAGAATGATATTTTATCTGGAAATTTGGATCCGTAATTTATTTACTTTGAAATACGATAAAAAAGGTATCCATAGCATGAATTTAATAGTGGGTATTACATGATGTAAATGTGCATACAAATATTATCTTAAGCAAATAAATACCTGATCTCATAGAAGCTAGGAAGGCTTAAAACGGACGATTTCTAAGTTATCTTGGCTTAATAAAAAGTCGTTTTTGTTTTCAATGTGGTACCTATGAAGTACATATAGTCGTGAAGGACCTATTTTTTGTTTATGAATATTTATTAATCATCCATATCATTTGTTGCTCTCATTCGAAGATGCTGAGCAGATAATATTGAATGGCTTTTTTTGTTTAGTTACTCAGTCTGCTCTTGAAAGAAGCAACTGTCCTCCGGATAGAATTGTCTTATTTCTGATTCTATATTCACCTTGCGTGATAACTAGTTTTCAAGGGACATAGAATCCATCCCCATCAGCATCGCCTACGAAGTCCTTTCATATTCCCAAAAGACAAGCACTGTGTAACCTTTCCTTGACCGCCTGTCTCCTCGTCCTTTCAAAATGCTCTGCCCCCCCCCCCTCCCAACACGCACGCCGTGCGTCAATTCCATACCCTCAGCTGCCCAGGGTTTCCCACAGAAACACCATTCTGCCACTGTCATCCATCACGGGCCCAGGCGGCCATGAAACCTAGCCAGGCAAGTGCGATTATCTATGCGTCTCAGAGGAGATATAATCCATTGATTAAAATGTGTGGTTTTGAGGGTTGGGAGGCGTTGGGGAAGAGAGGGGAGTACACGAGGGGCGTGCGCTGCCCCCCAGTGGTGGGGGCGGGAGCTCGGGGGTTGAACCTAAAAGGGGTTAGTTAGGGGGTCGGGCGGTGGGTCGGGGAATGCTCTTCTGGTGGCGGATGGGGGCAAGCACGAATGTTTGGTGTGGGGTTTAAGGAGGCGTCATCGCTTTGGGAGGGGGGCGAATGAGGGCATGGTCCCGAGGGTTGATCTTATTTCTCGCCCAAGACTTGCGTGTTGAAGATCAGCCGTCTGTTCTTTGTCAAAGGCCGCTCGAATTCCCTCAGGATCCTCCTCCATCGATGCATTATTCCAAATTTATTTTACAAGTTTTATATACGCATATGGTTATCTGTTATATTAGCGGTATGGTAAATTAGAGAGCCTTAATTTGCACGTCAATTTTTAATCTCGCTTTCCTTTTTTAAAGAAATTTTCCTCCAAAAATCTATTATTTTCATGAATTTAAAAAGGCGTGGTATGACTTCGTATGTTTTTCAATGGCCTCACTGACGAAGTTGATTATTTGCTGCTAACACATCTGACTTGTTGACGCTGACACATATATTTGCTGAAACAAGCAAAACTGTTGCAATTTTGCCAGAAAGCTTTCAAAGAAAATTTAATATCTGTAATTTACATCGACTCATGCTCATGACTAATATAAAATGTTCCTTGTTTATTTTCACTGGGTTAGCTATTAAAGTGTTCATAAATAACCAAAGGATGCACAATGTAATCGTAAATCGCATTACTTACGTTAAAACTACCCCAAATCCACTTTTCATTGAATGAGAAAGATATTCTTATGCATTGTTTTAATTGAGTGTTGGCTGCATAAACATGTTATCGTTTTGTGTTAATTCTCTTTTCTCTAAGACTAGTCACACATTCAGCCAGATTTTTATGACTCCTGTTGTTATTATTGATGCAGAATTGTTGACCAATTAAACGGTTAATGGTCACTTGTAGAAAAAACATTGTGATTTCGTTGGATAATCTTTTACTAAATATAAGTCCCTCATTAAATCAAAAAAACGTAGTATTATTATAAAAAGATGGAAAATTAAACTCTATTTTGGTTTCATTAAATAGTTACATGTATATTTTGTACAGAATGTAGTCTCAATGATAAAACTACGTAAATATTTCCGAGTTAAAGCTTACAATATTTTCGTACTTAAATTGCTATTTAATATGCATATATTCTTACAGCTTTACAAGTTACTGAGGTTTAAATTCTGCTTTGTATAATTCCAGATGTGTTATTCCAATCGTTGTGAAGAGATAATGTACGATAATTCACTGAGGATCTACTTTAGTATACGATTTTGTTTAACTTTAAGAATTTTAGCTTCAATTTTCTTAGCATTGATTTGATATGTGCTTTCCAGTAAGAGTTATAAATGAGCATATGACAATTGCTTGTATTTTAGGATCCATTCCTTCGTATCTCATATACCTTTTCCTCTTTTTGCAGGTGAGTGCTGACACTTCTCCACTTGAGAGTAGAGTGGCTCCTGTTTAAGTAAGAATAAAATTAAAACGATATAATTTACCTTCAAGTTGTAAATTAAAGGTTGATTATATAGCATGAAAATGCCGATAAACTCAACAGAAATGCGTAAAGTTGGTCTAGAAAGCATTTACATTAAGTACTTTATTCCAATGTTTTCGTTGATTCCGTGTTAACGAAGCGAGCATTATCTCAGGAAGTTTTAAAAGGCTAGATAATTATTTCATTAATATACATTCCAGATTTTCTATTGCTAAACAAAAGTTTCTTTTCATTATAATAATGTTTAAATTAATGGGCATAGTAAATTTGTATGTAAAAGAAAAATATATCTTCTTACAGTAGGGATTTGGACATTATTTTCGTAGCCTGACTGAAAAAAATGGATTTATTTCCTCAATGAATAAAAAAGTCATAGGGGTTTGAATCATTATTATATTTTTAGTTCCTCCCATTTATTTCGCACTAGCATTATCTGTTTGGAGACACTGATTCAGCTCGAGTGTTGATGAGTGAGTATGATGATAATGGCGAGAATGAACGAGTGAAGAATGTCTCATAGCAATGAAGCCATTTCTAAGTCCGCAGTTATTTTTTTACAAGCAAACTTTTAACTGACAGAAAATAGATTAACTAACGATGTCTCGTGTATTGGAAAAATTCATTATGCTCGAAACCTTTTGTTGGTGATTTTAGTTTTGAATTGAATTTTTTTAATATTTTTTTTCAATGATGGCACTTCAGTTTTTATAAAAGTTAATGGTATTCCCAGAGGCACGAGGGTGCGAAGTAGGTCACTAAGTCCGGATATTCCAAAAATGTCAACTGAAAAATGTCAATTTCACAGCGACTAGTTTTTAAAAATGACGCGATCGCTAAAAGAAAAGTACGTCATACGTTTCGGAAAAGTACGTCATCGGAGGCATTTGCTATGTAAAACATTTCTCGGGTATTTGAATCAATTCCTTAAATCAGTATTTTGTATTTTTTTTTATTCGTTGCAAATGTGTTCAACTGCGTTCTTGGCATATAATTTCCCCTCCATGGTAAATAATTTCCAACTAGCAAAGTCACAAACTTAATTTTGAAAACGATTTTTTTGAAGCACCGCCTTTTCTCAATGTTTACAATTCGTCTAAATTCAACCATTACAGGAAGTCTATGCCATCGAGATTGCACTATCCCAAAGTATCATACTTTTCAAAAATTTATCATTTGTTATTAAGAATATATTAACATGGTGTACTTTTATTAAGGGAAAAATGTCATGAAATATATTTGATTGTCAAAGACTCTAATGTGGTTACAGAAATAGCATTAGGAAGTGTGTATTTTCAGATCGCCATGCGTCATCAGTCCTCACGTCTTGCATTAATCGCAATTGACTTCAGTTTAAGTGCACTCCTCTTCATTTCAATACTCGTACTTTTTGCTTTCTAACTTGGAAATCAATTCCATTTTATAATTTTTGTTACATCTCATGCAACCAACTTATTTCCGAATCCTTCATTTCAAAAATTTGCTCATTTGCTTGATTAATTTGCCGTTTGCAGAACATCTTGGGCTGAATGATGCCATATCCTAGCTTTGCTAAACTGGAACGATATTGGAAACTCCTTTTAAGTCTTTTAAGTGTAAAATGTTTTTCCTCGGGCAAAGCTAATTCTCAATCATTACCAGTATTTCAATCTAGGATTTGTTTACTGCAGCTACTCCATTCTTGTCTATTTAAATGCAAGGCTGCATTTTCTTGTGAGAATAATATGGTGATTCCCCGTTGCCTTCTACACCGAAGTACTACGGCCGATTGCGTGAACTTCACTCTCGCCCGCAGCAGTGGCAGCTGATGCCTGGCCTACCCACTCGGTCTGCGCCACCAGTGCCCAATGGTGAAACTGCTGCCTTTCACAATGGGTTTAGGGTAGCTTTTTAGAAGGAGTCTAATTCTCTCGTTACCTAGTTTCGAAATACCATATGTTAACCTAACCAATTACTAACCTATATGTTAACCAATACCTAATGTATATGTATTTTATCTGTCAATGTGCGTTTGCCTAATTCCGGGAAACCATTAATAATTTTTTTCTAAGCTGAAAAATTTTCACCCGTCACGCGAATCAAACCATCGACTTTCGGCTTCCGGCAGAAACGCTACCTCTGGTCTATCCCCGCCCCAATTCTCAATATAATGAGAAAAATAAACGTGCTTACCATCAGGTTGGTGGTAATATCGTATTTCTTAACTGATTGTCATTGAGAGTGATGAGTACGTAAAAATTGAATATCCACCTTATCTTTTCCTGTACCTTTTCACCTCGTGTCGTATTATATGAAGTCCTGTGTAGCACAGATTTAAAGATACCTCTAACTTGAATGGCCATTTTTTGAATAGAGATATGCTAGTTTTTGGGATTTAAATTTTTTTTGGATAACCTGCCGTGTTAAATCCTGGAACAATACAGCGAGGAAATCGAAGCGGAATTACCATTAGTACTTGACAGCGATAAAAATACTGAATCCACGCCACCCGAATTGAACCATAAGTCAGGTTTGCAATCATCATTCACCGAATGAGCATCTGCACCCGCGAGATCACGATCCCCTCCGCCCCCTAACCATTGGACCAAATAGTGCAATGGGAACTCCACTCCTGGAGTCTGGGAAATAAAAAGTAAATTACCGCATACTCGTTGACTGTGTGTGCTAGTTGACGAAAAAAACAGCTCGGGTGCCGAGAGCGAGTTAGTGTTTTGTGTGCATACATTTTTTTTGGCCGCTCACCCGGGCGGGCCGCTGGGCGCGCACCAACTTCCATGCAGAGAGACCCAGAGAGGAGGCGGTGGAAAACATCGGCGCAGGCAAATGCGCCGTCCACAGAACGTAATATCCCGTCAGGAAAACGACTAATGCCCGGTCTTCTCCCTTTCAATGTTACGCAACATTCGAAACGTGAAAGGAATGAAAAGGATCGAGGCAGTATGTCCAGAGAAAGAGAGGCGAGTTTAGGGAGGGGCAGACGGGAGGAGGGGGAGATTAGGGTGGCGGGGAGAAAGAGCTACAGAGAACGAATCGCGTTCGTATGACGTGGAACATCATCGGTCGGTACACGCGTCTCTTCCAGCGTCGGCGGGCGCAGAAAGGAAAAAAAAGAAACGCTACAACGCCCCTTTGGAATGGTCGAAAAGGGGAGCTAATAATGGGGGAGGCAGGGCATCGGGTGAGGGGAAGGTTGGGAGGTTCGTCGAAGAATGAAAATGACTGCTGAAGGGAAGGGGAGGTGGACATGACGAGGGTAGCGGAGGGTGATAGGGGAGATTGTGGTTTCTGTCGCGTCCCTAAGGCATGGGAAATTGGAAGGTCGGAGTTGGAACTGGTGCGCGAAGAAGTCATAGCACTATGGAGGTGCTGTTCAGTTTCGATAAGCGCCCTAATGTTCGTGAGGATGTGATCACCGAAGCATGAAGAAGTTTGGAAAAAGTTGAATTGCCGGTGTGAATTTAGGGCTGGCGTGCATCCTAAGGATATCTCCGGGAGTAAATATTATGAATTGAAAAGTGTCAGCAAAATGGATAATATATACAGAAAAGATACATCGGAAATCAAAGTTCTCTATAAGATAGTATACATATATAACGCATTCCCAAGCGTAGTAGTGAAAGATACGTCGGATGCAGAGGGTAAAGATGCAGTCTATGAAACTGCATTTGCTTTTCCCTTTTAAAATTTTCAACTTTTTTGTATTTGCTTGAAAAATAATCATTTGATATCAGAACTAGTTTTCTCAATGCATACGATGCCATCCATAGTATGAGACAATTTGACACTAGGATTTACGCGGTATTGCAAAGACCGTGGAAGATTTCTGTCTTTAGATAATTCTGAATATTTCAGTTAGGCCCTGAAAATTCCATTTAGGGGATTTGAGAGCCAGTTCTTTCATAAAACTGGGATCATATACCTAATAACCAACACATTCCTTTTGAAACCTGTTTTCTCTTTCAAAGATAAGGGTTAATCATGGACTATAAATAAATTACTTTCTTTCTTGCACATTGGAAAATATCCACAGCAAAATACGGGAATATTTTGTAACCCGTAGAGCAGCTTGTGAAGTGAGGAGCAGAAAATTTATTGGAAAATACTTTCTTGACCGTTTCACTACATCATGACGTATGATAATTCAGAATATAGAAGTAAGTGCAAGTTGACGGACCATGTCCAGAAAATAAAAAATTGGAATAAAATATTTCAGGAAGTCAATTTGAGTTTTGAAATATTTTCAGAGAAATGTACCGTTGTGAGAGTTCATTTCATCAGAGCTCGAGCCGCGAATCATCCAATTCCAAAATTAGAACGCGTTTGATCTTGAATGCGAATCCGAAAGAGCATAAAAGTTTATGAGAGCGAGAAAGCCGGAAAACGTAGCTCTTAAGTCTTACATCCGGATCGAGGACAAAATCCCAATGAATGGCAAATCTGGACTAAGAGAGAAAGAGCATTTGCGGTCAGGGCTTTGGTCATCCAAGTTTCAAGGGGAGAGAAAAAAAATTGAGGCGGTGTTCGTGATAGGAAACAGAGAATTGGACCTGGCTAGAGGACGTTGTGCTCGGGTTGGGAATGTGTGTTCCTTTTTGTGATACTTACGGACGAAACCGTTGGCTGGGGAAATTGCGGTCCTTAGAGCGTAGACCACTGTACACTCTAAGCGACCGAAAATGAAATAAAAAGATGTGAGTGGGGCGAGTTCTAGGGGGAATGGAACCAGTGAGATGAGTCCGTGGACGGGAGGCACGCGGATGATAGTGCGCTGAATGAAAAGGATTAACAAACCCAATTTCCATATGATTTATGGCTCTCCTCCGTAATAGTTGGCCATTCAATCGTGGGAGAGCAGTGCTTCAATTTGGTTATTATCGCTCCCCCATCCCTAATTTGCGCTCGAAGGCACGGTGCGCTCATTCTCTCGCGCCCCTCGTGGCCCTACGGCTCGGGAACGAGTGTGGGAAGGAGTTGGAAGCTGTGATGAGGGAGAGAGGGGAGGATTATACAAAAACGTATGCGCCAACCCCTCACACGCACATGGGACGTGGTGACAAAAGCGCCGATAAAAAAAATCAGAAAAGAACTCAAAAATGAAATAAAAGAGTCTCTCACTTCTTGACATTCAAATTTGATTGACTGACGCTTTGGAAGAGGGATTTTGAGCGGTTCGGATTAGATTTCCCCCTTCTTTAACAATAGCCAAGTATCGTCCGGAAAGCCTATAGTAACTGGAAAAGCTTTTAGTTCAATAGTGGAAATCTTAGGGATTCCCCTCATTGTAAGTCCTTGACAATTGGATGTCAAATTTGATTGAGAGGTCCTCCAAATACAGAAAATGTGCTCATAGATTTTCAAAGGTTTTATTGTGCCTAGTAATTATTATAACAAAAAAATTATTCAATTTAATATTGTTGAAGCAGTCTAATTTCCCAGGCAACATTTTGTTTGGTTTTGCATATGATCAGTGTGAACATACAGAATTGACATATCCAATCAGAAGTCTTTAAAGTAGCACCCGCCGCTTCCAGCGAGTTTTTCCACGTCACTTTTAGGGATGGCAAGTTCATCCATGGAAACCATGCAAACACATAATCTGCATTCCCTGTCCAACAAAGCCTTCACTTTTGCAAGGTTTTCGTTACTTTTTGAGATCGAAGGGCATCCTGAACGTACGCCGTCTTCAACATTTTCTCTACCCTGCCGTGACAACCAGTATTATTTAAAAACACCCGATCTGACCATGGCATTGCCAAAATAAGCTGCCTTGAGCATATCATGAGTTTTTGCCAGTTTTTCCCAGTTTCACGCAACATTAACGGCATAGAGCTGTTCCAATAACCGGTTAATGCCGGAGCATATCGAGGTCACGTTATAGAGGCTTCGCAAACGGTCTCCACTCCGCAAACGTTGGGAGCCAACTGCCACCGGCCTCTAGCCTTTCCTGAGACTCACCTCCCCCGAAGCGGGCCAGAGAAACCCCCGCCCGTCCGTCCGTCCGTCAATCTGGGAAAAGTAAATCATACTACTTTTGGGACAGGCCTTGCATTAGATGAAAAACGTTACCACACCTATGAAATAAAATGCGTATTTCCGGGAGAAAAGCGATCCATGATTTACATCTTGCGTCTATCGGTTGGGCACGCGTCTACGGTGTGTCAATGGTGTGGGGTGGTGCTCAAGGTGAATAAAATAGTAAGTTAACGTGAGACTTTGAGTTATTTGCACTTATAGTACAAAATTGATATGATTAGATGGAATAAGTGGGTCATAAAACTGCATTTATTATTCAAGCACTGCAGTGAAGTCGAAAACCGGTGTGATAAGTGATGTTCAGGCTCACATCTTGCGTTGTTATGTACGACTAACAGATCAGGGTGGTGGGACAATTTCCTTCCCCTATACTCTCTGCAATTTGCCAGTAAGATCTGAATGGTATATTTTCAAAGCCTGTGATTGAGTGAGACAGGGCTTCACCTGATTCCGAACTAAAGTCCTTAGATCTATAGGTAAACGCTTAAAAGGTTCTCTCCATGTTTGGTACTTTTATTATTTTTTACTTCTGGCATTTTTATTTTTTTTCGTACTTTCTCATTGATTTTTCTTGAATATGATATTTAAATGGAATTATTACTTTTTAAAGTCGTAATTCTTAATTTAGACCCTCATGTGTTAAAGTTATTCCAGTTAAAGTATTCAATAAACTTCTTGTTTTCTTTAATCGAACGCATTTATTTGATATAAATCAATTTGGTTATTCTTTTTATATAGATCGAGTTCATTCTTTAGACTGATGAAAAAATATTGTTTGTTCCACTTGTAAAACTATAAAAAGACAGCGTAAAAATTTTACTTTTAACCCATGGTGTTGATTGGAATAAAGGTTTTTTTACGTGAAATTATTTTAATTTTTTGCTTTCTCATTAATAATATCCAACCGGTATTAGCGTTAAATAGATACACTTACAAATATAAGGAGTTTTATTGATAACTGTCATTTATCGTAGCCAATATTTTATTTAGGAGAAATAGTAGTAAAATCTTCGTTTTGCGCCTCATCTAGCGTTTTTTTGCGATATCAAACATATGAGAAAAAGGACATATGAATACGTGGTTCAGGATCAGACGGCAATACATTTATAAAAATAAGTAACGGTGAGGTTCCGATAAACCTAATAAGTTACATTAGAGGATGCTTACATTTACACGAACCAAACCTCACTTAACGGGCACTTAAAAATTTTATTCGATATAATTTACGATGCATTTGAACTTCGATTACCATTTCCAACAATTTCAAAGCGTCGTTCTTTATTTAAAATTCCAGTCACATTCCAAAAATTAGCGCCAATAACATTGAGATCCTCATTGTAATCATCTCTGGTGACATATATTTTGACGGGTTTCAGTCAACATTACAATTGGTCGGCGAATTTTTTTTTATGATTTGGTCTCCACAAGACTTTAGAGTAAAAATTCCATTGATAATTGTCAAATTTACCACTAAGTTCGATTTAAAACCTTTTTGTTGGCTCTCTTGTTTTGATCTTGAGGCGACTGTTCATCCATTTATGATTTTCTGGCAGTGTAACCATATTTTTATTTGTGTTGACTAGTTAAAGGAATGAAATATGCGGTTTATGGGCCCCATATGACAGAGACCTGCCGGCAACACGATTGATTGATGGAATTGTTTCGTTCGGGCTAATTTTTCTCGCGAACAGGAAATTGCAAAATAGACCGAGGGATAGCCGATGGGTGCCACATTACAGTAGGTCTCATGCTTATTTTTTTCATGTATTTCTTGCTCCAAAGGTATTTCACCTGACCACGGTAAAGGCAATGGCGTGAATGAAAAATATTTATGAGAGTTATTATTGATCTCGTGGAGATCATGGTTTTAAGAGCAAAATGTTAGGTCTATCATATTGAAATATTGTTATATTTATTGTGTTTTTTTTAATTAATGTCTGTTATTCTACGAATAATTTACCCCATTGATGAGAAGGTATTATTATTTAATCTGCAAATGAATCGAAAGGGGATATGTAAATAGTTGCTGATTTTATTAGGAATAGTAAGTGATTATTAATTTCGTCCAAGTCTCTTTATTAGTTTGCAAAGACTCGAGATAAAGGTGCATAGGGGAGTTTTGAATATAGTTTCATTGTTAAATCAATATTTAGCCCTCTGTACAGAGATACGAATTTAAAGCTTAATATAGAATAGCCGCCGTAAACTAAGGCAGTGACTCGAAGTTTCAACATAAGAAAAGAATATTGTTTTATGTTTGCTGGAGTAAGCTCTATTTTTCCATGCAATGTGGGAATTCAAAGAAATAAAGGTGCAAAAAAAATCTTAGTTGCTAATAAAAACTCACTAAAATTCTTTTGTAGGCATTTAGTATAGCAATTTCTCACTCAAAATGCTCATGTTCTTTTGAATAACGATTTAATAGTGGCCTGGCACTTTAGAATTATGACTGACCTTAGAAAATATTGGATTTCTATACACTGAGACTGAGCGGGAAAAATTTTCTTTTCCTCCAATCTCCTATGTATCCATTCGAGGTTGAATTCGGAATTCGGGGGAACGTTTCAGACCAGGGGGAGTTGATTGAAAAGCGATTAGCGCGTAAATAATTGATTTTAATTTTCGCTTCATCCTCAGTTAGTTATGTAACATCTATCGCAATTTTTTTCCTTAGTAATTTGAAAACACTGGTTTCCGGTTCAGGTTTCCGGAAATTGCGAGAAGTCACGTAAAATTAATTGACATGCCTTTAGGCAATGGCATAAAAAAACAGTCTTTTCGCTCGGACTTATATTCGCGTGTTCTACAGGAGTTTTTCCCTTGCTTCATTGGCCGCTCGCGTGCCTGGAGGTACCATTTACCGAAGAGCGCATCGCATTTCAAAACCATCTCATTCTTATGGAATCTATAAAACAAGAGATGATGTATTCATATTTGATGTATAATTCTATACAATTATATACCCTCGACACCGAAATCTTGACGGCATTTCTTTCCTGCGTTTCTCGTGAAAATGAAAGTCTGGTTCCACATTTAAACCCTAGTTTTCACACATCTCCACTCCTGGGTTATCCAAAATCATAGAAGAATGGAGCGTACCATACAGGAATTGTATATTTTCCTTCATTATTCCATATAAATTCCTGTTGTGTGTGATAAACGTTTGTTCTTTCAGGCGGCCTTCTAAAATTATCGAGGAAGCGGAGTGAAACATTCGACTCATGATATTTAGGTTATGTGTATTAAGATAAATGGCCCCGGATAACGTGAACGGGGTGCATTCATTTTGCCTATTGCTTTTTAAAATCCATTTTTATCTTTATGCTAATATACCCACCGACGACGTAATTTTTTTGGTTCTATGTAAGCTAAACTTTGTGCACCTTTAACATTCTTGTTTCCAGAATCTCAAAATTAAGGTCTTCACATAACACGCTTTTTATTTGTTCCTCACAATCCTTTACAAAATGAGTTACTTTTTTTGTATCCTGTTTAATTACGTTCTTTTGTCCTTCTGTGAAGCACTTGGATATTAAGCAATGTGAGGTCTAGCTAAGGTGAAATATCACCTCTCCGTAAACCTTTAATATTTATCTAATCTATATATATATATATATATATATATATATATATATATAATCATCATAAACACATAGAAATATATAAATATCTATTTCTGTAAATCCTAGCTCTTCGTTCAATGAAGTTGAGTTACTAGTATCTTAATGCAACTTTGACAATATTCCAGAAGATTTTTCCTCATTATAATATCGGATGGTAATGTGATGCCTCGGTATTCCAAATGGTACCCCAATGTTGCGTGTTTCTACCCCAACGAATTTGTTAGTGCAAAGATTCAAAAATTTCGCATTTCTTTGCTGCACATTTATTTTTTATTCAATTGAAAATCTAACAACTGACACTAATATTGCACTGAGGAACGTATTCCTACAAGATATTTAAGTTGCTGAGATCTTGCTGTATGCTTGTGTGGCATAAATTCTCATGTGGTAGAAGATTTTACCTTCCAGGAAAACTGGTCGTTGATTATTAATTTTAAAGCTACTACCATGATATTCTTATATTTATTCTTTTTCACATTACTGAAATACTCGGAAAGTTTTAATGCCGTTCCCTTTGCTGGTCGAGTTCAACTGAGCCTGTAAAAGTGTAAAGTTTCATTTCACAGAAATTCATCGCTGCAAATTCTTCTTCATGGAATAATTAATTCATCATTTATTTTCTTTCCTAAGATTTGGCATATTTTACTGTACCCTTTGGTAATGTTGATTACGTAGAATAATTTCTGCTGAATAACCTCAATCTCACTATAAATTCACTCACCATCACCATTATTATTATGTATGTCCCTTTGGATTTTCGTATCTTATGTCCTAACATGACCCAATAAGTTAATAAATTTCTGTATAATTTTTTGTTAGCTATGTATTCAATTTACATTCTTTTATTACCCATTCTAACCTCTTCCTAACGCTTCCTTTTTGCCATAAATTTGCTCTAAGGCTCAGCGTGACTTCGTAATATTGTCGAAAATATATATCTGTAAAGTATAAGTTTCATCCTCGGGCAGTAATGAAAGAAAGACTGCGATTACAACCAGTATATTGATGCTCTAAGCGTAGTGGAAGGGCTTGTGCGTTTTGATGATACCTAGAGCTATCCTGCAATATTAGGAGAAATAATATTTGATCCTAATAGGTTCACCTTTTCCAGATAAGTGGAAGGGTAGGAGCTAGACGAAAGTTCGTCCACGCAGCGTCTGTTCCTCAGTGAGGCGGCTGTAAAGGCATCTGACCCCAGAGGGGCCGCCATTCAGAGATGGCGTCACGTTAAAAACTTTATCGAGGAAATCAATGGGAAAATTTTTCAAATATCATCTCAGGAACCGATTATGGACAAAATTATGACTAGAGTCCTGGCAACTATGGGAATCTGCTCCATCGGCCGTGTGTCTTGCCGGCAGTAGGAGAGGCAAGGATTTCGCGGTCGTTGTTACCCGAAATCCTGGACAAGCGAAAGTGACAGTAGCAGCACAGGAGGTACAGCGATAACAGAATCGTTTAGAACCGTTAAACATACTACAAGTTAAAGTCGGTGTGGAGGGTAGGAAAATTAGGAAGTATGAAGTAAGGGATGGAGAGAGGAAAGGTTGATGACAGGGACTAGGAGTAAGATTGTTAAGAAGAGGCTCATCAAAACTTTGATATGAAAATTATTGTTGCACAGCGCGTAAACATGGTCATTGAGGTAGGAAGACATGCATCTTTTTTGATGCTTTTAAAATGTAGAATTAGAAAAGAATGGGAAAGGTGACAGAGAGGAAAACAAACGAGAAAGCGCCAGGCATGGTTCGCGAGAAGAGGGGATTGCTGGGTGAAATCCAAAGGAGGCGGAAAAGATGTACCCCGAGCATATTGATTAGCTATGGGCTGTAAAGACTGTGATAGAGGGGAAATTTTTAGTCAAGTGGAGAAGGGGCAGGAATAGAATAGGAATATTGGTTTGGATGATGAGAGGAAGAAAGTATGTAGACTTGAAGAGAGACATTTTTTAATGTTATATGTTGAGTTTTGTTCTGTCAAGAGAGGCCAAGAAATTATCACGGTACCATTTGGTAGCTTATTTCCATCCAAAATCTACCTTAAAGGTTACTGTTAATAATATTTGATGCTCTCTACACTGATATTATTGCTACCTCAAACGAATATTTGTTTTTTATATATTTTACACATTAAAACCAATATTTCCAGTCTTTTTGACGTTTGTTTTATTTCGTTCAGTTAGGACATTAGAATCTTCGTGTTGTTTAATTATTTTGCCATGTACTTACGCACCATGAAACTAATGCTACCATTATCCTTATCAAATATAACGAATTTTGTTTCTTGACGCATTTTGCGCTCATTTATATCTTTCGCCTCAAAAAGATTATCTACATAGATCCTTATATCGCTTCTTAGCAAGAAACACTCGCTGTCGGCATTTTGAAAAACATTAAAATATCCCCCTCCAGCTATCACCACTACATCGTCCTTGGATCCATCTGTCACACATTTATTCATGGAAAGATTAGAAAGCCATCATGATCTAATGCACTCATTTTGTACATCACAACATAAAGGGGGTCATGGTAACCAAGTTGGGTTGGTTGGCTACCACCTGGAAGTTAACGGGTCCTTTTCCCGAGTACTGCCTTTGGAACGCCTTTGTTTCAGTTTGCAATCATTTGAACATTGATTTAAATCATTCGTGTCACGGGGAAGAGATATGGTGGGCAACGCAGAAGATGTAAATTCCAACCCATGAATTCACCCCACATCTATCAAAACTAAATGAGTTGAACCGTAGTTTATGCTTCACGCTATTTTTATTAAAAAACATTGATCAGTCATTCAGATAACACACATTCTTTTAACGTGCCATGAGTCATTCAAAAAGATTAACTAAAATTACCTTTATAACGTTTGACGTACGATCTTCAATCATAAAATTAAACATTCTTTCTTTCTTGTCGAAAAAAAATTCCAGCGTTATTTCTCAATGTTGACGTTCATTCAATGTTCTATCAGTCAAAATTGTATTCATCTGATATGTATCAGTAGCAGCACGGGTTAACGTAAAGTAATTGTCCTTTTTATGTCGTAATTTACGCTTGGTTTACCTTTATTTCCCCTCTTGCAGCTCTTGAGGATAATTTTCTTGGGGTTGACTTTTCTCTAAGATGAGGCATGATAACTCAGCGGCGATCACGAAAGTCTCAAAAATGAGTTGCAAGGAATAAATTACCATGCTCGGTACGATCCAGTTTTTAAGCTGTCGCATGGAAAAATATGCATCCCCACTGTAACGCTGGCTAGTAAAGAATCCACAGACAACTACTCGAAGCTATGAATAACATTAATGTTAGCTGGAATTTGCCTATTAGCTGAGAATTTGCCCATTTGGAAACTAGGTTTCCAAACTCGGTTGATTGGAACTTGCGGAGCAGCACAAGGCCCGTCTAATTATTTCAGTGGCCGAGCATGTAATGAGAAACTCTCGTAAAGCGTGTGTACTTTGCGTATCTCAGGAAGCTGAAGCATTAATAAGATTGAGGAACACTAGGGTCACAATGTTTGCCCCAACAAATCTATGCTTATCCCCTGCAACTCTTGCGGAAGCGGTATATCTTCCTGGGAGTGATTATTTGTTAATATTTCTCTTGTATTCTTCTCTTGGTCAAGATTTGTGTATAAGTAATGCTAAATGAAACTGCTCAATCAATGTTTTTTTCCCTCATAATTATTGATGCAAGAATTTTATCTTTTCTTGTGGCTGCGGGGACTTGTGTATCTAACATTTAGTGTGCAAATCGGTTCTAAACGAATATTCTTAACATAAAAATTACTTTTGGATGTTTGGAAATCAGGGGAATAGCGATGACTGAACCCGTACAGGTATCTAGTGTGTAAACGCAAAGTAGACAATTCTCACGTTTTATTTTGGAATTCAAGAATTATAATAATTATTTTAAAATTTTCAATTGAGTATCTCCTTCTTCTCTGTGCTGCTAGAGTTCATAAAATGCATTCTTTTAACTAATCCCGTTCGTTTTGTAGGAGTAGGCCCTTAAATAAGAAGACCGTTTGCCCATGAAATTTGAGCAACAAGTCATATCGATAATTAATTAATATCTACACAAATTAATTTGTTTAGAAGTAAAATATAATAATTATTAAATTTTTGCTATATTTTGCTATATAACTACCGAGTGAGCCATTTTTTGATGGATGTCTCGAGGGAAGTGAAAGGTTTTTCGTAAGGTCTCCAAAATATTAAATAAAGCCATATTTATTTTTATAATTAAAGTTATTAAATTATTTGAAGTAAAATTATTATTATTTTTCAAAATAATGCTCAGTCTTCCTCGGAAGAATGTTACTCTACTATCGTTTCTTCTGAGGAAGACGGAACGATGTTATCCTGGTTTTTTTATTCGTGAATCCGCCTACATATTAGCTTTCCGTTCTTTCAAAATTCCCACCCTTAACCGCCATCTTTCATTTCCCTCCGAGCATTCCCTCCAAACCTCCCCCCCCGCCCATACTTCTTTCCCCTCTCCACAGCAACCGCATATTTTCAGTCTCTCTTGAAGAGGGCCTCTGAGAGGGCCGAAAGATCGAACAATTTACAATGTGAGTGTCCTTTTAAATGTTGCTATTCTATTTGTGTCAGCCCATTATATATATATATATATCCCTCTCTCTCTCTCTCTCTATATATATATATATATATATATATATATATATATATAGTCAAACCCCTATATATATATACATATATATATATATATATATATATATATATATATATATATATATATATATATATAACGATTGTCCGGAAAAACTCATACGAGCGGCACAATAATGGGCTGACACAACATAACACAAATAGAAAAGAATAGACACATATAAAAGAACACTTACACGGTAAATTGTTCGAGCTTTCGGCCCTCTCAGGGGCCTTCTTCAAGAGAGACTGAAAATATGCTATGGATCAGGAGAGGGGAAAGAGTTATGGGCGTGGAGGGGAGGTGTGGAGGGGAGGTGTGGAGGGAATGCTGGGAGGGAAATTAAATATGGCGGTTAAGGGTGGGAATTTTAAAGGAACGGAAGGATAGTATGTAGGCGGATTCACGAGTTCTCACCTCTATGTTGGTAGCTGAATCAGGTAGGGATTCTAGGATGCTGAGGGAAAAACACTGGTCGAATGAAAGGTTGTGGGAATTGGCGTGTGAAGGGATAGGAAGAGAAGAGAGTGAGGCAGAATTACAGGAGTACCGGTGATTATTCATTCGGATGGATAAGGGGGTAATGCATTCACCTATGTAGAAGGAAGTGCAATGTTTGCATGATAAAAGATAAATAATATTTTTTGAGAGGCAATTAGCGTGGGAACGAGGTGGGGGGGCTATGAGGGGATGTAGGGAGGGGGGAGTAGGCATAATAAGAGGACAGGTTTTACATCGGGGGCGGTTGCAAGTTGGGGAAATATTGGGAAATTTGTCACGGGGGGACGCCAAAGGGTTGGTGGATCTCAGAAGGTTTTTGAGATTGGCGGGTCGTCTGTATGCGATAGATGGGCATTGGGGTAGTAAGGATGAGGTCGCGTCATTGTCATGTAAAATTGGAAACAGTTCTTTAAGGAGGGTTTTCAGTCTGTGTGATCCGGGGTAATAGGTGGTGCAAAGGTTGAGTCCTGCGTCAGATGTGGGCTTGTTATTGTGTGGTGTGTGTGGTCGGGTGGAACGGTGGATTTTATTTCGTAGCAACTTTTCTGGGAAACCGCGTTTGAGGAGTGCAAGGTGTAGATTGGTAAGGTATTTGTTGAGAGCACCTCCCCTCCACACCTCCCCTCCACGCCCATAACTCTTTCCCCTCTCCTGATCCATAGCATATTTTCAGTCTCTCTTGAAGAAGGCCCCTGAGAGGGCCGAAAGCTCGAACAATTTACCGTGTAAGTGTTCTTTTATATGTGTCTATTCTTTTCTATTTGTGTTATGTTGTGTCAGCCCATTATATATATATATATATATATATATATATATATATATATATATATATATATATAGGGGGTTTGAACTCTTTGGAGGGGCCGGAATGGTGGACTCAAATGCTCTGCCTTGGATTGCTGAATTGTTTTGAAGGACCATGATGATGTTTTGATCTTACATCTGGTCCATAAATTGAAGATATCTGGCTAAGCGAGTGTCCAACGGAAAATAATTCCTCGTCAGTTGGACAACGTTGACCGATGGTCGGTGGTTATCCGGTCCGAGAAGTCCTAACAGTGTCAAATAAATTTATCGGCCACTTAAATTCAAGACGTGGTCCCGACCTCATACTTGGCGACTTTAGAGACGAAGGCAATAAAATCCCCGGGCGCTTAGGACCCATCCGCCATACCACGGGACGGAATTTTCCGCGCAATGAACCGATTTAAAGCCAGTTCAATCTTTTCCCTCCGCGCTATTCAGTGGGTCAACTACATCACTTGGGACTCCGAATGACAAACCTCTGTATTAGCAAATTTTGACTCACTTCGAAGGCTATTTTGCGGAACCCTGTGTTGGAATTGACATACTCAGTAATACGATGACTTGTATCGCCGTCTTGAATCACGAATAGAATTCTCTTCTAATCTTTTTTACTGGCTAAAAGTTTCCACTGTTCTTAGCTCTTTCGCAGCAAGAAGTCGCTTAAGGAGTTCAGCAACTACAACATTTTTTACATCTTATCTGCATCCCCGGTAACTCAAGTAGTCCAATCTTTATTCCTTAAAAGAAGAATTCGTGCTTCTTCAAGGTCTTTTCTTCTTTAAGTTGATCTTTTGATAATACTTCCTCATTGTTGTGAGCCATTTCTTCGTAATGGTCATGCAATACATACGGGAAATTAAATATTCCAACACAATAAAACTTATTTTTCGAAAGAGCTCCCATTGATTAAATAAAACGTGGGGGTGCTCCGAAGTTACAAAATTACTAATTTTTGTAAAATCAAAATATCCATATAGATGATTTGTACGTTTTTTTGTGGCATTTGTGTTTTTTAAACATATTCATTAAAAAAAGAAGATAGTCGCCTCCTGTGTTCAAATATCCGATGATGTCGTCTACCAAAATCGTAGCGGTCACAAATTCATTTGTGTGAACATAAACTAGAAGAAAGCTGAAATCCTGGTGTGTGGAAGAAAGCAGCCGGATGCAGATATCACAAAACGAGGGGTGAAACTAGAGCAAGTGCAATCCTTCATCTACCTGAGCAGCAGCATAGCATAGGAATGGAAGAAGTGCGACCGATATCAAGTGAAGAATAATCCAAGATAAGAACAGATTCATGAAGAAGACTCAATCGCTATTGCACTTATCCCGCATACTGGGTTTAAAGAACCTAAGACCGGAAACAAGGAAGAAATTCATCAAGACTTTCGTGTGGAGAATATGGCGCTTTTTAGATCCGAGACTTGGAACATTGTAAAAGTAGACCAGCGAAGATTACGAGCCTTTGAAACATGATGCTGGAGGAGATGGCTGAAGATTAATAGGACAGACAAAGAAAGGAACGAGGAAGTATGTAAAAGAGCATAAGAGAGAAGGACCATATGGAAACCTCTAAGGCAAAGAAGAAATGGATGGATATGACACACATTGAGGCACAATAGTTTGATTAGGAATCTAAAACAAGGGAAAATTAAATGGAAGATTCCACGTGGAAGACCAAGAGACATGAACATAGGACACATTAAGAAGTACGTAAAACAGAGAAATAATCATAGATTGAGGGAATTAACGTTGAGTAGAGTAGGATAAATTTATGGTTAAAACCATGTTATAATAACATGTCGTACCGTTGCAAATTTCAATTCGTTCTTTAACTGTTCAGTATATTTTTATCCGGCGAAGTATATAGCATGGGACTTCATGAGTTGGCATTTGTGAATGCCTAATTAGGTTTAAATGAGTATATTTGTCATAATTTCTGCCTTCAAATATGAGCTAAATCTTCAATCTTTAGAAAATGAAACATAACTTTCAGAGCTCTGAAATAACACCCTACTGGCCGTGAAGTCATTTCAAACTCGGAGTGTACCAGAACTCTTGACCATGGGCTACATAATCATGATTGGTCATCAGCCCTACCAGAGGTTTGAGACAGCTTCCAGCGACCCTCATCAGGTCCTGGTATACTTTCGCTTGTCGTGACTCATTCCCACCAGTATCCTCATATCATCCTTAGTCTTTCCTTGTAATTTTTACCATTCCCTTATTACTGAGAGACTCTCGATCTACTTTCGTATCACAAATTCGTCTCTCTTGCTTGTAGTTTTCTGTTTTCTTCCTCAAGTTCTCTATCTTTAAGTTATCCCTCTTCAAGTTCTTTCCTTCTATCAAACTTTTCCTTCCTTAAAGGCTAGCATCTTTTTCAGGGCCCTATTTCCCTTCCCTGCCACATTTGTGCCTTCATCTGAAGGTTACAAGTAAGCATTTTATAGAGTTATTCATCCTTATGCAGCATTTCCTCGTTTAATTTAAGAATTTTTCTATGAATACGTTGGAGATAGTAAAGAAGTGCTTAAATGCTTTCTTAACTTTTTATTCACCCTATGATCGAAATTTAATTAGAACCAGATTTATTTATTCACCATGTTGATATCTAATATCACCAAAACCTCGAAATCATTACAGTTATTTTATTTATTAACTAATATGCCCTTTAAATTTTAATCATACCATTGACATGCTATGAAAAACTTGTATAGCACACCATTTTGATGCGTCCTCATCATTTTCATTACTTTCGTATCCCTGTAGTGCATATTTCGGAATTTTTAATCCCTCACATTGTCTCTGCGTTTTCAAATTTTTCGCCCAGCAAGCCACCTGCGTTGTTAACTCCACGCTCCAATGAATGCTAGCTCAGTGAAACCATTGCCTGTATCATTAAATATTCGCCTTCTCTTAACACGTGATAAAATTAATTGCAAATAATTTCATACGTGGTGAATCAACCAAGAATCATAGAAGTAGTATAGTCCTATGACGTAACGTCCTCGTTTACCAACGCTAGGGTTTTCCTTGCACCTTGGGGTTGGTAGTTTGTAATTGTATCCATCGTTATCTTTTTTAATAGTACAATGTAAATTTGCTGTCTTCGGACTAATTATAAATAAATAAAATTAATAAAAATTACCATTTTATAAATTCATAAAAATCCGCTCTAAAAATTTGGTTTTTATGAACAGAATACTGTCTTTTAAAAGCAGTCTGGAGTCTTTTGTCTTGATAATCCGGCAATGAATTTAATAAAAAAGAATGGAGAGGCTACTGTCTAAAAATTTAATAAATAGGCTGATATTAACTAAGAAAGCGGTCCTCTCAATCGTCTCTCAAGTTGATGAATGTGTCGATGGAAACAGATATCCATGTAAATGGTATGCTGTTGAATATAGAAAAACTTCGTGAATGAAAACTGCATCGAAACAATTTTTTTGTGGTTTACTGAAAATATTTAGATTAACTTTGTGAAATTAGTCGTATTATAACTTTTCCTAACGATTCTAAAAATAAAAAAATCTCCAAACAATATACTAGATAAAATTGTTTTAATTTAAAAGCATTTTACTCGCTCTTTTAATTTTACATTCCTCTCCTTTTACCCTAGACCGCTCTAGCCGAAAGCGAGCACATAGTAACGACTTTCGGTAATTTTAAACCCCAGGGTGAGGAGGGCCTTTCCTTCAGCAGACGGTGCTTCTAAAATATGTGCATTCCGGTGGATTTTATCCTGCGAATAAAGTAGAGCATGAGTATTGATCTGAATTGGGCATAAAATGCATTCCTGCGGCTCTCCTCCTCCCACCGCCTTACTTTCCAATTAATGTGAACCGTATACGTCTTCTCTCCCATCCCTTCTTCCCTGCGTCCCTACTATCTTGCCTCTCTTCTCTCTACCACGCCCACTGTTCTTCTCAATTTCCCCACCACCCAGGGAGATGGATGGGGCAAGAACTTCACTCCAAGACATGGGGTTAAATCTGTTCTTGGCAGCATCAACGGCCGGCGAACAAGACAGGCCCATCAGGATCTACTGCCCCCTCCCCTCCACCTTTCTCTCCTCAGGCTCCTTCTCGCTGACCTCTGTCTTTTCGCCTCTCCTCCGCGCAAGGTCCGCTCTCCTTTCTTTACTTCTACTTCTTTCCAACTCTCTCCATTTCCAGCGAGTTCCTTCTCGCTTCTCTCCTTCCGGATCCAACGCCAGCTCCGCCTCAACGGGAAGTATGCTGACGGTCAGCAGGGGAGGGGCTGGTCATTACTCCCTTGCCTGCCGCCCCTTGCCCCTAAACCTCCCCTTTTATAAAGACGATGTGTCTCCTACATGCGCGCAAGGCTCCCCAAATACCAGCCGTCCCCGTTTCGATTGATGGCAGGGCGTTATCTCAATGTTGGGACAGCATCTCACTTCTGATTGCTCACGACTCATGTGAATGAGCAGACTCTTAGGAATAGTTAAACTGATCTATATCTGAATATTCATCATATTTTTGGCGTTCTACTGCTTTTGAATTGGGACTCCCGCTTTTACATTACTTATTCCTAAGTATTACGTTATCTTTAAAGAAATAATATTCTGATTTCTGAGTTCAAAAATCTTCCATTTGACCTCTATTAGCGTTAACGTATAGATTTAAAAAAATTAGTTTTCACTGTTTTCACTTGTAAATAAACTGAAATAAATTTAAATTATAATGAAGTCAGTATTTTTGATTTTCAGCCCAATGCATCAAATAATTTTCACAATCATTTACCAGGTTCATATAGTAGTCATCTGGCCCCAGTTATGTAAGTTGGATATTATTGTGTTTAAAATGTTGAAATAATGCGCTAACATAAAAATAAAACTGAGGTATATTTGAAATCCCAAGGATTTATTTCCTTTCATTTTGTCGTCCAATGTTTTATTCTGTACATATTGTTTCGAACGTTTTGCTAATAATTCAAACATATATTACTTTCTGGCTATTTATTTACATTATAAATTAAGGCAGAGACAGTGCATACGTTGTATGTAAGTTTAGGGTCCAGCAAAAACTTACGCTAAGCCAGAACTCTACTACAGATAAATATTTGTTTTTTTTGATTGCCACCGTAGTAAATGAGAAAGGATACTCAATTTTTAAAGAAATTAATGAATTAGGTTATTTGAATGGTGAAATAACTTATAATTATCCTGATTTAGAACTAGTTCCCCACAAATTTCAATATAAAATTAGCTTAAGCTTATTTTTATGGCAAAAAGATTTCAAACGGACGCTTTCTCACTGGCTTATGTATCTACCCAAATTGTTTTTGCCTTCCACGTACGATCGAGGTATTTTGACAGGTTCTGGCCGGCAAGCCATGAACCAGGCGGGAGCGAATTTCGGAAACTTATGAAAAATTTCAATTGATAGGAATTATTTGCTTTTCAGCAAAGCAATTGAAAACAAGTTTGTCTCATTTTGATCATAAAATTATAATCGAACGCTTTTGAAACGACATCGAATCTCGATTCTATATAGAATAATCACTTTGAGAGTAGAGTACAATGAAATTACTAAAATTTAAACTGAATTGTACATTGAAGGATCGTCCTCTTTGTCTTGCATTTTTGTTGGGAAAATAAGGAGTAGCACACCTCTCATGTTTTCACCTGTTATGAGAGAAAATACTCAATTGATGGAAAAGAAATGTTACCGCGGGAACCTAATAAGAAATCATTTTTCGCAAAAATTCAAAAATGTGTCTTTTTTAGCTTGATGTGCTCCTGGATAGTTTTTCATTTCAACGGACATGAACTGCGCGTGAAAAATTAATCATCATTTAAATTAAAGCATACCAGTGATAAAAATGCTTCAGGCAATATATATATATATATATATAGGTATATAAATATATATAGGTATATAAATATATATGTATATTATACGATCAGTTAGAGGACATAACCTCGTGTGTTCCTGCAGGGAAGCATTTGATAGTGATGGGGGATTGGAATGTGACGGTAGGCTAAGGAAGAGATGGTGATGCATGGCACGAGGAATGACCGCGGGAAGAAAGTTCTGCAGGAGACAGGGGTTAGTCATCACCAACACTTGGTTTAGACACCACAAAAGAGGCAGGTATACATGGAAAATGCCAGGTGACTCAGAAAGGTATCAGCTAGATTATATCCTGGTTAGACACAGGTTTAGGAACAGTGTGATAAATTCACACAGCTTCCCGGGAGCGGATACGGACTCTGACCACAATTTAGTTGTTATGAAATGTAGCGTCCGTTTTAAAAAGATAAGGCAGGGACGGCGAGTTAGAAAATGGAATGTAGAAGCATTAAATGGGTTGAAAAGGAAGGAATACAAACAGGCGGTAGAGGAAATCATGGAGGATGGTAAAGAGGCAAGTACTATCGAAGAAAAATGTGAAAGTTTCAAGAAAGGCTTGACTAAAGCCACAAAAGACACTATTGGAACCGTTACGAAACGCTAAAGGACTGGGAAACAATGAATCACGGAAGAGATGATTACAAAGATGAATGAGTGGCGAAAATGGAAGAATGTAAGTACAGAGTTAAGCAAAATGAAGTACAAAGAATTAAACAATAAATTGAGGTGGGCAACAAATATAGCTAAAGAAGTGTGGTGGAAGACGCCGTGCGAGGATATGGAAAGTCTGCAGAGGAAAAGTGAAATCGGTGCGCTGTACAGCAAAGTTAAATCGTTATCTGGAAGTAAGAAAGTAAGAGCTATGCTAATAGTTAGAGATAAGGTGGGTAAGGTAATAGTTGACGCAGGAAAGATCCAAGAGAGATGGAAGGAGTATATAGAAGAACTGTACAGTAAAGAACTTAAACCAACAAAGGTAGGCATTGAAAAAGAATATGACGTAGAGGGAGACCGCTTTGGTCCAGGCATACGAGACAATTAGATAGAAAGGGCATTAAGAAGGATTATACTACATAAGGCCATGGGGGTGGATAACGTTCCCGCGGAACTATTGAAATGTTTAGGAAAATGTGGGAGAAAGAGGCTATATGGGCTGATTCGTAGTATTTTTGAGGAAGGAATCTGGCCGGAAGATTTTTCGAGATCAGTTTTAGTTCCTATTCCGAAAAAGGTAAAGGCTACATCATGTGAGGACTACAGGACGGTAAGTTTGATATCCCACGCAGGTAAAGTTTTTCTCGGGATCATAAACAAAAGGATAGAGAGTAGGGCAAATTATTACTTAGGGGATGATGGTCTGTTCACAAAAGGTTAGTTCAAAAAGTTTCACGACTTTTGTATTTTTTCAACAATTATTTTTTATTCATGAAAATCTATTTGGTCCCCTTCAAAGTAGTCTCCATTAGATATTATACCCTTGTTCCAACGTTTTTTCTAATCCTCGAAGCGCTTGAAAAAATCGTGATTTTTCGTGTTCTTGTTCAGCTCCTCCTTCGATGCAGTCTTTATCTCATCAATGGTAGCGTAGCGTCCTCCTTTCATGGCTTTTTCAACTTCTGGAACAAGGAAAAGTGACTGGGGGCCATATCTGTGGAATACGGTGTCTACGGCTTTATAACTGTGTTGTTTTTGGTCAAAAATTAGGGCAGAAGTATCGATCTATGAGCAGGGGCATTGTCATGGTACAAAAGCCAAATTTTGTTCTTCCTCAAATCCGGGCGTTTGTGGCAGATTGCTTCGCGTACATTACGCAAAACTTGCAGGTAATAATCCTTATTTACCGTTCTACCCTGTGACCAAAAATTAAAATGCACCACGCCCCTGCAATCGATGAAAGCTGTTAGCAAAACTTTCATATTCGACCGAACTTAGCGCACTTTTTTCGGTCTTGGCTCGTGCTGCAGCTTTCATTGGGATGATTGAGCTTTAGTTTCCACGTCACAACCATAAACACATGATTTTTCATTATTAATGACCCTCTGAAGCAAATTTGGGTAGTTGCGGACAGAGTCCAACACCTCATTAGCAATGTTTTCATAGCGTTGCTGTTTTTGTCGGAACTGACCAATTTGGTACGAATTTCGCGGTGACCCGTGTCATTCCCAAATAATTGATAAGAATCGAATGGCTATCGGTATGTTTAGGTCCTCAGCAACTTCTCTAACGGTAATTTGACGATTGGCCAATAGTATTTTCTTCACTTCGTCAATATTTTCGTCTGTCGTTGACGTGCGTGGGCGTCCGGCACGCTCTTCGTACTTCACATCTTCTCGGCGGCCCTCTGAGAACATGTTGTACCCCTGAAAAAACGTTATTTCGGTCCAAGGTAGCTTCTCCATATGCCACAGTCAACATTCGGTATTCGTCCGCGCACTTAATTTCGTTTTTCACACTAAATTTGATACAGAATTCAATGACAAGCCAAAACACGTCCAAGCAAAACAGTTGTCAAAAATTAACGGAACAGTCAAAATGTCGGGCCTTTTGGCATAAGAGAGAGACATAAGCACCGTACATAACGCCACAAAAAAATCGAATATCAAAGAAATGTAATCTGCGGAAATTCAAAATTCATGATAGTTTTTGGACAAACCTCGTGTATAAATAATATTTGGACGGCATAAGAACACAAATAAAATAGTAACACTTAAAAGGACACTCACATTGTAGATTATTTAAGCTTTCGGCCTTCTCCGAGGCCTTCTTCAAGTAATGATAATTTTTTGGATAGGGGTTAGGGGTCTGGGCGGGGGATGGGTGCTGCAGGGAATGCTGGGAGGGAAATTGAACATGGCGGTTAGGGTGGGAATTTTGAAAGATCGGAAAGCTAATAAAAACGCGGATTCTCGAGTTCTCACCTCTATATTGGTAGCTGAATCGGGTAGGGATTCTAGGATGCTAAGAACAATTGCTCTCCCCTAGCTAGCACCTCCCCTTGCAGTCATTTTAATATTCCTGATTACTTTTCTTGCCCTCTTCTTCTCCATAGACACAATAACCCCTTGTCTCGTGAAAAGCCTCTTACTTCTGCCTCTCTCCTGTTCCTCAACAAACCACTTCAAACCTAAATTCCGCTGTTTTTCAAATTGATACGGGCTAAAACAGAGCCTTTCCGCATACGAAGAAGTAGTATAAATTAGAATAATGTATCGAATCTACATAAACATCCTTAAAATGCTGCTGGAAAAAAGTATGATTGCTCAGTGCAGATAACTTCAAAGTGTATGGCAGATCTTTTGCCTCCGTACGAAGCTGATAGTTGGCTTCAGAGAGGGAAGTTTAACGTGTTCAATTTATATTCCACAGTAAAATTGGAACCTACTGCCAACTTGGCTGCAGAGTAATTATCCAACTTTCATTTTGATTACGGATGAATGCCGTGTGTTATGATGCCGACAATTTATTTGATGATTTTTGTAAAAAATATCTGGAAATTCAATGTGATAAAAAACCGTTTTTCGGAATCTAAAATCTCCTTCGTGAAAATGTAAGTCAAGACAGTCGTGGGTCATATGTAGTTGCAGAACAAAATTAAATTTAATAATATTACTTATGCTGCCGTAAGGTCTTAAAAATGGAGAATCTCGGAAAAAATGGATACCCATCAAATATCTCGAGTAGAGCATGTAACACTGAGCCACGAACAAATGTTTTCTCATTCCTTGTCATTAATTAAATCAACGTTCTTTTCCTTTGAAAAGCGCCAGCCGCGAAACCCTTCGCCATTCTTTCTTGACCCTCTTCCTTCCTTTTACCCCCTGTTTTACCATCCATCATCCACCTCAAATTCACAATTCCAAATTCCCTCCTCAGCTGAAGTGCCCTCAACCCACACCCCTTTGCCCTCTCTAGAGCTTTGATTCTATTTTGCTTATCGTGCAGCGCACTTCCGATTGCTTCCCATGCCGTTTTGTCACGGGAGCTCTTGTGCCTTTTGGTGTAATGCAGGCGCTATTAATTACCACCTTTGAACCCCACGTTATTCCTCCCCAATCTCAAAATCCTCGTGCCATGACAGATGCTTCGCTTAGTAGTAGCTTTTTCCAGTCCAGGTCCATGCCTCCTGCAAGACAATTATCACATCTGCCTTCCCTTATGCCACATCCAGCCACACTTACACATCTCTCCCATCCAAGTGTACTTATTCTTCCCTTCCTTCACCCTCTTTACTTCAAAATTTCCTACAATAAGAAAACATGGTGCATGAGAACATCAATACTCTTGCCAAAGTTTTCAGATGGCCTGGATTACAGCATACTAATATATATAACACATCTTGCTGATGGTGTTTTGGTTCGAATAAGGACATTAAAGATATTTGGTGGAAAATACCTGACGCTAATATTGAGGTGTTTTATCTCCAAGTACAGAGAGAAAAAATAAATTCCTTGTTATATTAAACTTAGTTTCTTTACCTTTATGAAGTTCTATCAATGTCATTGCTTCTACGAGTCTCATTTAGCAAAGACCTTCACAGACGGAGCATTGCTCAAGAAACTTTGATGTATCTGGTTGTGAGAACGCAATAAAAAACTTATTGCTCTCTCTCATGGTTAATTGTTGTTAATAGGATAATGTAACTGCTGTTAATAGAGTAATTTCTTTGACATAAGCAATTTGATTATTTTCATCAATTACTGTTACTAATTTGCTAACCAAAATGGACATCGGTCCCTAAAAGTTTCGTTTGAACGTTGTAGTTCATATTAAATGCTTAGCTGTCAATGGCAGTAAATTGAATCCATGGTATAAATATTGTATATATTTGAAATTTCTCTAATGAGCCAGGATTCTAAAATCAATGAATGGGGAAAGAAGCTCGTCAAAATATGAGGCATACAATTCTGCACTCATCCATCAAATGGGATGCACTTTAAAATTTTGCACACGACCGAGAAATATCAAATATGTATTTAAAACGTGATAAAATGTTTCCGTGGCTACTTAAATATTCCTATGAAAAACAAAATAGCTTCATGAATATTAGAAACCTAGAGCTGAAATATTCAGTATAATTTTATACAGGTGTTTACTCTAATGAACAACGACAAAACAGAATTTAATGCCGCATTTCTACTGATTATTTTATTCTATCGTTACTTTAGTGTGCAGTTCTTCTTTGACGGAGTGCTGCAACCGTTTTTGCTAGCAACAGCAACAATTATTTATCGTGCAAGATTTTAAATCAGCACCCGATACATTGGTTACTTCTCGTTTGTACGAGCTCGAATTAGCTCTTGAAATTTTACCTCGAGTTCTTCCAATTATTTTTCTGAGGCATCTGTCTGACATCATTCTTTGCCTGCTCTAAATACTGTATTACCGTACATCCCCTCTAGTTATTCTCATTCGCATTTCCTTCCTTAGAGAACTCAGAGAAACTATTGCATATCAAGATGTACCTTACATTTTTTTCTTCTGTCTTCCCATAATTTAAGGGATATCTCAAGAAGAGAAGGCTAATAAAATAATTATCTTCTCTTTCTATCCATTTCATCGTCATCGCTGTTTTCTTCACCAAATTTCCATAAACACTAAGATTGGTGTTCTCTTCGATGAATATCAGTCGTTTAATATTATATCCATGCAAAGTTTTTTAAAAACATTTTATTAAAAACGGTTAATTTTATGTTACACTAAGCCAGGCTATTTCCATTAGACTCTGGAAGTTGATTCTTTTGAAAGAAACCATCTCTTCTGGAGTCATTCTGACCCCTTTTTCTTCGTGCTTTTACTGTTTTTGACCATCCTAAAGCATATGTTTCGGAATACATCCACTTTCTCAACTTCTCTCTTTTATAGTATTATTTAAAGGCTTTTTCAATTTTTTGACCAGTTTTACAGCATTAGGACTTCTGAGTCAAAATTTTGAGGTATTTCTTTTTCATTGGTATTTATTTTTTGGACTACTATTCTGAGAACCATGATAAAAAATAATAGGCAAAACTATTTCAAATAATGTTGCTGTCATCCCTGTTCCCCTGCTCAGAAATTTTCTATTAAGTTGAATATTGATTTTAGTCCTACTCTCTCTTTCTGTTTTAAAACCAATTTGACATTCTTATAATAATTTATCGGTCATATCTTTAATATTTTACACGGATTTTTCCTTCTTACATTCGAATATTGCTTTCACCTTCCTGTGCAGCGCACACATTTCACTACTCCTCTGTAAACTCTCCATATCCTTGTAATGCCTCTTCCACCACGCTTATTTCACACTATTAGTATCCCGTTAGAGTTTATTATTTATATTTACTTCTTCCTAACTAACATTGTTTTTACTGTCTTCCATTTCGTCCTCTCGTTTATCTCTTTAATCATTTCTTAGTTCTCTTGGTAATACTTTTTTCTTGCTTTATACGTTTCTACAGTAAATTTCTTCAAATTCTTCCTTTTGATTCTCCTGAATTTGGCGTCGTATTTCATTTGAACTAAATTGATATGTGAATCCGTATTATCTCCCGGGAAACTGCTTTATTTAAATACCTTATTACCTAATGTGTGCCGTGACCATAGTATAGTCTGAGATATCTCCAGTACCAGAGTTCCAGGGCATTTCTCACCTATAGCTCCGTCTACGTCTGTTGTGTTTTGTGGACCAGTTATTAGTAATTATTGACCCAATACTCCTGCTAAATTCTAGTGCTTTCTCCCCGCGGTCATTACTTTATACCGTACATTTTTAGTACAGTTTTAAATCGTATTCCTCTACATCTTTCACATATAGTCACTCCAATCTCACATCCCATCTCCCATCCTAGCCCGTTGTTGCAATTCGCGTTGTAAAACCACTTCAATATCAAATGCTTCCTTCCGGGGGCACTCGCAGTTTCGTATACCTTGCCTGTATTTCTATCTATGACTACTTGTTGGTTTGCACACCTAAGCAATGACCAGTTCGTTGATTCAGCTTTTACTTCTACAAATGATTTACTATTACTTGCCTGATTGATTTTGAGTATATGTACCCCTCTTTCTACCTTTTACTCCAATACTACCGCCTTCTTTCGCTGGCTCTCTTCTCGTACGCTTTTTATTTCTTCATTACTCAAACATGGTTCTCGCTATCATAACCCCGGCAACCCTCCATCTCAGCTTACACATCTCAGTAGTATTTACATTTCCTCTTTCCATTTACAACTTTATATATAGTCTAATTTGTTTGTTCTCCACATCATTCTAGCATTCAAAGGTGATAGTAAGGCTTTTTCGGTCCCCGTCTGTTTATTCTTGCTGATGCTGTCTCTAGATTTCGTTTGAATACGGCCGCGGAAGCGTTGGCTAACCCCGTCAAGCGCGACACACATGCCCAGTGAGCGCAGTGCTGGAGCTACTGGACTCATTTCAGTACTCGTATCCAACATCATTTCTCGGGAAAAATAATTAATGTGTTTACCAGTTCCCCTCATTAAAGTTTTTTTAACGTGACTAGTGCCAAATAGGGCTATTCCACTCGGGCCAGATACCAACCGAGTAACGGACGCTGCACGGCCTACCTTTCGCCTGGCGCCTACTAATCCAACCAATTGTATTTGCTTCCGTCAGCAAAGCTTGAACGTAAAAGCCTTTAACCTTCGTCAATGTTTTTGTTCATTATATACGAATAGGATATATCATAGTATTCATTGCCAAATGATGTATTGAGTATTAAAGGAAATTAACGAATATATTGAGATTATTGAAGAATAGAATTGAGAAATTTTTATTTAAAATTTCAAATTATCTCGTGATAGTTGTACTGAAAGTAGTGAAACGTTAGTTAGAACACCTGTAAAAGTATACTAAATGTCGGGGTAAAATTTTAATGTCTTCGCTCTGCTTTGCAAATCCATCTTTTTATGTTATATTCCATCTTAAAAAGGGAAATGCAGTCGTATGTGATAGCATTATTTTATTTTTGTAGCAGCAAAATTGAAAATTAGGCTCAATCAATGAAGAGATGGGAAAGAAAGAAAATAACTACCTTGGAGATGATCATTTGGGTTTCAGGAAGGAAGAGGTAGGGAAGAGGTAGCAGTAGGATGGTCACCAGGAGATATGAATAAAGAAAACAATCAGAATTTCCGTGTTTGTTTCGGAAGTCTCGATATAGGATTTTATAGGGTAAAT
Source organism: Hetaerina americana (assembly GCF_022747635.1). Lineage (NCBI taxonomy): Eukaryota > Metazoa > Arthropoda > Insecta > Odonata > Calopterygidae > Hetaerina > Hetaerina americana. The sequence goes on along the minus strand of NW_027287205.1, from coordinate 69,344,830 downwards.
TTAGTAAAATTAATATATATACTACGGAAAATGGGAGTAGATTGAAGAGAGAGAATAGGTGATATAGACTCCGAGGAAGGATGTTAAGAAAGACTAGAGTAAATATTTGGTATGGAGCGCGGTATTGTAAGGCTCGGAAATTGTTCGTTTAACAATGACCATAGGCAGATTAGAGGTTTTGTGGAAGTTCAGGGTGTGGGTTTAAGAAATCCATTACAATGATGAGGAATTTTGAAATGAGCGGAAAAGGAAAAAAAACAAATGAATATTTAGCAATCCATGGTTGTGCAACAGCCAGCGTTTTTGGGAAATATCCAAAGAAGGGAGGAAAATAGGACGTTTTGTTTCCCAATGCAATGCTAGGGACTTACTAGGGAGTGGAAAATGTTATATAAAAGAGGAAGGGAGGAAGAATATGCCTACTGGACGGAATGAAGGGAGATACATTTTATGTGGAATGGAAGAATAGTTTGTATTATTGTGGTGGCTCAGGCTGTCCTGTTAGGCTAAGGAAAGAAAATTGAGCGTTTTTAATCTATTCTTGTCAAAAAGGTAGCTTAACCGGTACACTTGTTTATGCATAAAATATATTTCCTCGAAAAAATGTTGGATCTCTTTGCTACATTAGCTGAGTTCTTGCGTAATCCAGGAAGTAGAACTTCATATAACCTTTACTTATTAATGAAATATTCTAATAATAACTAGCGGAATAAATAACTAGCGTTACAGTTTCATCAGTAGATTTGATTAAAAACCCTTCCATTGCAAGAAATGCAGTTCTTCTGATGATCTTGAGAGGTCTAGTCGACTGAATTCACCATGATTAATCTCCAGCAGTTCATATTTTGGAATTTTAAATAAATATTTGATGAACAACAAGTTATGCTCAAATAAAATGAACAATTTACCGACAATTGACAAATAATTTTGAGACTTCGTCGACAATAGCTAGGTTAAAAAAACCGCTGACTTAGTCGTCGGCTCTCAGGCTGAATAGAGTAACAATGGCTAAGAAGACACTTTGCTTTTAACATATCCAAGTGACCCTGAAGATATTACCATGACACAAAACCAAGGTTGTAACAAAAAAACTCTTATATGGAAAAGCAAAATGTCTACTTTCATCATGAAGGACCACCATGCTACGCCTGAAACTATGTCATTTATATAGTGAAAACCAAAACTGTGCTGAAATTACATAGAAGATATATTTTTTATATCCAGTGGTAGAGCGTTGGAATACTCACCGGAGGGGCCGGGTTAGATTCCCTGGCAAGACTCACTGGGCACCCTCAGCTCCACTCAAGCTATGGGATTTTTCGCGCACCAGATCTTCCTGGGAAACCATAACCGTCACAGGTGAAGGAACTGGCCCCCCTACCCTGATTTGTGAATTTCACACGCCGTCGGGCTTAGTACTGGGTGAACTCTACCATCACCTACCAAACCGACCTACGGGTTGATTGCTGTGTTTATGCATATGTTTCAGTGTATAGGCAACATTTTATATCACATCTATGCATTTTTTATTTTTATAATGATTCTTTAAAATAACTAATTTAAAGTAGTGTGCAAATGACAAATTTGGTGAAATCGGCTTAATAGGCAAAACGTTTTATCCTGAATGCCGCTCATCTCAATAAATATATTCCAGATGAAAATCACCACCCACATATGGGTAAGACCAGGCACATAGGGTTAAGAAAAAACAATTAAAATTTACCATAATGTGCACAAAGTCGCCATTATGGCGAATGCGATCGAATGTGTCAGTTCACCTCCTTGAGGCTTTGCTATGTCAATCGATTGCACTCGGAGCTGTTTTTTACTATGTGTCGAACTGAGTCTCATATGAACACTGAGTATGGATCAATAACGACAAAATTTAACAATGCAAGCTCTTAAAATTTTTCTAGATAAAAGGATGTATATTATATATATAATAGTCGCAATATTACTTACGTCTAGGTTTACTGGGTTAACTCTAGTGATTTCTTGAGTTTGCTCAGTCAGAGTTGCACCCCGAATTTAGGTCGGTTTAACGATTTCATTGTTCTCGCTATGGATTCCAAACCTGCTTCACACAAGATCGTTCACTCGTTCAGTTCTGCTTACTTCTCTCAAATAAACCATTGCATCGAGCATCCATATATATTTTAAACTCCCTTATATTTTTCATTTTTGCTAGTGTTTCCCTCTGTTTGGGAAATGTGCAGATTGCATAAAAACTTATGACTAACTTGACAAGAGATCTCTTCTTTCATAAGTCAAAATATCTGGTTTTGAAATATAGCTCAAGAAACTTCGCCTGATTATTTTTTGTTGTTGCAAGATAGCACTACAACTGATATATACAAAGAACTATGGGGTATACCGCGACCGAAACTTTGACCGAATCATCCGCTAATATGAATTAACAAGCAACATTTTATAAGAGTGAAAATCATTCTAACGAGTGTAAAAATCATTCTGATGTAAGATGTTTACACTTCAAAATTGTTCCGAATGTTACCGATTGGATAATATTTCTTGAGAATTCATGGAAATTGGTAGAAGATTTCAGTTCTTCAAAACATTGCCAAGGAGTGCAAGAAATGTATGTACTTCATAGGCTGATTGCGGTTGGTAAGAGAAATATATATATATATATATATATATATATATATATATATATATATATATATATATATATATATATATATATATATATATATATATATATATTTATATATATATATATATAACGTAAGAAAAGAGGAAAAAAGGGGTCTATAAAGCTACTAATGAAATATACGAAGGCAGGGAGCATAAGAGTGACTCCAGCTAAGAGGGGAAAGGACTGGAGAACTTAAAAGGAAATGACTCTTTGAATTGGTGAATTCTGCTACCATTCATAATACCATTCCATTCAGGCTATGGGGGATATTTTTACACATTAGCCTTAAAACGGCTGCCTGCACGATATGTTCCTCCTAAAAGGATTTGAAATGCCGGCTCTTTCGAAGGAGCTCTTGTGGAAAAAAAAACAGATTCCGTCATTTGCGAGAAAAAAGATACTTGCGGTCTTAAATCTCATTGGTACTTCGAATATTCGTATGTGTTGTTCTTTTTCTGTGATATTAATGGATGCCATTACCTCATACTCTCGTTTCAGGTAGTTTTTTTTAGACATGTCAAATGGATGCTATATAATACTTTTGCTGTGAATTCTCATTTGCATTTCTAAATATAACCTCACTATCGATCGCAAAATTACCTAAACAAATATTGGATTGGTATTTAATAAATTATGAGCAGCTTATGTTTAATGCTGTATGGAATAATTTAAGCTAATGGGTTTATGCATCTCAGTAAGTATCGATCTTAATGCGTGAATTTGATTTATCATGCTATTTTACATCTCACATAATATATATTGTAGTACCAAGTGTGCATCGCAGTACTCTTTGTCGTATTTGAAGTAATCACAGTCACGCCTTGCGTTATCGAATGATTGACAAAGATGCTTTTCAGTAGCACGGGCGCATTGATTAAGCTAGAGGCCACTCGATACGGGTCTCAGTAACCATTTTCGTCCAAAGCTCCACGGAATATGATAAAATTGTTTAGCTTTTCAATTGTTTTAGTTTTCAATTGATTGAAACATTTTACAACAGTATTTCACCTTTGTCATAAGTTTTCTCGAATAATTTACGGCTAACATCCATGTTGAAAATTTCGATTTGAAAAATTAAGCCGTTTTTCTTGCTGCTACCGAAAACATTTTCCCAGGTAAAATTCTGCTCTTCTTAATGTCAATTGAGGTATCCTTGATATAAGGAGGTAATCTTGTATTCCGCGAAGAAAGGTGGCTTTGTTTTGTTTTAAGAACACTTGAACTGTATCACTTTGTGGTGAGCGCCAACTCGAAGAGGCTGGAGCTTTTAACTGAGAGTGTCCTTTTGTGTTTCGCTAATAAATTAATTTTTCAATGTCCTTTCTTCAGCGCTTTCTTTCAAGAATCCGCCGCCCACGTTTGGTTCTTTCATCGGACTCACTCTGCAACGTAATGTCCCTCATTTCTTTCCCCCTCTTCAGTGTTCCTAAATTTTCATTTCCCTTGCGCAATTGCTTAAAAGACAATAGCGAGGAAATATTATCCATTCCTCATTCCGGCATTATTATTTCATAAATTTCAGTTAACCCTACAAAACAATTCATTTATTCTAAGGTTTGGTAGTATATCACTGAATTGACGGCATCTATAGTGAATAACAGTATATTCCACGCCCCGAGTGTACTACAAATTCCCTTTAAAATAGCCACGGGGATGCTTTGTGCTTTTCATTAACTTTTCCAAGTACCGTGTGGGCGATTGAACGAACTGCTATCGGTCATTAATTAAAAGCACGAATCAGAGATTTTCAAAACCGTCATCTTGACATTTTGTTGCTTTTCTAGGCTACTCTAAAAACTTTATTTGCTTCATTGCAATATTTAATTTTAATTTATTATTCATTTTTACATCTGCTATCTATTCAGGTTCTGTCCTAGTTTAATTATTTCTAAAGTATTCTTCCCTTACAGCACTTCCCCTTAGTGTGCTTATGTTCACGTTTCCAAGCAAAGAGACATGCAAACAGATATTGGGGAAGTCGTAGCTCTAGGTGATCGCACTTTGGTCCTCGGTAGAATTTGCTTTTCTCCGTCTCGTGAACTCGTGCCCTTCAACTGGCCGTCCTGTCCATCAGTGATTGTTTTTCCCTGACGTGCCTAGGGCGGCAGCACTATCCCAGTAGAAAAGGCACTTTCCCCTCGGTCCTCCTGCCCTTCGAACCGCAGCCACCCCGGTCTTCTTCTCCCCTCTGGCCACGCCAACCATCCCACACTCAATTCAATTCATATCCATCTTCCCCATTAAGCAGAGCGATGACGCGCCGCTTTAGAAAGGTCATTCGACCGAGCTCCAGTCACCCTTCCCTTCCACGCCTTTCACCCCCTCCCCTCTCTGCTCAAACCACTGTGCATCTCTCTGGTGCGCCCCCACTCTCATCCACCCACCCTCCATCTCTCAAATTATCATCCTCCCATCCCCTCGGTCCCAAACACGCCAATCACGGCTCCCGTAGACCTCTCCACCGCGTCCTCGCATTCTACCCCGCTCTCAAAGAAAGTTTTACGGAGAGATCGTCCGTGTGCTTCCCACCAGTGGGCAGATGGTACAGGAAACCCCAGTTAGGTAAGGCTCCCATTGGTTCTCGGGAGAAGTGGGCGATGCAAACAACGGGAGATGGGATGAAAATTCACCCATAAAACGAGAAGAAGATAACATTCACCCCCGGATCTTTTGTTATTTTCTCATATCCCGTCTCTCATAGGAACTGAAGAAATGAAGACCAAGAAACATTGTGGAACGTAGGGAGAAGTGTGGAAGCGGAAACGCACTTAAATGAACAGATTTATTCATTCTCTCGCTTTAATAGAAGCTCATTCAATGAATTCGTCTGTTGATTTTCCAACACTTTTACCCATTTGCCCATCTCCTTTGTTCCTAGATCTTTTCAAAGTACTAGTAAATTTTACTACTTGAGAATGACTAAACTTTATCAAAAAATTTTTCTTGGTATTTAAAATTATGTTGATTCAAAAATATTTCTTCTAAAATACGCCCTGTGGTCGCAATGTGGATGCGAAAATGCCGTTATCGCCAACTCGGGCCTTCCTCTTGCGTCATCCGGAATGTATCCGCGTGGCATTTCCGTGTTACTGGGGAGAAACTCGGATTTTGTTGGAACGTTAAATCATCGTGACTTGGATTTTACTTCTATCGACCATTTAAATTGCCTTATATAGTATAGTTTCATTCTAAAATTGCATTTGATAATTTGGATATGAGAGTAATGTTTCGCAACGTATTCGTGCACCATGAGAGGTCTTCAGCAGTCTATTACATAAGTATGGCGATTGATAGGATGAATTTTACCTTGAGTACAATGTTTGTAATTTAAAATGATGTGAAAAAAGGACGCGTTTTATCTTCGTGGCCATTCAATTTCTCATCTTGGATAGAGTTGTGATGGATGAAGTAAATAGATTTACCTATGTACTCGTAAAAGTAAGTACAGAGATCGGAGATAAAAATAAGTCTTTCATAAGCTGAGAATATCGTAATTACGAATGGGGGCACGAAGATCTGTAATGCGATCATATATTCTATGAGTTAAAAGGCAAGATAAAAAATTCGTCCAAAATGAAAGTCTGGTTTTTTAAGGAGTATAAGAAGCATGGTTGCGCTGTTAGGGTACGCGGAGATGTGACTGAGCAAGCGGTGGTTTGGCTTGTGCTTGTAGGACGTCAGTGAAAAATAGCAGATCAAATGAAGAGATGAGTGTTGTGACAATGCCGTTACAACAATCGTGGTACTAAATGAAGCGTAAAAAAATATGATTGTCAAATGCAGCAAAATTCAATGAACTTGAACTCTGTGAATATTATTTCTTACAAATGAAGCCATACTGTTCCAGCATAAAAATTGTTGACTAAAGCAATTGGTGACGGTGAACATGAGGATTGATTAAAAATACGGGTGAAGGTAGACACTGGTTTCTTCACCCTGAGAACGAGTCTAATCAGTAATCAGGTAAAGGAAGGAAGAATAATGTGCACTTACATGCTTACCTACTTTTTTATGGTTTGAGAGGATGTGAGACTACTACAAGGATGCTGGTGAAAGCGGTCAATAGGACTCAGAAGAAAGGAACTAATAGAAATACGAGAAAGGGGAAAGAACATTCAAAAGGGATGGATGAAAAAGACTGAGGCGAGAGACTAATTCAAGAATATTGCCTAAGATATTAGTTGGTCATTAAATTTCCGTAAAATACTAAATCAGGGTGCTCTAATGACATTAACTTTTGTGAAAGGATTCAACAAGGTAAAACTAATTGCGAACTAATTTGGCATATGCTCAATATGTTTTTCAGGTACTTTTCGTACACCACTGCCTAAGGTTGTACTTAGGTGAATTGAAAAATGCTGAACATCATAGAAAATAAAATGAAGTACGCTTGAATTTTCAGCAGTTTCATCAATTCAGTAAATGCATGAAAAAAATGATTCCACGGACTTCAAAGGATAGAAAAAATGTGTTAAAACGTTCCGCCTCCAACATGTTCTTACCCTCAAAATAATTTCGATATCAAAATCAATAATGAATAATTTTAGCTGATAAATTCCGCTCTCATTTATGACCTGCATATATTATTTGAACGTTCAAAGGGAATTAACATGTGTTTTAGTTGTAAATAAACCTGTTAATTCAGTTCAACGATCACAAGTTGTGAGGCATTTCAAAGCCACTGTAAGGCACCATGGAAATTATTATTTAATACTAGAATTTCAGTCTACAACATGTTTGTAACTACGGTTTTCTTGATCTTAGCTGCATAAAAAAGTTACAATCCGGGTGACTTATACTCTCACGCTCACCTTTAAGTTATCAAATCGAGAGATAATATATTCACTCAGGTTTTCATGCACGAATTCCTGATGAATATATTATTTAAATACCGATTTTTTGTTCAAGAGAACTTTGAATTGCAAAACGCTTCAATGTAGGAAATACCGTAATTACTCATCATTAAGCATTTATGGAAACATTCCATGGCTAAATTTAATAATTGATTCGGGAAAATAATTAAATGGAAGAATCACGCATTTGAGGGATTAATTTTCGCATTTTAAACGAATTAATAAAGTACTCGTAGTAATGGATGAAATCAGGAGCATATATGCATGAAAGTTATTTACCACGTGTTTTACAAATTTTGTGAACAATCCATCTTATAAAAGAATAGGGGTCTTGTACGTATGAGCAACCCTGCAAGTGAGAGAATTTCATCATTCTGTATTTATTTATTTCTCTGATGTGCCTCTGCGTTTCGAATAGTATTCTTTAATGTTAAATTTAACGTATCTGCTCAAAAAATAGCATTTTTGTGATAATATTTTTTAATGACTATCGTTTTACATTCGTAATTATTCTATGCTGTTAGATTTTTTCTGTGAAGTTTTTTAAAATGTTAGAGGCAAAGTCAAGGATTCAGAAATGTTTGTATACTTTTCTGATTTTTCGTTTATTATCCGCAATTACTTGTTATATTTGTACAATGTTGAATCTAAAATGATTCTAAATGCCTGAGTATATTGCCTTCTTCTGCGTAAAGCACGTAAGTCATCATTGCGGCAATATTTATTAGAGTTAATCGATTTGGAATTTTTCAATTAAATTTTAAGAAATAATTGACGTATTTTTTTTCATTGATTCGAATTTTCTCACCGAATTTTGGAATATGCTATGAAATATACTCGTACAGTTCTATGAAAAAATTAGAACTTTATATGCATGATTTTAACTTCAAAACCAATATTAGTGAAAGCCCACAGTTTTATTTTTATGAATTGGATAAATCAGCCAAGTGACGGCGATTTCTAATAAACTAGTGCATTCCGAGGAGTCCATGAGAGAATATTTACCACACGCCGACCTCAAACGCCCTGCTTTGTAGCAACAAAAGAGTAATCCTGAAGTAGGAAACCGAGTTAAAGACTAACTTTAAAGAAAGTATAGATATTGAACTGCAGCGCCTTTGCCCTCCTCTTAATTTGAGTGTATATTAACGCTTGGCCTGCTCTACCATTAAATTCCAATCGATATGCCCCTCCTTCGATTAAAATTTAAGCAGTCGAGCATTCCATGCCAAAATAAGGAAATGTAGCTTAGGTCTACGGAATAAAAAATTACTTGCGTGCTCGATCAGATAGATTACTTAAGAAGAATGCCAAGAGCTCATAAAGCCATGCCAACAAATTATTGATATAATCTCCAGGAACTTTCTATTAATGCCAGTTTTTACAAATTTCAAATTGATAACCGATGCCTTTATGACACGCATCGACCTTAGACTGAATTGGGAAATAATACCACGCCGTTAATTTGACCTCAATTTTTCTTCATTTCTCTTTCATTTATTAATATTCAGTGGGTTATCATTAAAATATTCTCTCATTTGTTATTTATGTATGCATTTGAATGATGAGGAATTTTAAAATTAACTATATTTATTTTTAAAACAGTAATTGAAGTGGACCTTCCTTAGCATGAGTACTTCGTTCAGTATCAATGAGCTCACTAAAGTTTTAAAAATGCATTGTGCATATTTCTAGATTTGCAAGAACTCTAAAGTGTTTTAAAATCCAATAAAAATTTAATAAAGTAAATGAATTTAATTAAGCTAATCTAAAGAGTTCTGGTGAGAGCTAATCCAGACGGAATGAAAGTAAGAAGCTTTCGCTTGACTTTAATTTAGCAAAATTCTTAGAAGAATTCTTTGTGATACCAAAGTTTCTGATTTCAGGTTGTCTACGAAAGCGTTGCATTAAGTGACACCAGATACCGTTAACTGTAGCGAGTATAGATGCGGATCCGTCAATTCATTGGGTTATCACAATACTCCTCCTTCAAGCATCACTATTATTTCATCTACTTGGTCATGGCAAGGAAGAAAAAGAAATATAGTATATCTCATTAACGACTAAAGTTTTACTCTTATTTTTTTTGTTCGATATTAAAATTTTTTTATTCATTTGCGCAAAAGGAAACAAAATTGATAAAATTCATTCTGAAGACAAACATTAGAATTTAACATTTTCCTGATTATAAAATGACTATGAATATATATCATTTAGGTTTTCAATTTTAGTATTGATTTTTAATTGGATTTATCAGCTTACATTATGTGTTTGCATATTACATTTAAAATTAAACATTCCCAAATTAATTAATGGGAAACTAAGGGATATCGTGGCCTCCTCGGTTCAATTGCAGGTACTTATAGGCTTAAACGAAGATTGTTATTTAACAGAGCCAGAAGTCATTAATTAGAAACTCTCCTTTTTATCGCACATCATTTCTAATAAAAGATATCCAGTTTTTATCATTTTTGAATGAAATAGATGAATACCGCCACGACAGTGTATGTATTTTAACTTCTTTCTGCAGAATTTTTCTTACGGTAACATGCATGAAAACCTCCACAGGGATTTGTTGCTCAAAACGGTGTAATTACGCTATTGTGTTATATGCATTCATCATTTTAAAAGCTTTCGAGTTCCCCTCGACAACTGACGTGTGAGAAGTTCATGCAAAAATATACATAATGGTTTCATAGGATTAAATTTACACCGTGACATTTAAGTATCCTAGCATTGGTTGGCTTCTTGGAATATTAAAGGTGCCAGTGGACAAGATAGGCATTATTCCTTCCCCATCATATTTTATGAGTACCCAAAGCTAGCAAATATTTATAAAGACATTTCTCTTATTCTTCAATACTGCACATCAATTGCACGACTCACAAGGAAGTTAAATGGCCAATTTGATGTTGCCAAATATAGCTTAGCATCAGAAGCTGGTTGCCTTGCTAATTAAAAACTTATTTAAGTGATAAAAATTTAAGAATAATTATCAGTGTCGATTAAGTTAAAAAAATGAACTTCCAGGGGAAATGTAGCATTAGGGAAATTGTCCAAGAGTTTTATCCTGAGCTCGTCTAAATCAATTATCCTTAGTCTCAATATGCCGCTACTCGCTAAGTATTCAAACTGCAAAAACTCCATTAGGTTGCTCAATTTCCTGGTGCCTGTATCTCTTATCGTAGTAGGTTATAATTGTCTTAGGAATGGCAAAATTTAATTAAAATTAATATGAACATTTGTTTCCATATTATATTATTTGACGGACATGTACGCAATATAATTTTATTGAGACATTGTACTGTCAAAAACTCCTATTTTCTTCTGATGAAAGGTTTTACATTCAAAAATTGTTATGGATATAATATTGTATGGTCCAATTGAAGCTGGTGAAAACTGTCTATATCAAACACCTTCTGTCATTCGGTTTCTTGGAGCATAAATTGTTGAATTCAGCATTTTTTTATTGAATGTGATACAAATAGTCGTAGGCATTTGAAAAATGTGTCCGGGCTGGCATTAAATTTCCCCTTGAATTAGTTGGTGAAAAATTCAAACATATGCTTTCCATTTAATCATACCTATTTCCGATATAAATGAATTTTTGAATATAAAAAAGGTACCACGTTGACAGTAGTGTAAATAGAAATACCTACAACTGATGTCGAACGATCTTGTGACGAAATTTTAATACAAGACCTTTTTGATTTTTTCCTTTTTTGCGTCATGAAAATGGGTATATTTCATAATATTGTTTGTTTCGTGCTGTAAATTTAAATCTATTTTCTATATGTTCTATGCCAAAGAATGCTTTGGGTATACGTTTGTTTGTTTTGGCAGGGATCTCATTCGGTCTATATTGAAAAACCTCAAAGTGCCCTCACGTTACACTTCATCTCGGTCGCCAACTCATTCGTAATATTTCCTCTTCCCATCTCGTAAAAATTGAACCTTGATATATATTCTTTTCCCTTATACGTGCATGTAAAAGAAATATCCCTGTATTTACATGCCCCCAAAAGTTGTATGAAACATAAACATGCGTGGATGGATGAAAAAGCGCAGAGCACCAGCATTGGACGACCAAAAACACGCAATCTCAAAATGCTATCAATTTTATTGCCAACGGGAAGGGGTCAAGTTATTCCAAGAACTGGGAAGGGAAAAGGGGGAAATAAAAAAGTGGAGATCGAGGGCAGATTGATAAGAAGTGAGGAGGGAAGAAATGGTGTGGAAAGTAAGAATACGATGCGGAGTGGGGTGGAGGGAGGGAGGGATGGTGCAGAGAGGGGGTCGAGGGTAAGGGCTCACGATGGTCCCGAGGGTGGTGCGTATAGGGATGCGGGGTTGAACGGGACTGATGAAGGAAATGAAATTCCTGCATGCATCGCCTGGCCCCGCAGAAAAGGAGCAGCAGCTCAATTTCTACGTAGGGCGAATCGCGTCTCAATTTATTGTCCCTTTCGATTACGGAACGATTTATTCCCAGAGTTTCTCAGAAAATTGATTATCCATCAGCATCCTGGTGTATACTTTTTGACAGAACAAAATTTATTTGGGTTGGTTATTATCTCTTGTGGTTGCGTCACGTGATTAACATTTTCTCACTCTTCAAAGAGCAAGTACGTTTTTTCTTTGAGATCTTTTTTTTCTGGTCATTAAATTGAAGTTAATGGTGGAATATAGAACTTTTGCAGCCCCGAAAAATTTGTTTGGCCACTTCTTTAATATAAGTACGAGTATACCGTGGTATTCACCAAGAGAACTTATTTATTGCCATCAATACTTATAGCAGCAAGGGAAAAACAAATTGTACTTTTACGAGTACTTTTGAAGGAACTCGGGCTTTATAGATTGGGTTATGTTTATTTATTTATTTATCCACTTTATTGGGGAGAGGTTGAGACTTCAAAGTCCCTTCTTCCAACTCACCCTTGCATATTACAATGAATATAGTCACAAACATCCATATCCTAGGTTGAGGAAAACCCACCTTGGTGGGATTCGAACGTGTGACCTCAGGTTTGGCAGGTGATGGCGAAACCCCACCGCCACCGGGGCCATTTGAGGCGGGGGAAGAGGAAGAAGTCGGGTAGGGAATTGTTTAAAATATGTGGATCCTCACTCACATGATCGAGTAACTCTTTGCATATCCGCGTGCGAGTTTCTTTTTGTTCGTCCGATACCACTGGCGGTACCTACTTCGCACACACCTTTTTGGTGCCCATGAGCTTGGTCATAAGTCGATGAGCATCACTTTTACGGGTGATAAGTTCATCAGATTCAATGCAAAAGTTTAATCTGCGATCCATGTCAAACAAAACCTTCACTTTTGCAAGATTTTTGTCACATTTTGAGATCGAAGGGTGTCCTGAACGCTCGGTGTCCTCAACACCCCTCACTTCACAAAAAGCTTGTGGTACTCAAACCCACCCAATATTTCCATTGCGTTATCATTATAAGCTGCCTCTTGCATGTCTTGAGTCTCTTTCCTAGTTTTCCCCATTTTCACGCTAAGTTTGATTTTGTGGCGTTGTTCCAATAGCCAGGTCATGACGGAGCGTTACGAATTCATGTTAAAGAGGTTTTACAAACGAACTATTTGCACTCCGCAAAAGCAAGGAGCCAACTACTACCAGCTTCCAGCCTTTCCTGAGACTCCCTTCCTTCGAACTCAGCCAGAGAAACCGCCAACCGCCCGTCAGTGTATCCGGGAAAAAATAAGTCATGATCCTTGTGGAACAGACCTTGGACATAGATACTAGCGTAAAAATGTTTTTAAAACCATCATGAAAAATTTAAAGGGCCCACCTAAATACTTTGTTCGTGTTGGCCATCCTCATTAGAGTACGAGAAGAATTCATTCTCCGATGATGGTGGCTGTTATATTACAGCTATGTTTCGATACACTATACCTTTTTCAGATAAAGAATTAAAAAATGCTCTCTATACTCTTTTTTGTGGCTAATAGTGTGGCAGTGAAAAGGACGGCATGAAAATGATGAAGTAGTTTCTTTTCATTATATCTTGTTCATGTAAGCAAATCGCAACCCTTTTTACCCATTTACCCATTTACCCAAGAGAGCGGCTAAAAAGTATGTAGCACATTCGTTCATCAGTGAAAAAATTAAATCTCTTGATAATTATTACAAAAAATACCTTTAAATTTAGTTCAAGTGGAAGAAAGAAAAAGTTTATTACAAATTGGTACAAAATTAATGTGATTCCTATATAATTGTCTTTATATTCTCGTGTAAAGCCCCGAAACGGTGGTACGTCCACCATAAAGTTGATAAAACGATTTTGATCATGAGAGCTCAAAAAATGACATTGTTTCCAAAATTATTATATATTAAAATGGAAGGAGAAGTCACCGTACCACATATTGAGCATGGAAAAGCGATACACTCAAAATTGGGAAAAATAGTCAAAAAATGGGATACTCTCTCAGGAGATTGTCTAATTAGGAAAGGGCAATAAAAGAAGCACAAACAATGGCAACCAAAGAAATAAAATGGGACAGAAATACTATAACTTCCTCCGTTTGGCATGTGAATGCGATTTCATTCATATATTGGGGAAGACTTTCAGGCATTCAACTATGCAAGCACGCTTGCATAGGTGGATGCCTGTTTAAATTAAGATCTTCAAGCATGTAACCTGAAATTCAGCGCTTAAAAATTAAAACCTAGTTCGAGGGAGTGATGTGCTTGAGGTGGGAGATCACGAGAAGGGAAATGAAAAACAAGTATCTTCACCAACCTTGCTTGGCACCCGCATAACTTGGGAAGAAGTTCCAACGCTGGATTTTTCAAGCTAGGAAGATATTCATGATTAAGCAAGCAGCAGGTAGTGGGCCCGTCAGAAGGTTTTTAGAGAGCAGACTTGAAAGCATTTGTGATATAACTCCATTGATCGGAAACATCGAACAAAAAAGGTGAAATTGCAAAAAAAATATCCTCAAAACGTACTGATCTAGATGGATTCCGCATGGAAATAGTGCAAACTATGATAACTAATTGAACTTTCATGTAGATAAAAGCAATAAATTTGTGAAAGATGAAGATATGCTAATAACTAAAACAAAATAAGGACTAGGAATATAGGTTCAAAAATAAAGAGTGTTACGGATTGATTGAGGATGGGTATATGATAGGGTTCATTGCACGGGGGGGTTGATACACCGTCGACTAATATTTGATCCAGGTACACAAAGGACTCGTTTGAATGATACAAATGGATGTAAGGGAAGTATAATGAAATTTTTAGTGGTTTTCCATAAATATTTGAAGAAGTGTCATTATTAAAGGGTACATTTCTTATGTATGTGATGATTATTCCGGGCTTGAAAAGACCAACATTGCAGCGAACTTCTACTTAGAAAAGAAGAAGAAATTAAAAACGAAATGTGCATGTGGAATATTTCATATTTATCTTCGAAAGTGGCCGACTTTTTAAAAACGGCCTTGTGTTTCTTTGTATGGCTGCATTTATTTTATTTCACATTTGGAAACCTTTTTCCATTCAGCCTCAATCTCAAAAGAATTAGATATTAGGCAAATGTAATAGAGACTAAATGAAGCCGAGAAATTGATTTGATAGAAAGTTAGCTCACCTCTCTTTAAACGTATTCCTTTTAACTAAACCTCGATCACGTCAACGTAAAACACTCGTATTTAGGAGCGTAGTTCATACTACCATTACAAAGAGTTAAATTTAAGTTACAATCATAGATGAAAGTATTAGCATATCAGTGCAATAGCAATGGGATGAATATCAACTTAAGAAAAACAAAGTTTATGAGATTTTGGAGAAGGTGGAGAGCTAAGTTAAAAGTTACGATAGGGTGGCAATAATTAGAGCAGTTGGACCAATTTTCAAATTTTGGAAATGCTCTGCACCAAAATGGCCGAAGTGCTGAACATATAAGAAGAAGGGTTACGTTATGCGACAATACTCTCACAGGATGGAGGTAATTGATGGCAGAGGCGTAGAGTAAAGATATTCATAAAGCATACAAGAGAAAACATTGGTATGGATGATAGCTGATGATGTTTCGACTATTCTACGAAACCGGTCCGTTTTAAAATAAAAATCAATGAAACTTACAAAGTTATAATTATTTACTTTTCATCATGAAGTTTCATCAAGTTGAGATGAAAATCATAGAATTCATTGTTGTGGGACGTGTTTTTGTACACCTCAGAAACTTGGTCGTCGAAGCTAAATGTAAAATACTCGTTAAGCCAGTATGATAGTAGAAGCCAATTGGGAAGGAGGAGGATAGTTAAGGTAAACTGGACAGCAAGATAAACAAACGAGGAAGTACTGGGCATATTTGGGGAGGAAATCAGAGTGCAAACTCCGATGAAGACAGGAAAGATGGATGTACGTAGATCCATGTGCATGCGCACGCTGTATTTGCGTATTTAGAATGGCGATCTTATGATATACATTAAGACTGTGATAGAAGAGAGGACGTCCGGAAAGTAATTTCATGGGGTTAATTTCAAACAAAACGAGGGAGGAAGGAATTGTGCGGAAATGAAGAACAGTGTAATGTGGTAGGATAGGTCAGGTTGTCTTGTTAGTGGAAGCTGAAAAATGAAGGCGGTACAGTAGACTACCTTAAATAATAGACCACCCATTTATAATTCAGAGTGAACATATTGGTTATTTGAGATTAAGTTGTTACATATATATTACCATTTATTCATATTTATCTCTTTGCCTGACATTCTCAATCAAATTTTCCTGTGCTTTTCACCGAACGCTATTTAGATCTATGCGAAGCCGTAATCCAGTTCCAAATATCTGTCATAACTGACAATAGGCATGCATATATTTTAGCACCAGAGATGCCTCATAACTACTTATACACGACCGGTCTCAGTTAAAGGCAAATGGGAAATATGATTAAATGTTTCCCATAATACTATTAATAAATTTAATCGCTCAATAAGCGAAACTTTGAACTCGAAAACTCATATTTTGCTTTTCTCTGGAATCAAAGTTTGTATGCAAATAGCCATATTTGTAAGATGGTAGACTTCCTATTCATAAAAAAACATGGATTAATATAGTACACTTCATTTTTATTTTCAGTAAATCTTATATTTGTGATGTAATTGAAAGAAAACGAGTATTTATTTGCTATTTGATTTTAATCACTATATTTTAATTAATAATTGAAATATTTCGTCTCCTTACCCGTTTAATTTTGTAGTAATATTCGAACAACGATGTTTAACTTTTTCATCAAGTACAATTGTTAGATTTCATTTGTGTGAATAATTTCACCTTGGCGACGATTTCTAGCATTTAGCATAGAAATAAAAATCAATTGAGTTATTTTTCTTTACAAATCGGTAACACTTTTGTACTAATATTAGCAATTTTACAATTCAAATTTAGGTGAACGTGCTCATTCCTAAATTTACACGAAACGACTTACCTTTGAGAACATCTAATTATGCCATGACTTCATGTCCCTCGGTTAATATTGGGCCGTACACTTTTAGAAGAGGACGTACATTTAAGTAATTTAATGCAGCCTGAGATTGTTGTGGATTTCATTAGTTAGCGTGGTTGCTCTCCACTTTCGAGGTTCTAGAGTTTGCGGTAATTCTGGATAGATGCTCGTACAATACCAGTACCTTCGTGTAGAGTTCGTGCCATAAGTGCATAAGGCTTTGTTACCCTCTTTCCCAAATCCATTCGAGTGAAATGCAATCGGCTCACGTAAAATAAGCCATTGTTGTTCGCTGAATAGGCCACTAGTGGTAGAGGAGGAGGAACGTTGCCGATGTGTGCATAAGGTAGAAAAATAGGTAATAACTTGTTGGGTTTTGTTTATATTTAGAAGTGATTTTTACAAAAGTAGTAAATATCGTAGTTTTCTTGAGAAGGTTTTTTTAACCAATTATTTTTGTACAATTTGATATTATTTCATTAGTAATGGGCGTGGGAAAAGGGTCAAAAATAAATCTAATCATTGCCAAGATGTATGCATATAAATCCTTAGCAGACAGCCTCTATCGGAAAACAATATAATATTCAGAGAAAATGTTCCCAATTTATAATTACCTGTGCTACATGGTGATGCAATGAAATATGATTTCAGATTTTCATATTAAGACCTCGTTCATTCGTGTAATTAAGAGATTAAAAATAATTGTATTTGCTGTTTTTTCAATTAAAGGATTGTAATAATAATGGTCATGAATGGTCAAATTTTCGGTTATCCTTCACAAAACTTTTAAATCATAAATGTATGTGAATCAAAATAAAATATAGAAGTATCATACCGACGAACATGACCATATTTTGTACAGCATTGAAGAGGGCCGTGGACATTTTATTAGTTTTTTTTAGAAATAATATGATGCACAACTATTCAAGTTAAGAAAAAATGCACACCCTAAAAATTCCGCGGGTTTATTTAAAAAATAACCCGTTTCATATTTTATATAAAATAACTATTTATTGGTGATCTAAACCTGAAGTTATTACTTAAAATAGTTTATTTGAGGATTTTTTTTGTATTTTCATGGACTGCTGCGTGAATTTAAAAATAAATTCTCAATAATTTAATTATATATTTATATTTTTAAACATGCCTATTTTAAATTTTGAAAACCCTTCAGTTGATGGAAGTTTAATTATATTATTTAATGATAAAATAATATAGGTATGGACGTATGCTTAACAACATAAATAGGTGCAATTGGAAGTAATACACTTACATTTTTTAAACTCTGCTGCATTCCATTTTAAGTTCAGTAATGTTAAACTCAAATTTCCTCCTATTGGGAACATTTAGGCTTTGTGTTAAGGAAGACGAACATTATAGCCAGCTAAATTATTACCCTATACCATTATATTAGGATTTGTTACGACTATGAGTAGAAAGGCCTGAAGATTACGAAAAAAATCGAAACAATTGTCGCGATAAATTTCCCTATACTGAGCGAGTGTCATTATGTAACATGTTATTGATTGTTCCTAGCTGATTTTTTCTCATCTAAATTTCCGTATGATATTTTTAAATTTTGAAGCTCATAAAATATTGACATTTCCTAGGAAATGTTCTTCATACCATGGAGATGGAACGCAGAGGCGTGAGAAAGTCTACGCCTTGTTCTCGAGTTGAAGGCAAATAATCATATCGATAACTAACCGTAGGTCGACGTCACAGGATTTATCTCTCTCGCAAAATTCTCCATTTCTGGCGCATTCAGGTGTTTAATGCACGTCATTACAGCAGAAGGATCACTCGGTTGTACCACAACGATCGAGCAATCAGGACGCAAACCTACTCTGGTTCGCGCCCATCTGTCCGCGCCATGCACGCGGGCAAATTATATTCTATTGTCTCCTTCAGCCCGCCCCTCACTCATGTGTCGTGTGCGCAAATGATGCTTTGGCCACGGGCCCCATGTCACGCTGCTTGAATGTTCCATCATTGCAATGCTGAACGTCATTGTAGGTATACATATGTTTTTGAGGAACCTATATAAACGAGTTTAAATACTTAATAAGCATATATGGATTCACAAAAATCTTTGCTTTGATGTATATAATAATGCATTTTCAAATAAACGTTTCTAAAACTTCATTTACTCAGACAGGGTTAGTACTTACAAGTAGTTACATTAAGGAATTTTTCGTGTATTTATTATGACTTAAATTAAAAAAGTTTAGTTACATCCTAATTCCACCGACTTAAATGTGGTTATTCCCGTTTCATCAAACTTAACTTTGCCTAAAAACATCGTATGTGCAAAAAACGTAAAAATAGATGGTGACATGTAACATTAACTGGAGTAGGTAACACAGCGCTAGTGCAATGTATCAATAATTTGTATTATATACCATAAACATATAAATAAAGAAATATATTACATACATACATACATACATACATACATACATACATACATACATACATACATATATATATATATATATATATATATATATATATATATATATATATATTCGAAATGGAACGCTCTTCGGCGACGCACAAAAATATAAAAACACGGACGTAGATTTGTAGAATATAGAGACACATAGAAAGGACACTCACAATATGTTATTTGACGTTTCGACAGCAAGGCTGTCGTCTATATATATATATATATATATATATATATATATATATATATATATATATATATATATATATATATATATATAACACTTAGCACTAGTGGACACAGACAAAAACACAGAAACACACAAAAAAAGAGACTCACTATTTTTCGAATTTTCGGTGGTCGTTGTTTTTGTCTGTGTCCACTAGTGCTAAGTGTTATACATTATTATTCACGTCCGTGAGTCTTTCAAAAAGTGTTATATATATATATATATATATATATATATATATATATATATATATATATATAAAACTATCTCTAAATCTGAATGCTCATCAGCGAAGACACAAATATATCAAAACATAGATGAACGAATTTAAACACAGAAATACAAAGAAAGAACACTTACATATGCAGTGTTGACGTTTCGACGGCACAGTCATCATCATCAGAATGCTGTTCTCAGGGGAAGAGCGGAGAGGATATGTGTGGTGGGGTGTAGAGGAAGAGAGGTTAGGAACTAATAGGAAACGTACAAGGGGGAGGGAGGGGATGTAAAGGCGGTTATTGAATGGATTCAGTGGGCTTAGTTCAGCCCGGGAGGTTGAAAGGAGATTTATCATTAGGTAATCTACCGGTTAAAGTAGGTTTTTGATGGACACAACTACCAAATAAATATTATCTATCAAAACACAATACAGCATCCCACTTTACAACAATTCCGTCTTCATCTCTGAGTATTTCCATCGGTCGATTTCACCTTCTCCACACCCAAATTTCATAAGTCTCCAATTTACGTCTAACATTCTGCTTCGCTGACCATGTTTCCATGCCGTACATAACTACGCTCCATATCGAAGTTTTCACGAGCCTTTTCTTGACATCCTTATTCAACGTCCCTATCATCAACTCCCTTCTCCTTGTGAAAGACCCTTTTCCAAGTGTAATTCTTCTCCATAGGTCCCTTCTTCTTTTACCATTTTGGTCCAAAACTCTTCCGAGATTCGTAAACTGTATCACTTGCTCCAGTATTGGCTCTCCTGTTTTAATATTTAGGTTGGCCTTCGTCTTTTTAGAAAACCTATAACCTTGGTTTTCTTTACATTGAGTCTCATCCCATATTTATCGCATTGAATGAATGCAATAGGGATATCGAAAGTAACAAAAGAAACTGTTGGAACAAGGACAAGGAAACCATGGATCACGGATGAGATTATTACAAAGATAATTAAGAATAGTAAATGGAAGAAGGTTAACCTAGATTTAGGCAGAAAAAAGTAAAAAGAGTAAAATAATAAATTAGGACGGGTAACAAATTAAAGTAAAGAAGCGTGGTATGACACGGAGTGCGAGGATATGGAAAATTTGCCGATTAGGAGTGAAATTGGTGCGCTACGTGTATACAGGTATCAGAAGGTTAAAGCAGTATCAAAAAGTAAAAAGGAAAAATCTTTGTTTGCAGATAGAGAAGATTTTGGTAAGGAAATAGTTTAAACCAATAAGATCCGAGCTAAAAAGAGAGTTGGGAGGAATATAAAGAAGAACTGCAAGGTAAAGGACATATGCCTCAAGGATAATAATAACTACATGGTCCTTTCCAAAAAATTAGTTGTATAAATGTAGGGAACACTGTATTGCAGAAAAAAGTACACATTAAAAATTAAAATTTGAAAGCTTTATAGTATTCAGAATGTCTTTTAGTTGGGATAGTTTACCTCCTGCAAAATGCGTGCAATAAAAGCCCTTGGAATGAAAGTAAATTCTAATTTTTACCTTTTACTCGAGACTTTCATCTACATCTACATAGTACCCCGCAAGAGCGTGTGGTGGGGGTTGTTAAATCACCACAAATAATTAAAAACAATCCCACTTGCAAAACACACAAATTCATGCCAACCTACACACACAAAATCATATTTATTCGTGCAAAAACCTTATATTACAACTTACACACATTTAAATTCATATATTATCTACTAATATACACATGCATCTTTAGACACACCTTGTATATGCAACGTTAAATCTTGAACTGAGTTGTAAATTAAATATCTTTAATGTTTATATGGTAACTTTGGTTTCTTAATATTATGATTCCTGTTTGTTCGGCGAGAGAATGCGTATTTGTATCTATTTGTTCTGGAATCTATCTCCCCTATCTTATCTTTGGTTTTGCTCCATTCAAATAGTGTGGGGCCATAATAATTACTTAAGTGTCATTGTTAAATTTGCTTTTTCCAAATCTTTTTAAATGTCTAAGTCTTGCTTGTTCTCTTCGCATTAGAAGTAGCTCCCAGCCTAATCCCCCTGAAAGACCTGTCACACGTCTTCTTATTGCAAGAACTGTTCACAAAAATGGGGGATTTTCTTTGGACTTTTTCAATTTATTTTTTAAAAACTACATTCTGCATCCTCTACCTCGAACCTTTTCCATGGATTTGGGTTTTAAAAAAATTTTCTCCACGACTTTGGACCAAATATTAGACGAAATGTAATCTGTTAAGCGTCTGTTTCTCATTTAGAAGGCTACAAAGGCGTCTGACCCCTACTTGTGCCAGATGCCTTTGCGGTGTTCAGTCATCTACATTCACATAATTTTCTCATCTCTAGCCCAGCAGTTACTATCCCGTATTGTCTGTGGGGAGGAAGAGTTCTTGAGTCAGGTAGTGCTAGTTGAATCAAATACCAAAAAACAATTATAATGGTAGGGATTATAATTACTAATATTCCCACTAAGTAGAGTTATGAAGCGAAGTCTGAATGTTGGTATGGTATTGGGAATTCACAAGCTAATTCATATAACTTCTCTCAATTCGATAGATTTAATTATAGTAAAATAAGGTATTTTTATGTTGAATTTGACGAAATGGAAACATGGCTTTTTACTCTTGCAGGAACGAGTGAACTTGACAAATCATTATGAAATTAACAAATTTAATGTGTTTGGTAACCTATCGTTCCTTTACACCAAGTTTGTCATTTTGCCATGCTTGAGAAAGGAGCATATTGTCATTGAAGTGGGATTGTGGCCCTATTGGTATGATTGTGTCATAAACATGTGCGACTAATTTTTAATATGCATTATATTCAGTATTTTAAGCGTATTTCTTGTATACCTTCTACTAGTTGGTCATTTCATGAACATTTCGGTATTTTTCTAAATGTTCAGTTAGAGGTAGAGCGTTATGTCCTCTTCTTCGGAACTACCATCCAGAGATTATTTACCTACTCGCTTCAAAATCTTAAAAACTTGTAATTGCTGGAATTATTTATTTTCAAATACGTTAGCGGTACTCTCAAATCAAGCATTATTTCGAAGGATTTATATTTCAGAGATTAATAAGTAACTTGGTGGCCACTCTTTCATTGAGTATATTGGTAAAAAATTATGCCTTATTTCAGTAAAAAGAAATTAGGCATATTTTGAAGCAATAAAAAATCACTATGCTTTTTAAAAGTTCTTCAAAGAGTGTTTATACTAATAAAGTAACATTTCACTAATCCTAGCAGCGTCACAGGCTACCTCTTACTGCTAACGCTTCGTGATTTCTTTATGGGAGGTGATCACATGTCGTTTTCTTTAAGAAAGGGAACCTTTTGTGAAATTGAATGTTTTCCGAAATCGATTGCGTATGTTTTATTTTCTTTTAGTCCAACTTGTCACTGCAAAATGAAAGTTGATTTATTTGTTGTCTGCTGTAAAATGGCGCGAAAATCAGTTGAGTGCATGAAATTAGTCGGTAATTAAAGTTTACAGTGAACTCCTTTCAATTTTTTTGGCTGTTTAACTCAAATCGTTAAGCCCCATTGACGGCAATGCATAACTAAATTTCATGAGTGAGAAGAGAAGATGTTGGTTAATAGTATCTTGGTATATTTGGAATATTCTTACCATCGGCTCAAACTTGTCGGCGATGGTATTTAATTAAATGGATCGAAAAGGCGAAGGGTCATTGGCTCAATATAGTATATTATCCCCAAAGTAAAATATTAAATTTAAATCTGAAAATGTTATCACGGTGCCATATTGGCTCTTCGAAAAACAGATAGCCTTCTGTTTGGATTTCCTTAGTGCTTTATAATCACTGCATGTCTTTGAAAAACACTCTCTAAAACCAGGTCAGCAATATTTTCCTATCAAAGTTATCTGGGAAACCACAGGTGTTTACGGAAAAGCTCTTCCTATTCATATTTAAATTCCACGCACCATGAAATACCAGCCAAAGGAGAGTTGTGCCCTTACGTTTTAAATCAACCTCCAATTCAATGGTGGTCATTTTTTATTTCAAATCACTTTATACTTTCTAAGTAGGGATAATTTCACTCAAAATTTCTTATTCCTCCGGATATAATTATACCTTCATCATAATCTTCCATTTTTCATGTGAGCTAGCCCCAAGAATGGTTGTCAAACCAGCTTTTAACTGAGGAACTACAAAGAGGTTTGGGTCTATGGTAAATATGTCCTCGTAAAAGAAAGGGGCCGGCAAAAACACTGCCTATCTATCCGAAAAGATATTTGGTCTTCGGAAGATAAATTTTGCTATCCAAACCCAGGTATGTACATAATTTAGAGCGGTTCCATCATTTATTATTTTTTATGCGTTGATCTCTTTTTCGAAAATAATTCAAAGATTAATTAATTCCCTCACTGTCAGAAGCAAGTCTGAGTTGCCCATGCTTCCCTGAAAATCATAGTTTTTATTGGTTTCTTCGAGATTGTCGAGAGGGTTCCTGCACAAGTTGCTCTGATATGGAGACCGGATTGGTTTCTCTTCGCAGCTATATCTGACTAATGAAGTAAATCAGCTTCGAGCATGATCTAGTTAAAAACTTTTCTTCCCGACGGAACCTAAATATTCGCCGCATATTCCAAGTGCGGCTCAAATTCGTGAAATAACACACCGAGGAATAAATTTACGCTGGCAAACCAGGCCGATTTTCGCGTATTCAACCTCTCCCTCCGTCTCCGTCATTTCCTCCAGCCCTCATCGGATCCATCCCCCATTTCACAATTCAATTTTCATCTGCCGGTCGCGTTCCAACCCAGTATCCCGTCGAAATCTCGCACCCGGCGTCTCATCAGAACCACCCTCGCCTCCTTGACATCCCCCTACCCTTAACCCTCATGCCTTCGCATCACCTTCTCCCCTGTCATCTCTTCATTTTCCCGAAATTTCAGACCATTTCGCTCCATATCCTCTCGTCCCCACGATCGTATTTTCCGTTTCTCTAACCTCTCTCATTCCATCCAGACCGTTGCTTCTTTCCGACATTTAGACCTTGGACCGCTCATTGATTAATACATCTCTCTACCGACACACCCTTGAGTTGCCCTCGTTTCATTTTATCCTTTCTAGTGTTATTAGTGAGGCGGTTTTGTTTTATTCAGTACTTATTTGAAGAAAATAAAAGTTTTTTCTCCTCTATCTTTCTGAATATTGTAGCTTTCAGTGACGATATTTATGTTGTTATAACACAATATAGCGAAATTATATTCACCTGAAGTCTTTGTTACTGAATGAAATTAGGAGTAATAAATACAAGCATGTATGTCTAAGATAGTCCTTGGTTACTTAAGTTCTTGATTTAATTTATCTTGGACGTAAACTTTGTACAAAATGTCAGTAATAATTAGCATTGGTTATCCTACTTCCAAAAAAGCTTTTCTTTGTTAACATCAAACATGTCTAAATTGATAGATATGCTTTAACTATAGATATTTTTTTATTTTAAAAAATAAACTACTTTCTGCATTGTGACTTCAATTCCACGATATTTAATTTCATCTCTGACGAAGTTTGACTTTTATCCATGTTTTTTTCTTAGATTGTAAATGCAATAATTTTCTGTGAAATGTTATGTGCGTCTTACTATTAAGCATTTGGTTACTGAAACAAGGACCTGGTTTCGATCGCAACTCGCTTTCGAAAAACGTCTAGCTTCATCCAACCTTTGCTATTTTTCTGGGACCAGTTCCTCCATGAAAACCCCAAGCAGTATATAGAAAAGAATTTGACCTCTCCTAACCTGATAAGTCAATTTCTCCTCTAGTAGGGTTCAATAGGAGGTGCTTGCTGTCGTTGCTGCTGCTTTTACGGTCTTAGCTATATTTGTTCTAGCTTATAGTCTTAAGGATGCAAGCTATAAAGCATTTGCCCATTTTAGAACAGTGAAACAGAAAACAAATTTTACTAAGTCTTGCCTTACATTTTTAATTTTGGCTTCTAAAGACGACCTCTGCATGAGAATTTCATCCAAAATAAGGAAAAGAAAAAGATTCATGTAATCACAAAAAAGATTCCCTCTAACGTATTGATCTCCTTTCTTACCGTCCGGAACTACTTCTTATGAATAAAAAATCATTTGTAAATTGGATTTAATTCAAAATTAAGGAGCCGTGATTTTCGTACATTAGAAAGGATAAAGCATACATGTTATCCCTGGCGTTTTTTGCGATGCTTGATTCTATTACTGTTTTTTTCGATATTACTCCATTAATTATCAAAATAACAAGACCATAACATTTATGAAACTAGGGTTTCTTCTTATAAGTGCAGTTATCAAGCGTTTCGTCTTCGCCCTATTACTTGCAAATCACATTCTCAGAATCGGAAGATAAAGTACTCTACCTAATTCGACCGGACGAATTCAACTATAGTAACAGCCTAGATCGAGTGTATAGATATGTGTTCTTCAAACTGCCCGTAACCCTTTGCCTGTAGAGATTGTTTGTACCCATTGGCTCCATTTTAGACATTTATATGTTGTTTTCATTGCATTTTATGACGGATTTATCGGCAATAATATGATTTCTTTCATAAGATTACTTCGAAATACGTTATATGATACCACTTTCGAAGTAAGATGCGTACATTATGTCATTCCGCATAAATAATCGGAACCATAATCTTCATGCAACTTCCATTGTTTTTCAAATATTGGCAATTTAATTCCTTTACATGGAAAAAACTTTAACTTGTTGGGATCAAATCAAATTAAGAGTTTTAACTTTGATTTGTATTAAGATTTTGAGGAACAAGCAGAGCGTATGATTGATCAAATAATTTTGTGAAAGAGGATTTCTTGCTGATAAATATTTATCTTGCTTCATACCCAGCTTCTTTCATTCCTAACTGCGATCTTATTCCAAGTCTAATTTGCGTATTAGTTAGGCGATGTAAAGTCATCTGCCACCGATGCAATATTGTGGAGGGTCTTTTTTTTCGAAATATTATCCACGCAATGCCATGAAGTACCGAAATATCCTAACGAATTTTCCTTTTGAAGCGGTGCCACGGGGGTTCAGGATCAAACGACGCCGGAAAACTTTTTGATGTGGTCGGGACACTCTGGTGTGAGTACCTGCGGAGATAGACAAAATTACGGGGGAACGCGGGTCGGATCAGTTGGTCATAGTAGGAGAGGGGTGCAGGGGTGTGTGTGGGAGGGGGGGGGTGGCATAGGAGGCAGGGGGGCAATTCCATTAGTGTCCCACGCACCCTTCCCTACAGCCGCCTCCTACCACTATTTTCCCATGGCTTTCCGACCATTCTCATTTTTTTTCCGGTCCTTCCTCCCAAAGTCCCGCATTCTTTACTCACGCCCTTTACGTCCTTACCGCCTTCTCCCGGTCCCTTTAGCAGTTCCCTTCTCTCCACTACTACCAACCACCCCCCCCTTCCGTTCTTTTCCCCAGCCGCTGAAAGTATCGACCGTTTTCTTCTTCTCTGGTCCCATCTTTCTTCCCGCCTCAGCTTTTCACCTTTTCCCGAATATACTTCCTCTTCATTGTCTCCCTATGTCTTCTTATCGGGAGTTTTCCTTCTTTCCTACTTTTTCTCTCTCTTTTCCTCCCTTATTTTCCTTCGTAAAACCTTAACTCCTCATCCTCCGCCACCTCCTCCCCCGCGGCCAAGTCGGGGCAATCTCTTACCACCACCATTTTCCGTCTCCGATATGATTTCTTTCCTACTCGTATCAATTCCATCTCATATCCTTTCCTGAGCCGTAGTACGTGGAACTTAACTACAGGTAAGCTTTCCGTGCGCTACCTTTTCCCCTCTCGCGGGTACATAAAACATTCATCCGAAATTGGCCTCTCACTTTCGTAACTTTTTTTATGGTTTTGTTTTTGAGGGAAATGTTGTTTTATCCAATTCTGGCAATTGCCGTTGGAGCATAGATGGGTAGTTTACCTTTTGATTTCATGCGAGTGTAGAAATAAGGTAATTTGAATGCTAACTCGAACGTATGAATTTGCTGTTGTAGCCAGAAGCGTATGATGCGATTTAAGGATCACGCTCGTTAATCCAAAGACATAGTGGTGGGACAAAGTTTGCCTACCGTATTTTAAGAATCTTTCCTCAAGGTAATGTGTAAAAATTGCTCCAAAACATGGCCATATATTTTAGCAATATGTGCAAAAATGTTATATAATATCAGAATTATGGTAGGTGATTCAAACTTTTATGAAATTTAATTTCATATATTTTCATTTATTAGAATCGGGATTTAACTCGTTTTACAAGGATGCACCTTGAGGAAATGAGAGTGTTATAGGATTCTTTCTTCTTACGAGGCATTTAAAGGCTTTTATAACACATTTGAGTTTAAGGTTTTATGAATAAGTTGACACCTCGTCAAATAAACTCTTTGTTTACCCGCGTCAAAATTTTCATACCAAAGCTTAAGAGGTAACCTTTAACACGAATAAAGCATTCGCCTCAGTTTCCCTGGGAAAAGTCTTTGGCCAATTTGTACACAATTCTCTCAGTGCCTCGGAAGGAGGTTTCTGCTTCATTGCCGAATACTTTTTCACATAAATTTCCCTTCGCTCTAATGCCCAAATATATTTTCCATGCACGGAGGCATTTTTTGACGTCCCTCCGTATATTTCGTTAACCACCCTACCTCCGCCATGGATCCACTGGAAAACTTTCTCTTTAAGATCAGAACTTGAATCTTCGTCTTCGGCATCCTCCTCGATCCCCGTACGCCACAGCAGCCGCCGCCGCCGCCCACTACTCCCTGGCCATTCGCCTCCAACCCTTATTTCTCCCAACCCACGGTCCCCCTCCTAACCCACTCCCCGCGCACACCCTCCTTTTAACCCTGTTAGTCTCATCCCCTGCCCTCGCCCCTAAGATGTGGACCCATATAAATCCCGAACTTTCGAAGAAAATAATAATGATAAAAAGTAGAGGGCAAAAATAAGTCATTTTTATGCGGGGAGAGAAAAAATATAATAATAACCATGGAGTTGGATATTTTATGCTTTCTACGCGAGGTTAGAAGAAAAGAGAGGAAGAGCGTGGCTAAGATGGCGACCGGGAGAACGTGATTTGGTTTTTCAAAACGCTTCATAAATAAATATTCATTGTAGTGGGTACCTTTATCATGGAAAAGAGAATATCTATATTTTCTATAATTATATATCGTGTAGATATGTAGTTTGATATTAGAATATGGGGGAAAAGAAATAAATTGGTAACTTACTTCCATCAACTTTTTTCTCATCGCCTTTGGTTGCTTTCTGCTTACGATTGCGGGGTTTTTTTTAGGAAATGGGTTTCTATTGTTTTTTATATTGCTCAGACCTCAAGGCTTTCCTTATCGTTTAGAATCTTCTGCTTTGGATGGTAAAAAAATATTCTGCACAATATTTCGCCGCACTGAAAATTCACTTGGGAAGGCTTTTTGATAAGACATAGATGTCATAGCAGCGGTAGTCAGTCCAGAATCACATTCGCCTTCTATAGCAAATGTTGCCATTTCGACACAAACTTATCGTACTGTTCTTGCGTTAATTTTAGTATTAGTTACTTAAAATTAAATGGTGCTGTCAATATTGCCTAAACCAGAAATGTACCAGAAGTCGTATTTACCTACTTTGCTGTAGTTATCTCTACATCGTTCCAGAAAATAATTTTCATTCATTTTATGACCTTTTCCTCCAGGTCAAACATAGAATGGCTATGAGTTCACGAAGGGTTAATTTCGCAAATTTGCTTTTAATTTAACTTGATAATCAGCTAATTCGGATTCACCTTTGGGTGACAAATGTTTGAATAACATTGGAAGCTTTTATTTACACGATTATTTTTGTGGCGCGAAAACAGTTGGGTGAATCTGTTATTAATTCACGACTTCATAATCATTATTTACTTTTAATTTCAAATTTGTGTATCTGTCTACATTCCAAAAGCTAGTTAATTAAAAGAGATTATTTCATTTCATTTCATTTAAACTAGCAACATCAGCAGATTTCTTAATTGATCTCTCATTCTCTTAGTTGTTGGAAAACTGTTGAAATTTAAAAAATGGAATTACTTTAAAATATTTAAATCAGGTTTATACGAGAGTGCCTTTTATTTAATCATCCAAAAAATTGTTAAATGCAATTCATTATTTGGTACCAATGCCTGCTTGTTTTTGTACCCATAACTCTGCGTTTTCATGTATAATTTTGCTGTTTGCAGTTTTAACCATCATATGTTTCTGTTATTGGTTTCAAAGACATGTTGATTTCTCTTTTAAGTTACCCAGCTAGTAAGACCTGTATTTGAATTTGCTTTTACCCTATTTTTTCTTATCTTTACTTATTAGATATCTAATTTCCACAGTTTTCACTTGTCACTAAATGATCCTTTTAATATATCAGCCATCGATGTATTTTAGAAGTTCTTACCTGGCGAATAAACGGGACAAATGAGAATAATATAAATGGAATTTTATCATAGTTGTAAAAAAAGAATGTTCTTTCTATTTAAAGAAACCTATATTTATCATCAGTTTTAACTAAAAACACACTTGAAAGCGCGTGCCTGTGACACAAATATTCTCCGCTTTATTATGCAGCATAGCGAATTATCAATGTTAACTACTCCTCACAAAACCTCCGTAACTGCATAAAATCTTTAATTCCTTTCACATTTAAAAAAAAATAAGAGCCAGAGTTGCCATGTGAAAAGTGGTAAAAAAGGTGAGAAAGTTGAGGAGTGGAGTTCAGTCGCTTTTACCATAGCTTTGAACGAGCGTGGGTAAACCTATTTAGCACCACTTTGCCAAGAATTTCTGAGTGTTAATACGCCAGTCTGGGAAGAATGTGCTAGTGTGAGAAGAGATTAACAAGTGATTTTTATTCCTTCCTGACCTATTCAGCGATTTGAAGGAGGCGAACTTTTTTTTACCGTGATTTCTTTAACGCGCCACACTGAGAATCTTGCGAGAGCTTCACTTTTAAAAGGGCTTTCTCTTCGTCTGGAAATTTCTCCTTTCTTCCTGCATCTTTTCTTCCCTTCCCAATCTCCTTCCTCTCTCCCTACTTGATCGAGCTCTCACCCTTGCATCTGCACTCATTGCGATGATGTCTTTTAATGTGTCCTCCTCCCTTTTTTTTATCCCCTCCCTACTCTAGAGGAAGATTCCATTTCTCGCCCGGTGGACTCCGCCTGCCATTCCGCCTGCAGCCCCCCCGTCTTTTTCAATCTCTTTGCACCAACGCCTCTCCGCCATCCCCGCCCCCCTCCACTTGCCGTGCATTGCACTACCTCTCGACTCCCTTCTCGACGGGGAACCCGGGTGAAGACGCTGGCTTAAAAAAATAAGCCCTTCCCTTTCTCCGCTACGTTTTTACTTGGACGCGATCCAAAATAATTTGATCCCACCCTGCTCCGCCTGTAAAAGGGAGGAAAAAATACATTTCTGCTGCCCGAGCCCTCACTCCAACTCCCTCCATTTCTCTTAACCCCAACTCTCTCCTTGCCTCACATGCAGAATTTGTTTTTCCTTTAATTTATTGGTTCTCCTTCTTCGTCTACGAGGCATTTCGTTCTGTCGTTGTTTCTTCCCAAAGAATATAAACCCTTTCACTTTTTCTTTTCCCCATTTTTATGCCATCTCCCGTCCATCCCTCTCACCCACTCCCCCTAACCTCCCCTTTCCAACACCCACTACCTCGATTCTCCGCTCTCGCCTTACTCTACCTTCCCTCATTTTACCCTCCCTTATCCATGTGGCTATTTATCATGTTGATTAAGGGAATAATATTTTCTTTCGGCGCTAAAATGGAAGATCTGCTCTCGTTGGCATGAGCGATTTCCTACCCGAGTGCTGTAAGCTTGGCTAGACGAGAGCGTTAATACGCAGGTTTTGGGAAGCGTAACGTTTTGCATACTGCTAGGGGTCCCTGAAAGCCGGATTTAAGAGGAAATTCGAATTTGTTCAATTTAAGGAAAGTTGTGCAATGAGTGCAAAATGTTGTGCAAATGTGTCCATAAAAAACCTACCTCAAATGGTAGATTACGTAAAAATAATGTTATTATGTTATTCTAAATGCAGAAGTTAATCATCTTTTTGAATCAAATTTAATTTTTCTAATTTTAATTTATTAAATTTCAGAGTTTTTAAATTGATGAGTAATTGAAAGAATTGCATTGGTATTAATGCAATTGGTGGCCTATTGATTTGGCATTTGTTTCAAGATGGCACTGAAAACTGCTAAATGGACTTAAATAAGCGTTCTTCAAAGTTAAAATCCGTTTTCGCTGCTGTTTATTCACATTTAATCCAAAATATATAAGTGTATTGATTTCTGATAGCTTGATTTTCTTTAGCAACTTCCATTTTTGAAATGTAAAAAGACGATATTTAATCGTAAAAAGTAATCAGTTTAATATTACCTATTTCTTGCTCTTTATCTTTCCTCTGAAATATTATCTTATCCTCATCCTATGTTTTCACCATATAATCTTATTACGCACAACTAGAGGCAAAAGCGGTAGGTTGATTGTATAAATATAAACTGCTATCACTCGTCAATATTAGTAGTTTATTACTCCCCCTCCTACTGCCAATCCTGGTTGCTAACCCTTTTCCACATAATACTAAATCCAATCCTTTGTTTTCTTCTTATACCATGCAAGGGTAAAAAAATGGTTGTTTATCTTACCTTTGACTTCTTACTTTTAACCATAGCCATCAACCCGAAGCCATCAGGATGCCAACTACTAAATGCAATAGCGTGTGAAATTCTTACACCAGGGTAGGGGTTCCAGTACCTTGCCCGGTACCACCTATGGTTTCCAGAAAAATCTGGTTTACAGAAAATCATACAGCTTGGATGAAGCTGCGAGTCTACCGTGATTAATGAACTATTTTCTCGCAAATGCGCTTTCAAAGAGATTATGGGTCATAAATCCTATAATGCCATATAAAACACGCCAGAAAAACTTATGAGCGATACATTTTAAGGTTCCAGGAATGAATAGAAAAATAGGTCCAGGGTATAGAAATATAAAACCTACTAAAACTTCATGTTCCAAAGAAATCCCCGCATTGATGCTGGGTAAGCTTGCGAAAATATCGCTGATAAAATAATAGAAACAATTTTTTACTCGTGGAAGAAGTTTAAACCTCGTGGCTTAAAGTAGGGTTACATAACCCCTATTTTCAAAGAGACTGGGGGATATTTACATGGGGAGGATGCCAGTAATCATAGGTAGATAACATTAGCATCAATATTCTGCAAAGGTGGTTGGAATGGTCCGGTGGCTTAGTTAGTGGCTTCCCAACCGAAAGCTGGGGTATACTCCTGGAGTCGGGCGGGTTTTTCAGTTTTATTCCGATTCCCAAATTGAGTACAATGTGGAGGGCACTGTAAGTAAGGACGTCGTCCGTCAGATGGGTGGTTAAATTATGGACCATGTAGCGCCTCTCGTTAAGAGTAATACTACTGCTGAAGCTGGGTTTCTCTATATCCTTTATCTATTCCCTACACCAGCTAATCAAACTTTCTTAAGATATATATACCAGAAATCGGAGTGGTGTATATGTATGCGAAAGAGAGCGTTTTTATACGAGCTAAGCAATATTCTAGCTACAGGAATGATTTAAAAATTCTTCAAAAATCTAAGAATAATTTGAGTCAACTGCAAAAATATAAGTGTTTGGGTTTTTTTTTAAGTATATGTGGCATTTGACGGAAGGAAGAAGGGAAACATGTGGGGTGAAAAATAAGAGCACATTATTTTCATCAAATAAAAACTAGAAAAATTACTTATCAGCAAAATATGGTGGGGATGTTCATAATTATCACCTTCATTAGTCTATTGTAATATCCCAAACGAAGCTTTTTTGTGTTCACATGTAATTTGATGCACGAATATATGTTCAGTAATGTGGAATTAAATAGTCATTTAAATGCTCAAACCTCTGTGATAATTGCATGCGTAATAATTTTAAATTCTCCATTTAATGCCATTCGCGTAAACAAATGTCATGGATGTCTTTTTAACAAGGATACCGGTTATTATAGGTTTTCATTTAGATCATTTATTTCGATGCAATTTTAAACCGCAATAAAATCATTACATCGACTACAAACCATATTTGGAGGACTGCACATTTTCTGTTGCTTGATTATCATTCATTGAAACACTTTTATTACATCAAAAGCTATCTAAGCTCGAAAAATTCAGCATTATGTTTTTATATAAAGAGAAAGGGAAAAGGTGTTGATATGTTATAAGAGAAATGCGAAGTGTGAAACCATATGTAATATCTACAATCAGCACTCCAAAATATTTTTTGACATTATCTTCTGAATTCTCATACTTTTACAGTCCATTCCAAATTTCCATCGGCCAAGTATGCCCATGAAATTTTAATATTCCATAAGTTCCGAAATTAAAAATAATTTTCGACCGGCCATCATCCCACTGAGTCAGTCGACTTTGTGTCGGAGATGTGCCCTGAGGTGCAGGCTTTATGCACCTCAGGGTTTTCTCTTCCACACATGGTGGAATCCACAGCCATAAAACAATCTATTTACCGGTGTGCTATTTGATTAAAAAAATGAAGCCATGCTTCAATAAAAAAATATGAAATCTCACCGTAAAGGCCATTCCATTCCGTCCGGGCTCCCTGAAATAATTTCGCCGCCGGTGTGGGCAGAGGTAGCGTTCGAAAAAAAAAAAAAATACGAATGGGGAAGGAGAGGAGAGAGCAGAGAAGAGATGGGGAATAAAAACAAAAGAGCAACCCCTGGCGCACTCATTTTTATCCCGTCAAGCATTACCCTTCGCTCTCATCTCGATCCTTCCTTCCTCAGTTCCCATGTATAATCGTATACGCTTTTACGCGCCGGAATAATGCGGCGTATAGTATTCCCCGTCATAACGCGAATTCTGTACCATATGTTTGTGTGTATATATATATATATATATATATATATATATATATATATGTATGGTTATGTGTATATATATGGAACGTTCATATATATATATATAAACGAACTGACAATCGTATCCTCTCCCATCCCCTGCCCGTATTTCTTGTTCCATTTGCTTTTTATTACTCTCTTTTCATTTCCCGGTGGCGGTCCTCGG
This sequence comes from Hetaerina americana, assembly GCF_022747635.1. NCBI lineage: Eukaryota > Metazoa > Arthropoda > Insecta > Odonata > Calopterygidae > Hetaerina > Hetaerina americana. The sequence continues at coordinate 69,309,825 of NW_027287205.1, read as the reverse complement.
CCACAGCCACCGCGCGGGGGAGGGAGACCGCCGCCGTCACCGTCGCGGCAGCCGCCTTTCAAAGCCCCCGTGGGCGTCAAAGTGGGCGGGTTGAGGGTCGGAAAAGAGGGGGAAAGGATGACGGAATCAGGAATGGTGATAAAGGGCCCGCGGGGAGTGCCAGGGGGGGGGGTGGAGGCGTGTGGGCTTGTTGGGGAAGAGTAAAGTGGCGAGTGTGATATGACCCATGGAGGAAGTCCGCGATTCAGCGAGAGGGAGGGAATGCTCGGGAACGGAGTTGTGGGATAGGGATGGAAGGAAAAAAGAGACAAAAGATGGCGACAAAAGGCTTAATAAAGTGCGGTAAATGAAAGAGATGACATCGTGGAGGAAGGGAGGAGGTTTTTGCAGTGGGAGGGTAAGGAAAGGAAGAAGGGAAAGGTCGAAGTTCTCTAGCGTCCACGGGGGGGGGGGGGGGGCGAGTCGAATATGGGGTAAAATAAAGGATGCCCCCCCTCCTCTTTCTCTCTATCTTTCCAGTAAAAGGTGGGCTAATTAGAGAGTTAAGAGATAGGGGCCCATGGGAGAGGTTCAAATGGTCGGCATGTGGGAGGGCAGGGAAGAGACGTGCAATGGGGTCACGGCGTGGTTGAGGCAGACATACCACGGTCGCGAAGATATGAAGAATGAGAGTGGGTGGGGAGATGTTGCCTCCAGGGAGGAGACGAGCCCGGGTGGAGATGGATGAAATGAGTGCGGGTGGAATGGAACCCGTTGGCGGGGTTGTCCATTCAACGTCTCTTCAGTTCGACCCTTGCACGTGGGCGTTTTGCGCCCAGCGTTGTGTTACGTTTCCCGAAACGGTGGCCCTTGGAAACCCTTTGAGGAAGGACTTGGTTGACTGGGATTGCATAAAAAGCTCCGCCTCTCCCCCTCTCCCTACGTCCTCCCTTTCGCCAAAGTACCGCCAAATGGAGAACGCTGGCGCGTATTTATGACACCAGTCGCCGACTTTGCCTTCGGTCGGAGACTTTGATTTCGCCCGTGCTCTCTTTTTCATCCGCGCCGTTTGCCGCTCAAGGGAAGCGCGGGCTCGTTCGTGCGTGGGACGTCGTTCACTATGTCGTCGTATTCTGCTCGAACGATCTCTATTTCTCTTTCTCCCTTCCAAATGCCCCGACTACATCGATCATGCGAACGCTGATTTGAATAAGGAAACGGCGTGAATGATGTCGGCTGAGTTGGCATGATGGCATCGCACCCACTCGCCTCAATTGCGGCCAATTCTTCTTCTCACGAAACGAGGGATATGATTTTTCTGGTAGCAGAAGACGATAATGCTAAAGCTTTTCTTTCGTTAAAAGTTGGTTTGCAAACTTGGCGCCTTTTAAGTAATGCCAAAATCGCCGAAGTATGAAGAAATACGACATTGCTTCTGCTCGAAAGAAAATACGTCGGTGACATTCGTTGATGAATAAATCATTGTTACTTGATAGCAAATAAACATTTACGTATAGGTGATGTGATGGGAAATTTTAACCGATTGCTTTTGGCATGAAGGGGCTATTAATTTTTTCACATTATAATGAATCTGTGCAAGAAAATGACTATACTACTTATCGTAGGTGTCCATTTCACCTGAAACTTCTTATTGTGAGCAGAGTTGTCTGAAAAAAGTTATAAATGAATTATGGTTTTTCCGGATTATTTCCCTTTTTTCATAAAAGGATATATTTCCTGCAGTTTGGTCATTGTACGTACTTAATTTTTCGTACGGAAATGAAGGCTAGAAAATCCTAGCTATCATCAAATTCACCTACGCCCTTATTTAATGATATCTTTCATCATACTTCAGTTTATTAGTTTTTTTATTACAGTAATGTTATATGAACCCATCTTGATAATTATGTGTTTTACTTGACACTTAGTTTTGTGGCATTTAATTTAACATATTCCTGTTGTCGTAAACGTTTGTGATTTGACATTAATATTTACCTTTTAAAATTTAATATTGAACAATTCTCGAAGATTCGTTTGAATCGTAAAGGGTATTGGTGAATTTCCAATTTTGTAAATATTTTCCATATTTTCAGTACCATAATTTTTAATGTGTTCAAATAGTGAAAAATTACTCTGGTTCAATAAGGTCACCTTAGTATCGATTGAAATTACACTATTTCTTAATCATTCAGGCATATATTTTCATTATCAAGGTTAAAATATGAAATAAATTAAGTAGGATGAATCAACTGAAAATGAAACTATTAAATTGCTTCCTAAATTAAAATTAGAATGCGAAATTTTTGAACGCCATGTCAAATTCCCTTATTCATTTTGATATTCTCTTTCAGGTGAGTGCAACCTCTTACCAGCTGTTTTCTCACCAGACTCTCCCAATTGGTTATAAGTGAGTACAAAGTTAAATGTACTCATTTTTGGACTGTGGAAATATTTTAATTTTCTTATTCTGTTTACTTTTATGCATTTTTCGCGTGTAATAATTCAAGAAACATGATGAAGTTGTTGGATTTGGGTGTGGGTATATCTCACCTGTTTTTGCAAATGTATTTTGGATGCAAAAGAGTTTGTAATTAAGTATAAGTCCATTTGAAAATCAACAAACTGTAGCTTGTATCCCAAGGTTTGTCATGTTGCAAGCAATCATCTCATTTGCTAGAAAACGTTCCCAGTGACTGGGGAATGTATTTAACTCTTTGAAGTTTTGATATTCATGTTTTTTGGTTAAGCTATGAAAGGAAAAGAAATTTGAGCAACTGATAATTCAAATTACCTGGCCCCAAGAACTCAATTCACCAACTTTTACGTCAACTCCATCATTCACAAACTCAAAACATCTGGCAATCACTTAAGTTTTGGCATATGTATTCTTTATCCTAAAACAGAATTTGTTGTCCGTCAAATGAATGAATTTTTGTCATAATTTGACTTCAAAATTCAAATGGTCAAAATCCTGAGATAATTGGTTTTATTAGTAAATAAGGACATAGATTATTACTACATTGGCAGTTGCTTCCGCGGCATTAAGATTGCTAGTTTGGTGCTAGCTATGTTGGTGCAAAGCCCAGTATTTTTTATTCACGACGACATCTTTCAAATTCGAATATTTTACTCAATTTTTTAGATTATTGTAAAGAATATGATATTTAATGAAAATGAAACGAAAAGTGTATGTAAGTATTAAGGCGTTCATAACACTCTCATTTGAGTACCTGGTATAATATTTTAGAATGATTCCTCTGATTTCTCCTTTAAGTCCAAATACTGATAAAATAAATTATTATTCCTTATGTATTTGAGGCAATTATGATTTTAAAACTATATAAAAATTTAAACACGAATTTATAATTTTTTAAAGGCTCGGGCCGTAATTGAGTATGAATCAGACTCGTGGGCCAAGTGTTAACATATTCAGCATCCGAAGTAGAATACTTCAAAATGTTCTTCGTCTCCTTCTTTTTCTACCATTTATCTCTGAATTAATATAGCGGAAAGGAAATGCCTGTAATACACACACAACTGCGAAGACCAGCTTGTTTACCTACATATTCATGAAATTCATTTTTTTTCTTTTCCCTCAGCTATGTCGGAGTAATTAATCACCTCTTGTCTTTACCGCGAAAGCCCCTTTCAGTCCCTGCCTTTCGTTTATGTATGTATATATGTACTGGAATGTACATAGGTTCCTCTGAGAGATTTTCAATTTTTTATTCCCATTGTTTACCACGGGAAAAATCGCCATTTTTTTCCGTCTCTTCCATTTTTTCCCTCGATCTCACATCTATATCCGCGGAGTTTAATGACCCTTGAGCTATTTTCTGTCCATCTTTCTCACCAAGGGTGCATATGCTTCCCGTTTCATTTCTTGTCAACACGCTTGTGTACAAAAACAAGTGATGACGATGGCGTTGCTGCCAAAATCCTGAACGTAAAACGTTATTCTTTCTATTTTCAATGAATATGATATTACGCTCAGTAGATGTCTCCCCAGCCTTAAGTTGCGATGCTTTGAAAGGCACACATAAAAATATACTGCATATCAAAATACAGGCCGTTTTTCAGTCTTCGGGATATGAAAAAGATAGAGATAATTGAATAGTATAATGACGGTCAATTTTATTTATTATTGTCCCCTTGATTCTTACGGATCATGAAAATTAATACGGAGGTTAATTACTACAGCCAAAAATAGTTGATTAAACGAAATAAGAATATTCCGTTTCAGGCTTTAGTGATGATTTAAATTTTACAAAGATGAAAACATATTATATCAAGGCTGGAAAGTGTTGGTTTGCAATTTTTTAAGTTGAATAAATTACGTCTTAATTACGTACGAATCTAAATGCATTAAATACTGTATTTAATAAATTAATTGTACACTTTTTACTGTCAACAGCATATTATTATGACTGTGAAAAAAAAATATATAATATATATATATATATATATATATATATATATATATATATATATATGTATATATACATACATACATACATATATCTATTCACATGTTTTATCGCCCAGACATATTAGGCTTGCATGTGCAATCAAATAGGGTACAATCTACTAATTCCCATCGTGAGGATGGGTTTTCTGTGTTTTTTTCCAAAAAATTTAGGAGAAAGCTTGAGAAATTCAACTTTAATCGTATGTCATGTTGTGACAGTTGTGTTAACATCTATGTCAGCAGAATACTCTACAAACTGTTACAAAGGTTAATGGCGGGGGAAGCTAGGACACCTGCATCCAGAATTATTCCTACGTGGATTTTTAAAATACGAGAATGTAAATTAGGTAGTACAAATAAAAACCGTGCACAAACCTTCCGATATATGTCATGCATTATTCTGCGTGTTTGATTAAATTGTTAAATTTTAATCTTTACATTAAATTTTTTGGGCATTTTGATTCGATTTGGTAATGATTCGTGTGAGGGGAAGAATGCGTATTTGAATCTATCTGTGACGGTATTCATCTCTCTCATTTTTTCTTGGCCTTTGAACCTTTAAATATAGTGGGGTGAAATAATTATTCTTTTAGTAAGACATGAAAACACAGGTGTCCTTCGCCTTTCTAAAAGTCTATTTGGACTGCTCTCTTCGTGAATATTCAGCAAAATCATTCCCATAACGTTTCCCATATTATATTCTTGAAAATTATAATAAAAATTTGTAAGTTTAACAAATTTAATACTGTCACATAACTATTTTTAGTATTAAGATAAAATTTAATGAAGTACCTATGAACTAATAGCAGCAAATCCAGACTCAACATTTTATTGAAAGCCTTAACCAAATGTGTTCCTCGAGGAAGGTTTTCCCTTAGCTTTCAACTTAAGGATTAGAGGCAGATTTAATTTGGACAGTCGCATATTCCTGAACTTTACTGTTCACTATTTCTCAAGACAATATCAAAGAAACACGTATATACTTTTCTTAATTGCCGCGTTACAATACCACCTGCTTCACAAATTTTGTTTGCGTGCTTTCAAATTCCTTTGACGTGATGTGATATCTTCAGAACTACCATCAAGCATCGCCGTGAATGCTTTTGTGATTTTATGGTCCTGGCAATTCGCGATAACAATGTATAATGTAGTTCCAAGCGTTCAGACTACTTTAATCTACTCATTGAATAATAGGGCTTGACGGTGATCACTTTTAGTTATATAGCTTTGAATGGCCTTCTTTCATTGAAAGTGCTGAGGAAAATATTAGCCTTATTTTTGGTGATGGTGCAAAGCAACCTCATTCATACCGAATTCCAATCTGAAAATTCCCCCTACTTTGTCATTCCATGTTCATCACCAAATCCAATTTCCTCTTCCTCCGTGCGCAAGGTTACCTTCGCAACTTTCACAATGCCTTCTTCCTTTCAAAACTTTTTTTATCCCCTTTTCCATCAAATCCAACCCACAATGCCTTTGTCCACGTATGTTACTTGATCTCCCAAAGAAATATCCTCGTTCTTTTGCATTTTACAGTATTTTTCAAGGTGAATCCCACGTTGAAACTGTTTGTTTCATGGTCCTTTCCTCTTATTTTAGGTAATGAATTACTTAAATTAAAAAAGAGTCACTCAAATTAAAATTAAAATATTACTTTATCCAGTTCTCCCAACGTTTGAACGTTAAACATCTTAGGGATCAGTTTTTTCAATTTTGAAAATACTCAATCGAATTCATACACTGCTAACTAATTGTAATAGCAGCTTTCTGTGCCACAAGTTAAATGAGAAATTTGGATGATAGCTTTTAACAGGTTTTTTTAAATTTTAACGTCATTCGTTACTTACATTTTCTTGTTCGTTGTTTTAAAATACGTTTATTAAAAATTTAAGTTTAGAAATTTTCAGCATTTAGCAAATATTAAACTTCGAACTGATGAAAACTGAAATATATTATTTTCGGCCGGCATCAAACGTTCAAATTCCCTGCTTAGATCTTAAACTATAACAGTAAGATGTAACAGAAAAGTGGTTTTATTGTTTTTCTCAAAGGAATACTCACAGCAGAGTGTAGAGCTTTTTTTCAAAAAAGGGAGGGTTCGATAAATAATTAAAAATAGCTTCCAAATGCTGTCGTGCTGCGTAATTTATGAATACGTGAGTTTCTTATAATTCTTCACTAATTACTACCGTCGAGAATCAAATCTTGGGTTTCAATTTCCGCAGAAGGAGATGTCGCTCGGTCGGACTGCGAGATTTAGATTAAATGATATACTATTTCCATGCAGAATATATTTCCGGTATCCATTATTGGACAGCAATGTTTAGATATCTACCCTTTCCGTTTCACAAACTGGCTCTTTTGAGAAAAAGCTTGCTGTAGATCCCTGCAACCAAGTTGACACGCAACGCCAATCATATTCTCAGACTGCAAAATCTTTTTTTGCATAAAGCAGGCCCATTTCAGATGGGTCAAAAAAAACATTTCCTCGTCCAACTTTCTTATTTAGCTGCACTCTTTTTACCTCAGTGACAACAGCTAAAATAAATAAATGTGAATATACAAAATAAAATTTTTGACTCAGGTACGCAACTCATTTAATACCAAATGCTGAATTGCTAGTCACTTGATAATGCTTGTTTTATTTTGTTTTCCTCTCAACTGTGTTTGTAGATACTGCAGATGCTTGTACGATTGACTGAACACTCGCCGCTGACATCATAGCTTTCTCTCTTTAGGGTGTCAGAAGACTAAGGTTGATTGATCTTTTGAAAAATATTCTTTTTAATTTTTACACATTTTTATTTCCCAAACAAGCCAGGTCTCAGCCTGTAGCCTTACTTCCCATTAATATTTCGAAGACAAGGGTTTTGCCTTCCATCCATCATGTTTTGTCCCATACTCACCTATTGTGTTTAGATAGCTCTTCCCATCGACTCATTTTACCAAAAGGCTCCGCATCGCAATATTCATGATTTTTTTACCCGAATAAGTATTTACACATTTAACGACCAAAGATCATAAACTTTAATAAAGGTTTCAAGCGTCTGCGTTATAGTTATATAAGTTATTCCTGTGTATAATATTTGGATTTTAAAATATTCCCAATATAATACTTGATTTTTCTGAACACTGAAAACAGCAATTTGTTTAGAAGTTGTTCACAAATAGGCGAAGAGGATAAAATCGCATTCACTGAAATCAAAGAAACAACATCTGGAGAAATGTATAACATAGTTTTGCAACCTCCATATTAGCTGTATCTCTAATGTATTGGGAAAAATGGTCTAAGTAATGAGACTATAAAAAAATAGAATCGCGTTAAGCAAAGAAACTTATCATTACAAGAACGAAATTGATGACCATGATTTTCAGTAAGTCTGCGAAGAAAATACGAACATGTTTCATGCATTGCAATAATTGCTACGCGGCTTTTAATGTAGTTTTAATCGAATCATTTTTAGTAATTTGAATCACGTGAATTTTGCTTCTTGTAACTATCGCTAATATATGTTTTCTTGACTATATTACGTTGCCATAATTTGGTTTTCAATGAATGAATTCACTCTGAAATATTCATAAGGGTATTCAATTCACGAAATGCCTAGTTTCATATTCATTTTTCTCATTTAAATATGTTGGTGAAAGCAATCTTGCACATACTTAAGGCACTGAAAGCAAGCAAAAACTCTTACATTTGACGCCAGCGGCTGACGTTAAAGTGAGCCGTAATGGCTCTATCACACAGGAGGAACTAATTACTAGCCAATAAAAGCGGCCTAAATATCTTATGAGAAATATGTTAGGCTCAAAGTTCTGAGTTTCCATCACTGGGGAGGGTAAAACGGGAGAACATTTCAGTCCATTTTTTTTTCAAAAGGGAAAAATGAAAAAAATGTCATGGGTATAATTCTATCTCATCCGGTTTTTATGGAATTCCCATTACCGCCCGCAAATGTTTTAAAGACTGTGGGGAGTGTACGGAAGGGCTTGGAACAGCGGGGGGATATAGCATGTCCTTGGAAAGGATCCGCGGGGGACGGAAAAAGGCGCCCGCTCCACTCCGTAGCCCCTCTGCTCCACCGTCCACATCACTGCAATATTTCATTTCCCCGCAAACAATAGTTGAACCATTTCGAAGCTCCACTTCCATCCAAAACCTGCCTTCCCTCCCCCCTCCCATCGCACCCTCGCTTACCCATCCCTCCCATTCACCCTTAGAAATTCTTATCTGCACCATTTGCCCTTTTACTGTTCCCTCACGCCCTCCACCTTGCGTTCCTCCCTCCACCCCGAACCGCCCCACTCCACGCACCACCATTCTCCGCTACCTCTCCCGTTTCACCACCCTCTCATTTTCAAGACCAACCCCCTCCCCCGCAGACAAAACCATGTTCCCCATATCCCTCCATTTCCTACCCTTGTTATCGCATTCTGACACGAATGAATCTTTGATCTTCTTTGAAGAAACCTTCCTCCCACTCTATCTCTCTTTCCCTTCCTCCCCCTCTCCCTCACCCCATATCTCTCCCACCCCGTCGCCCGCCCATCGCGGACCACCCCTGAGATCCACCCCCTTCTTCCCCTTCCTCTCCCGCCCGCCCGCCCTTAATCCACCCTCCGGGCTACTAATCGCGGCTTATTTCCGAAATTGCGACTGCTTTCACGGAAGAGCAGAGCCGGAGAGATTAAGAAGGGAGAGTGGGGGAAGGTTTCGTGGCTCCCTCACCCCCGTCGTCACCCCAGCCCACCTCATCCCACCCCACCCCCCACACTTCTTCCATCCGCCGAGCCATCCTCCTTGTAATTCCCGTCATAACCGGTAGTTTAAGTCCTGCGCGCTCCCCAACCCTCCCATTCCCTGTGCGTCTCCTCCGCTCCCTCCCGCCGTCTCCCTATCCCTCCCGCCATTTACTTCCGAACTTCCCTCATCCTCCCACACCACTCTTCTTGTTCCTCTTCGCTGATTCTTCTCCATTCGCCCTCTAATTTGCGCATTCGCATCCCGTTCCTGTCTCTTCCCCCCCGCCTATAACCTTCCCTCTTCCTTCCCCCGTCATCTTCCCGCCCAAAAGTTTCTCTTCCGTGGTGCATCTTTCACTCTCCATCTCTCTTTTTGACTCTCTGTTCTTCTCTCTCTTTCTTTCTCCCTCTCTCTCACCTGTCTCACCTTCACTGCCAAGTATCCTCAGGACTTTCAAAAATCAAGAATGATTCGGTTCTTTCCACTACCCCTGTTATGCCCTCATTCTGTTTCGTGTGCCCCTTATCTCGGGCCGCGGTCGTCTTTTGTCGGGATAAGGGTTGTCATTTTTTCCCACCCGTTTATCTTTATCCCCCCCCCTCTCTCCATCTCTCGCTCTCTCTTTTCCTCCCTCCCCCGCCCCCCCCCCCCCCAACACTCCGTGCGATTCTCGTGGCCATTGTCGTCGTGTCCCGCGTTTTTCTTAATGAGATGCCTCCTTTGTCTCCTGCTTGTGATTTATTTGTCCTCTCCCTCTCCGTGCCGGTGACTAAGCATCAAACGAATGCTGCTAACCCGCTCGAAGCTAGGAGACGAAACCGCTAGTGTTTTTGTTCTTTTCTGAATCTGTCCCTCCAGATTATGCTTCGTGGAAAGCGTGGGCGCTTCCCCATTAACGAATTTCCGTATCGTTGAATCAGGTTGCTATCAGCATTATATTATCTTTATTTAAGTCCATTTCTTAAGAATGATAGGTATCCATTTGGGTGATATGGATCTGCCACTAAAGCTCACTTCTTCATAAGGCGCTCGGTTGGAGATTGAAATTTTAGGAAACCACAAATTGTGTTGTTTCAGTGTCCATTTCAATTGCGGTTTTAAAGTTTTAAACGATAATTCTCTCATCTTTTCGCTGATTGTCGTGCAACCAGTTCTCTATCGTATTTGAAAAAAATATAACTAAAAATGAAACATTTGTTATGCATAGTATTTAACAAAACAGATGGTGAACAAACTACAACATATCAATTTATTGGTTTTTTCTACCTTAAAGCGTTAATTAGGTAATAACACATAGGGAAGAATCACTTGTTGTACTGAAATTTGAAGTGGTTGAATAGTACTTCATTCAAAATAAGTACTGTATATTATAATATTTTCTTAAAATAATCCCCTCATATCTTTATACAGATTAAAATACCATGCGAAATGAATCCCACTGAATAGAATAGTGTTGCATATATTTACAACTTTGATATAACTATTGTAACATTAGAATTAAACTGCAAAGTTAAATTTTGAGCGTTAATTATTGGAAATTTTATTCGTAAAAATACCACAACTTCATTACTATGATTGTTTATCGTTAAATGAAATAGTTTTAAAGCGGAAGGAAAAACATGTAATGAAAGCAAACTCGAAAAAATCAGTACTAAGGAACTAATTATTTTAACGGCTCAATTTAAAGGTAATCAACACCGAAAAACAAAGGCTGTATTCAGAAATGGATTTCATTGCTTGAAAAATCACTAATGCGGATAGGGTTCCCAGATTCCATGATTCTACCTGTATGCCCTCATATCCTCATCCGACTCATCAGACACTCTCTACTTAATGTGCATTATTATTATTTAATAAATTATTGATAAAATTAACACGATTTTGATTATATTTTTGGGAATGTATACCTAAATTCATAGCTATTTTTCACAACCTTACTCCTTATGTGAAACCATTATTTTCCTTTTGCTCACTCTGGTGGGATTAATTATGTTAATAGATTCATTTCAAATAAGCGGATATATGGGTGAAGCATTATAATTAACCTGTTACGATTTTTAAAATTAGATTATTTGTTATCTCTAGACTTCACAAACGTTAATCCTGCTTGTTTTTTTGATCTTGATCTAAGTTGTATTTTCTTACCCTATAATTCATGTCTTTCGCTTCTTCAGCTTCTTTTTATGCCATTACTTTTTTATTCTCTGCGTCATTTCGTACTCTTGCCGTCTGGGTTCTCTTTTGTTTCCACTGCCAGAAACATTAAGCTCTCGCCATACTGTCGAAATCGATAATACACATTTTGGGAAGTAAGAGGCAAAAGGAGCTTTGGTCCAAAAACAAATGGCGCCTGCCATTTCGAAAAGTCAGATGATTTTTTTCTTTTTTCTGTGCGTGGAGTGACAGTGCTTTATTTCTTACCCCATGTGGTGTTTTCCCTTCTCTTTCCTTGTCTCCTGGGCTACCAGGGGACTTCTCCCCAGCATTTGCTGGGTGTGGATGTCTCTGTTCATCCTGGTGTCTCTTCCGTTCTAGTGCCTCTTAAGTTATCTTTTTTTAGTCCTGGTCGTTTCTCGATTGAAAAAAGGCAAACGATTTTCACCGAAGGTATTTGATTTGATTGGAAGTCCCAGCAGAAGTATTCAATGAAAGTTTTGCACACCATAAAATAATTTTCGAGCAACTTTTCCGAAGCTGTTCTGTACTTTCACGTGTCATAGCGTTTTAATTCAGCTGGCATATTCTTCGGTAAGCGTAATTCATCTGTGAAAAATAACCTCCGTCCCGCGAATAGCTGAATATAATGAGGGAGCTGAGCGATGTTCTCAGTCAATCATTTTTTTAAGGTGAAATTTCTCTCAAGAGTATTTTCAGCAGTGGCTAAGGCGGAATTAGGATTGGTGAGCTCTTTGAAAAGGAATAAATTACTTAATTACGATTTCTATCTCTTTACTGAACATGAATTTTTCAAACAGGCAGATTGTTTTATCCTCACCGAGGTTTCATTCATAAGGGAAGAATCTGTTGCTTAAAAATTCACCATAATGGAAACATTAATGCAATTTACCTACACTTGATGGAAAACCTTCTCAAATAAATAGTTTCTTTTACTTTTGATGAGAAAATAAAGAAAACAAAACTAATTTTTTAGTAAAATTCAGTACAAATAATCATTGTCATTATAATGGCCGAATTATAAGTGTCATATTTACAAAATGATTGGTTTGAGATATTTTGAATTTCTAAAGGTAATATATCTACGGTGCCTTCAAAGTAGATTCACCTTAAGCGTTCCGCGTAGATGTGATGTGAACTATCTTTTTGAGGAAAATAAAAATTCGATCTAATTTGGGAATGAATGTTCAAGAGATTGAGAGAGGTAAGTGTAGAAGGAAATTGTGAAAATGGGCAAAAATCGTGACTGTCGGGTCTAAAGAAATCACTGGGCGCACTGGCCTCGGGGGGTACGTGAGTCAGGGCGGCAATGCGTCAGTCAGCGGCGGGCCATAGCTTCGTCTAGGGGGAGGGGTGCAGTGAGGGATGGGGAGGGTCGGGTGAGGGCAGGTGGTAGGGAGATTGAGGCTGTTGAGGGACTCTTTAAGGGGTGGCTGACTCCCCCCAGCGGTCATCCCCTCCCATCGCTTCCTCCCGCTATAACTTCCAGACTCCACCCCCTCCCCTTTACGCTCTTCCCGTATGATGTATTCGTGTCACGCCAAGGAGAAATGTCGCGGTGGGTAGGAAGAGAAGCAGTCGAGGGAAGGTCTTTCCTGCATGTGTCCATTGCCACGCAGTGTGAATGCGATGCCTTATGTCGCGTAGGAAGGGAAACTTTTTAAGCACTTTTGCTGGGCTTGGGGCAGGATTACTCTTAACATTCTCCTCGCCTACTGAGCAATCGAATATTATGCCAACGTGGTGGATTGAGGATTATTCATTGGATGCAGGGGCCTTTGGAAATACTACTACCGGCTCGGAAATGCTCAAAGGCGGCGTTAATGAACGCCCGTTGAATCCTTGAAACATGTTTAGTTAATATTTTTGTGGCACGGTTTGACGTTTATGAAAAATATTTTTTCTCAGAAAAAAGTTTGATGCAATTTATTGGTAAATTTACGTTCTAAAAGATGTAAAAAAATAATATGTTAATACTTCTATGAATTAGCCTCTACTTTAAACTGGGAATGTGCATACTTTTAAACATTTTGTAAACCTTAAACCTGTGTATGGAATGGAAGGTATGAATGATTAACGTAATATATTATATTCATTATATAAATACTTCTGTAGCTTTTCGGAGAAATTTTGTTTCGGTTATTTGATTCATTTAGAGTATTTAAAAGCGTGATCATGATTTTTAACGAATATAAAAGATATAATGGAGGTATTGTCCCATATTTGGGTAATTTAAATCTGTATCTTAGCTTATATATATATATATATATATATATATATATATATATATATATATATATATATATATATATATATATATATATATATATATATATATATATATATCCCTTCGATATACGGTGGCAATGTGATGACATTACATAGGCAAGGTGATTAAATAAGGTTATTCGAGTAGGAATGGAAGGAAAGGAGATCAGGTACTAGCTTTCTCATAGCGGCATTGAAGTGTGAATACTCAGTTGTGAGAACAGCACATCTCGCAATGAGTTCACGGAAAACCACTGAAATGTGACGCAAAAACCGAGATTCTTCCCCGCGCCCTTGGCATAGGAGCTTCCTCCGCTATCCACCGTATCAATCCGACCTTTAATATACATCTCACACCGTTTGCAGAACAATGACGATGGGTGAATAGGAAATATTTCCCAAGGCATTCCGGAGGCTTCCCTCGCTGAGGAATGGAGCGCCGTTGAACTGGATGAGCCATCAACTGAATTTGAAAGTGACATCTTATTTTCCGGAGTCTCCGAGAGGTATGATAAGGAAACAGAAGAAACCTATCTCCTTTTTTTGTTTCTCTCTCATCCCTTCCCGCACATTTCCTCGCCTTTTTCATCTTTAAGCACCTCCATCCTCCTCTCCCGACTTTTTGCCCCCTCCCATTTTATCCATATCGTATTTTTCCCTCCGTCTCGTCTCTCTTTCCACAAGGCCCTTCCTCACCGCTGTAAAAAATTGAGTGAACCCCTTAGGTCAGACTCCATAGGATGATATCTTGCAATCCTTTCCCGTTCTCCCGCAACCATCACTTTTGAGGGCCCGTACGTATATGTTGGCTTGTACGTAGTATATAGATATGAAGTTATGAGTTTGTGTATGTGTGTATCTTAATGTACTATTTTTTATCCTATCTAATATATATATATATATATATATATATATATATATACACGAGGGTCATCCGGAAAGTAGTACCCGTTCGTGCCGCATGAAGTGCTGACGACGCGAGTAGCCGCTGGACGAGGTCAGATAGCTTCAGTGGCTTGTCTGCCTTCTCTGAGCCAAGTTGCGTGACGCTAGCATTGCCTGTGTTGTTTCTGTGATTGTTTACAATGTTTAAAAAAATTGAGAACGCCGCCAGTTGTGAAGTGAGGGCAGTGATTAAATTCCTCAATGCAAGAAACGTTCGCCCATGTGATATTCATCGCCAATTAAAGGAGGTGTATGGAGACAATGTAATGGACGAGTCGTCTGTTCGGCGGTGGTGTCGCAACTTCAACATGGGGAGGGGGAACACACACGACGATGAGCGTTCGGAGAGACCGTCTGTCATTACAGACCAACTGGTGAGCTCAGTTGACGAATTCGTGAGGAACGATCGGCGCGTCACAATTGATGACATCTGTGAGCATTTTCCCAATGTTTCTCGAACAATTGTTCATGAAATTGTTAAACACCATCTGCATTATGCAAAAATTTGTGCAAGATGGGTCCCTCGCGTATCTCAATGAGCTGGCGGCGAAGGACTATGCAGCAGGAATACAGAAACTTGTCACACGTTATGACAAATGCCTTAATTTGCTTGGAGATTATGTTGAGAAGTAGTTTAAAGTATCCTCTTTCAAATAAAATTGTTTATGTTTGTTAATATTTACTTTTGTGTCTTTATTTCACGAACGGGTACTACTTTCCGGATGACCCTCGTGTATATATATATATATATATATATATATATATATATATATATATATATATATATATATATATATATATATATATATATATATATATATATATATATATATATACTGTTTTTCCTCTATGAATGTGTGCGGTTGAACACGCAAGTGCGTGTATGTACGCACAACCATATACACGCGCACACATGCACATAAACGCTCATTTTGTCCTCCGAGGCAGAGAAGCGTTTGAGGGTGTTGGACGAGGGATTGAGAGATTGAGGAGTAGGGGTATGTGAAGTAGCAAGAGCTTCAGGGGAAGGAGTTTTTCTTGGTGGATGTCATTCCCATTTGGAAGAATTCTTGTCCGAATGGAATGGCACGGCATGAGTGATTTTTCTTCCCTCGCCCAGGTTCTTTCCCCACACTTCCCTCACTTTTTCTCTGCTGTTTTTTTAATAGATATTTCCACTCCTTCTCCTCACGTCCCGTACCGTTTTACTATTCGGGTCGTTTTGAGATTAAGGCCTATCGGAAACTTTTGAGCGTGAGATGGAGTATTGTTTTTTAGCATTAGGTAGGGAAACTTTTGCCCTCTCCTGGACCTTTTTTCATTCTCTCTCTTCTTCATCCTTTTATAATCTTTCTAACCAGTTTTCTTACCTTTATTATCGTAAAGGATTGCTTCATGGCTTTCTCAAATACGCCTTTCTTTCTCTTTTTGCTCCTTCCGATACGTTATTATTGTTTCACGATTAGGACGGTTAAGAAGAGGATATATTCCATCAGAGAATTAAAAATTTTTGTGGGTTTTTTTGTCTCCATTATATCATTGTTCCATTTAACTTTTTCTTTGATTTGATGGGTCAAATTATTTCTTTAATTTAGCTCCCTTGTTTAATTTTTACCTTCAGCCTTTTAAATGTACTGGCACACATGCATCCTTTTCGCCTGCATAAACAACGCTTAGTTTTTGTGAAGAGTAAATATTTTAAACCGTTTATATGTACGAAGTCCAGTTTACTAAAAATATATATACATAAATCAATGTGAACACTTTTCGTTTCATTGGAATTAACACAATGATATCATTCAACGTCAAAGAAAGATTCAAATGCATTTATTCCAATTTAATTTTATTTTTACACAAAAGGTAAATGTATTTGAGAAATTGGATATGGTGATTTTTAGTTGCTGTTGTTCTAGTCCTAAAACCATATCATTTTATCATGTCTGAGTATCGTAATCGACATCAATAAATTTATATGGAATGAGTAACTAATATACAAATTTTATAAAAAATTCGTTTGAAAGTGGTTTGAAATTTCGGATGACACAGATGAGAATACTATATATAAAGATGCGAATACGTGAAGCTAATTTGAAGTCTCTTTATGGGTAAACTGCATTTTGATTTAATTTGCGGATTTAAATGTTTTCAATAATAAATTAAGTATGTGAATACCCTTTTACTAAAAAAATATTATACTTCTAGCAACTGATTCTGATAGAAATTTTGTCTTTTTCAATCGGCTGGTTTTGTTTATTTCGCTATTCTAGTTATTCAAAACTTCATTGTTTCATTAGTAGGGTTTTTTAATAGGGATTTTTTTCATTTTTCCCGTTTCCATTCCACCAATATTAGGTGGAACACTTTTACACCTCGTGTATTGCTCATTTTCTGCAGCAACCCTTTTCCGCAGATATTACACTCCACCTGCATATTTCTATGTTCAAAAGCTATGCACCAAAAGTTGCTAGTTATTACTTAAAGAAACCTCTGGCGGAATACCTATTTGCATTGAATTGAAAATATAGCTCAACATCTTCAACTGACTTCTATCAACGAAAATGATGTGTCAGTCAGCATGTGAAAAAGTTTCGACAAATTAACTCCATTCTTACAGATTTTATTTATTATTTTTATTTATTACGTTGCAATTAGGTGAATTTCCTGGTGGCAACGGTCAAGTTAGGTCAAAGATAACTCTTACAACGAAAATGACATACGGACAGATAAAAACAGATAAGAGACAATATATTTTTACATACAATGACACTTCCACATCACATGCAAACAAACTTCCCCATCACATACAAAATGCCGTCCACATCACATACAAACAATATTTTCATAACTACAATAAAGTTTATTTCCCAGTGGCTGCTTTACATTTCAACTTAAAACTTCTAAAATTGGATGGAAAGGGCTCAAACAAACCTCCAGGCAGCTGGTTCCATTCAATTATAGTTCTATTTAAAAAAGGGTATTTTTTCTTATTTGTTTTTTTGCGTCCTATTTTTTATTTTGAAACTATGGTCGTTTTTTCCCTTAAAGTTAGGCTTTTCTATTCCTTTTCCATAAATCTTCCCACACTTCGTCCTTTTTAACGATTCTATGTATCGCACCTAACCTACTCCTTTTTCTTCTATTTTTCAAACTCTCCCATTTCAGTACATCTAACATTTCCGTGACACTATCTGTTCGTCTGTACCTTCCGAGTACATATCCTGCTGCCTTTCTTTGAACTTTTTCTATCTTTTCAATATATCCCACCTCATATGGATCCCATACTGTGAAGGAGTATTCTAGGATAGGGATAACCAGTACCTTCCTTATATGCTTTTTCTTTTGTGGCTACGCTACTTCCTTTTAAATTTCTCGTCACCAAATGCAATACTTGAAATGCCTTCCGTGTCAAATTATCTACTTGGACTCCGCACCCAAGATCCCTAGTCATATAAATGCCTAAATATTTGCATTGACTAGTGCATGGGATTCTTTCTCCAAAGAGGGTGTAAATTTCCTTTTCTGCATTCTTTTTATTTGAAAAATTTATATGCTTACTTTTACTTACATTAATGCCCATATTATTATTTGTAACCCAGTCACCAAGGCGATCGATGTCATTTTTTAGTATTACATGGTCATTTACATGCTCTATTCGTCTGTATATAATGCAGTCATCAGCAAAGAGTCTTATTTGGGAATGTAAATTGTATGGCAGATCGTTTACGTAAATTAAGAAGAGTAATTACCCTAGAACACTGCCTTGTGGAACTCCTGCTAATACGCTCGCCTCATTTGAAAATATTCTCATTTAAAGATATTCTCATTTTCTTAAGTTCAAGTCATATTCTCTGGCTCTTTCCACGAATGTGAAATCTTGATTATCGCCTATCTTTCTCATTCCCTAAATAAAATGATATCCAAACCGTATACAAATTTCTGAATAATCATTATTGCCTCACGTATCTATACGTTGCCACTATTTATTGGGTTGAAATATTCCTCTCTAATTGATGCCTTTTCTTGTTCGGAATGATTAATTGATGCCGTCATATTTATTACCACGTTTTATCGCCTATATCACTGTTTAAAAAACCGTTGTAATCAGTGTTCCATTCCGTTGTCCTTTCAATGAATACGCGAACTATAGTAACCCCTAGGTTACTTCAGCTTTTTTCTAAACCAAAACTATTCTTTAGTTGAAAGAAGACACTTTACCTTTCCACAGTGAATTTTTTATATGCAAACTAGGTTTCGTTACAGCATAAATCGCTGAATTCCCAGGTCAAGTTATGCCTGAAACTATGTCAGTATTCTTCAACAATGGCCATTCCGTTTTTCTTACCATTCCATGGTTTATATAAGCTATTAACGAGTAACCTCGACACATAGGTTGCCAGCTATGTTTTTCAGGAATTTCCTTATTCGTGTAAACCTTTTCTGCCTGGAGACGATTAATTATCTCCATAGGTGATTAGCATTTTAACCGTTAGATAGAGTTACGTGTGAATGTGTATGTTTGCATATTAAGTAGGCGTTGAAAATATAGGTTGACTGAAAGAGCATTTACTGGCGCTACGCCGAACGCTAAAATTCAATGATTTCTGAGCATTGGAATTTTAAGTAATAATATAGGGTTGATCCCTACTGTTTTATTTAATAATTTTAATACGTGTATGTGTGTGTATATAAATGTATGCACTGCATATATATACAAACACATTTTTAAAACATAGACATGCAAAGAAAGGACGCATTTCTAGTTCTGACGTTTCGATGGCACGGCTGTCATCAATATATATATATATATATATATATATATATATATATATATATATATAATATTTATACATTAATTATTTACATATACCGATGATATAGGCACACGAGAAGTATAATATTTGGACGGCACAATAGAACTCAAATAAAATACTAACACGTAAAAGGAAACTCTCT
Organism: Hetaerina americana; assembly: GCF_022747635.1. NCBI lineage: Eukaryota > Metazoa > Arthropoda > Insecta > Odonata > Calopterygidae > Hetaerina > Hetaerina americana. The sequence continues at coordinate 69,290,293 of NW_027287205.1, read as the reverse complement.
CTCTATATACATATATAAATATATATATATATATATATATATATATATAATATATATTTTTATATTATATATATATATAAACAAACCGTAAAAAAATTAATCCACCCGAAGTTCGGTTTAGTAGGTGATGGTAGAGTCCACCCAGCACCAAGCCCGACGGCGTATGAATTTCAAACATATATATATATATATACGTACATACCTACATATATATGTACACCCCGCTTTTGGTTGAGAATACAACAAAGTTTTGAACTATGGGGTCAATAAAAGTATTATGGCATTACCCTACCTTTTACATTACAATACCTTACATTACCCTTAGGTAGGTAGCAAGCCTTATAATTTAGTGGAAGGCCTTAAAAGGCTCAACTAAGAGGAAATATAACTATACTTTTAGAGAGTTAATGTTAAAGTGTTAGATAGAAGGAAAAATTTGATAAGTCAAGTAATGCTACTCATAGTATACCAGCAGAAGGAACAACAAACCACTTTTTTGCTAAGGAACCTTATTAAAAGGAGAGACCTTCATTTCGAATTGTATGTACTCAGCCTAGCTCCACTGCTATTCTACTTTCCAATCTCGAGAATGCCCTTTAAAACTAAAATAGCTTAAATTGTCGATCAAGGAGCGTTATGTAACTGCCGTGACTGAAGAGGCGCTTATGACGAAAAAAAAGACCCGTCGATGCTTCTTGCACATGCACTTGTTCTATTTCAGGCCTTATTAAAACGAATCCGGTTCTTCCCTTTTATATCCCCGCCCGCTCTCAGACGTACACTCATCCGGGACTTGCCTTGGCCCAAGCCACCCTCCGCCAACCCGCCCCCCCTCCTCCCAGCTGCTATGGGAAAGGAAAAACATTGCCATGGCTTACGGTCTCACCCCCAGGGGGAGATGAGAATCCTCTAATGACGTGACTTGTGACGTAGCCCACTACCTCCTCCCGCCCGCCCCCTTCGGCCTCTCATCCCTCCGCCGCTGGGATTTGGGCCTCGGCGCGTCTCCTATAGCGCAATTCTTCTCTTAATTTTCCTCCGGGATGTCATTCCAGAGGCCCCACCGACCTCGCCCGCTTCCAGCTTGCCTCGCAACTTTTGCGCACCGTCCCCGGCAATTTGCGAGCGTCAGGTTTGCGTCTTCTGTCCCCGATAACCTCTCGAGGTCCCCTAGATGCATCTGTGAAATTATGTCCTCTCATTTATCATTAATTTTCTTTAATCACCTTGAACATAATTTGCATTGTTATATCCACTGTCGAGCAACCATGTATCACTTCCTTCCTGAAGATGTTGCCAGAGATTCATTCGTCTTAGTGTCCCAGTATCTCAGACGTTTTGGCAAAGCCAACATTTATACCGAGCGAAAAAATTTAACACTATCGTTGAATTTGAGTGTGTATCAATATTTCTTTGTTGAAGGGACAATCAACTTAAACAAGTGTCTAGGATTTGATAATTTGATATTTAGGAAAAGATATTTAACCCAGAAAAAGATTTTACAATGACGCATGGTTAAGATTCCCTCCAATATTCCGTTATTACTAAGTCTAATGATATTTTTACCTACTGTCTTTTGTGCACATAATGTGTCTGTTTGTATATATATATGTATCATTAACTTCAAAATGGAAGATATACGGCGACGCAAAATTATGCAAAAACACATAGATAGATTTTAAACCCAGCAACACAAAAAAGGACAATAACATATATAGTTCTGAAGTTTCGACGGAAAGAACGTCGTCATCACAATCATGCCGTCCCAACACCTGAACTTAATATGTGAATGTCCTTTCTTTGTGTTTCGTAATGCTTTAAAAATCTATATTTTTGTTTATATATGTGTATATATGTATGAATGTATGTTCATACATATAAATTTATTAGGTAATCCACCGGTTACGGCAGGTTGGACACAGCTACTAAATAAATATTTTGTGACTCCTAGCAAAACAAAAAATCCAGTATCCTACTCTACATCAGGTCCCTCTTCATCATTGAGTACTTTTTTCCTCCATTCATCCCGTACAACATCCCTATCCTGTTCCTTCCCTTTTCTCGCTTGTCTAACATTCTCCCCTCTATCACAGTCTTCAACATCCCACTGCCGGTCAACACCCCCTTCATCCACTTTTCCTGCCTCCATAGGATTGCTCCCAACAAACCCCTCTCTTCGCCCACCATACCAAATACTTCCTCATTTGTTTTCTTCTCTGTCCATTTCACCTTCTCCATTCTTCTCCACACCCTTATTTCAAAAGCCTCCAGTCTGTCTATCCTCCTGCTTCAATGACCACGTTTCCGCGCCGTACATAGCTACGCTCCATATCAAAGTTTTTACGAGTCTTTTCTTAACATCCTTACTCAAAGTCCCTGTCATCAACTCCCTCCTCCTTGTGAAGGCCTCTTTGCCTAGCGCAATTCTTCTCCTTAGGTCCCTACTACTTTGACCGTGTTGGTCCAAAACACTACCGAGATACATAAACTATTCCACCTGCTCTAGTTTTTGCCCTCCTATTTTAATGTTTAGCTTAGCCTTTTCGTTCGAGAAAATCGCAAAAACTTTGTTTTATTAATACTGATTCTCATCCCATACCCGTCGCACTGAATTTTCAATTCACTCAGCAATGCTTGCAGCCCCTTGGCTGACTGACAAACTAAAGCTTGATGATAAGCGAACCAAACTGATTTCACGTATTCCCCGCCCACTTCCATTTCTACCTCGAGTTCTTCCCATGCCTCTTTGATCATTTCCTCAGCATACAGGTTGAGCAGCAACGGTGATAATGGGTAACCCTGCCATTCGCCTCTTCCTAATACTGACCAACCGGACTCCCCGTTTCCCACTCGCACCTGAGCAGTCTGAGACATGTATAGGTTGCGGATTAGCCTCCTTTCCCTCCAATCTATTCCTATTTTCTGCAATATACTCATTAGTTTTTCCAAATTCGCTCTATCAAGCGCTCTTTCGAAATCTTCGAAACAGGCAAATGCCTCCTGGTTGTATTCTATATACCTCTCGATTACTAATCTCAGTACTGCAATGGCATCACGCGTACCTCTCCCCTTCCTAAACCCAAACTGATCATCCCCTAAATAATTATTTGCCTTACTCTCTTTCCTTTTGTTTACAATCCTTGGAAGAACTTTAGCTGCGTGGGATATCAAACTTCTTGTCCTGTAGTCCTCACATGATGTAGCCTTTACCGTTTTCGGAATAGGAACTGATCTCGCAAAGTCTTCCAGCCAGATTCATTCATCATAGATACCACGAATCAGCCCTTATAGCCTCTTCCACCCACATCCCATATTTTATTAAACATTTCAATAGTTCCGCGGGAATATTATCCACCCCCACGGCCTTATTTAGTTTCATATCCCTCAATGACCTTTCTATCTCACGTCCAGTGCGTGTATAAATAAATAAATACAAAAATATAAAAATAAATAAATAAATATAAATATATATATATATATGCCATAAACTATTTACATAATCAACCCGAAGGTTGGTTTGGTAGGTATTGGTATAGTTCACAAAATACTAAGCCCAACGGCGTGTGATTTTCCCACATCTGAGCAAGGGGGCCAGTTCATTGGGCCGTTTATAGTTTCTCATTCCCAGTAAGATCTGGTACCCAAAAAATCACATAGCTTGTGTGGAACTGCAGGCGCCCTGAGAGGCTTGCTCGGAAATCGAATGCTTGCCCTCCGATTAGTAGTTCTATGCTCTACCCCTGGAATAGCGCGACCCACATACACGTATGTATATATATATATATATATATATATATATATATATATATATATATATATATATATATATATATGGCTGCAAGCATTGCTTAGTGAATTGGAAATTCAGTGCGACAGGTATGGGATGAGAATCAACATTAATAAAACAAAGGTTATGCGATTTTCTAGAAAGAAAAAGGCTAATCTTAATATTAAAGTAAGAGGGCAAAAACTAGAGCAGGTAGAACAGTTTACGTATCTCGGTAGTGTATTGGACCAACACGGTCAAAGTAGTAGGGACGTAAGGAGAAGAATTGCGCTAGGCAAAGAGGCTTTCACAAGGAGGAGGGAGTTGATGACGGGAACTTTGAGTAAGGATGTTAAGAAAAGACTCGTAAAAACTTTGATATGGAGCGTAGCTATGTACGGCGCGGAAACGTGGTCATTGAAGCAGGAGGATAGACGTAGACTGGAGGCTTTTGAAATGTGGGTGTGGAGAAGAATGGAGAAGGTGAAATGGACAGAGAAGAAAACAAATGAGGAAGTACTTGGTATGGTGGGCGAAGAGAGGGGTTTGTTGGGAGCAATCTTATGGAGGCAGGAAAAGTGGATGAAGGGGGTGTTGACCGGCAGTGGGATGTTGAAGACTGTGATAGAGGGTAGAATGTTGGGCAAAAGAGGAAAGGGAAGGAACAGGATAGGGATGTTGGACGGGATGAAGGGAGGAAGAAAGTACTCAGAGATGAAGAGGGACCTGGTGTAGAGTAGAATTTAGGGTTGTGCTTTGTTAGTAGTCACAAAATATTTGTTTGGTAGTTGTGTCCATCAAAAAACCTACCTTAACCGGTAGATTACCTTAAAAAAATATATATATAGATATATATATATATATATATATATATATATATATATATATATATATATATATATATATATATATATATATATATATATATGCCACCGAGCAATCATAAGGAAGAAGAGGTCGATAAGATATACGATCAGTTAGAGGACATGATCGCGTGTGTTCCTGCAGGGAAACATTTGATAGTGATGGGGGATTGGAATGCGACTGTAGGCGAAGGAAGAGATGGTGATGAGGTGGGCGACTACAGTTTAGTCACGAGGAATGACCGCGGGGAGAAAACAGTTGAGTTCCGCAGGAAACAGGGGTTAGTCATCACCAACACTTGGTTTAGACACCACAAAAGACGCAGGTATGCTACCTTGATCAAAAATTTCCCGGAATTTATTCAGAAAATTAAAAATACAAGTTTATTCATCTAAATCTATATTGTCCCCTTCAAAGTAATCCCCATCGACTGCAACACACTTATGCCAGCGCTTGAGCCAATCCTCGAAACATTTTTTATATTCGGTTTTCGGTATGTCCATCAGTGCTTCCTGCGATTTTTCCATTACTTCCTCTCGGCTGCTAAAACGCGTTCCCCGTAATGGTTTTTTAACTCGATTGAACAGAAAGAAGTCACAGGGAGCCAAATCAGGTGAATTCGGTGGCTGTTGGATGGTATTTGTTGCATTTTTCGTCAAAAAATTACGAATAATGATAGCACTGTGCGACAGTGCGTTATCATGGTGCAAAATCCACGAGTTTTCTGCCCACATTTCTGGTCTCTTTCGGCGAATTGCTTCACGCAAACGTCTCATAACGCCCAAATAATACTCTTTGTTTACTGTCTGGCCTTCTGGCAAAAATTCATGATGCACTACACCGTTGAAATCCGTCAGCATTGCCTTCTTTTTTGACTGAAAACGACGTGGTTTTTTTAGTCTCGGCTCATTTGGTGAACGCCATTCACTTGCCTGATGTCTGGATTGCGTGTCGTACTCATAAACCCACGTCTCGTCTCCAGTAATGATCCTTTTGATGAATGTGGGATCGGATTCAGCCTCGCAAATCATGTCTTTTGCGACGTCAACACGGTCTCTTTTTTGCATGAAATTGAGGTCTTTCGGCACCAACTTTGCTGCTACACGACGGAAACCCAAATCATTAACCACAATGTCTTGGGCGGATCCATAGGCAATGTTCAAGTCCTCCGCTATTTCTCTGATGGTTAATTTGCGGTTATTGACCAACATTTCTTTTACTTTATCAATTTTATCACCGAATTTCGATGTCGATGGTCTGCCACTGCGTTCATCATCTTCGATTGACTCACGACCACTTCTGAACCGCTCGTGCCACTGGTAAACGACCGTTTTTTTTAGAGAATCGTTGCCGAAACACTTTTCCAACATTTCCACGTCCGTGCGCCACTAAATCCGTTTTTTACGCAAAATTTAATACAAGTTCGTTGTTGCAAATTTAAATCCATTTCTGAAATTGTAAAAAATCGCCAACACACACAGAGATAGATGTACTCTTGGCTACGTAACTTTTGCAAATGTCAAGTTATGACACTAAGATTTAAAGGGAATATCAACAACAGATGTACCAATTTAACAAAAAAAACAGAACTCAAATCGGAACGATGGGAGCGCCACACGGTGGTTATTCCGGGAACTTTTTGATTAAGGTAGTACATGGAAAATGCCAGGTGACTCAGGAAGATATCAGCTAGATTATATCCTGGTTAGACACAGGTTTAGGAATAGTGTGATAAATTCCCACAGCTTTCCGGGAGCGAATGCGGACTCAGACCACAGTTTAGTTGTTATGAAATGTAGCGTACGTTTCAAAAGGATAAGGCAGGGGCGGCGAGTTAGAAATGGAATGTAGAAGCATTAAATGGGTTGAAAAGGAAGGAATACAAACAGGCGGTAGAGAAAATCATGGAGGATGGTAAAGGGCTTATTACTATCGAAGAAAAATGGGAAATGATCAAAAAAGGGTTGTCTAAAGCCGCAAAAGACACTATTGGAACCGTTAACGCTAAAAGGACTAGGAAACCATGGATCACGGATGAGATGATTACAAAGATGGATGAGCGGCGAAAATGGAAGAATATAAATACAGAATTAGGCAAAATGAAGTACAAAGAATTGAACAATAAATTGAGGCGGGCAACAAATAAGGCAAAAGACGCATGGTGGAAGACGCAGTGCGAGGATATGGAAAGTCTGCAGAGGAAGGGTGAAATCGGTGCGCTGTACAGCAAAGTTAAATCGTTATCGGGAAGTAAGAAAGGAAGAGCTATGCTAATACGAGGGTCATCCGGAAAGTAGTACCCGTTCGTGCCGCATGAAGTGCTGACGACGCGAGTAGCCGCTGGACGAGGTCAGATAGCTTCAGTGGCTTGTCTGCCTTCTCTGAGCCAAGTTGCGTGACGCTAGCATTGCCTGTGTTGTTTCTGTGATTGTTTACAATGTTTAAAAAAATTGAGAACGCCGCCAGTTGTGAAGTGAGGGCAGTGATTAAATTCCTCAATTCAAGAAACGTTCGCCCATGTGATATTCATCGCCAATTAAAGGAGGTGTATGGAGACAATGTAATGGACGAGTCGTCTGTTCGGCGGTGGTGTCGCAACTTCAACATGGGGAGGGGGAACACACACGACGATGAGCGTTCGGAGAGACCGTCTGTCATTACAGACCAACTGGTGAGCTCAGTTGACGAATTCGTGAGGAACGATCGGCGCGTCACAATTGATGACATCTGTGAGCATTTTCCCAATGTTTCTCGAACAATTGTTCATGAAATTGTTAAACACCATCTGCATTATGCAAAAATTTGTGCAAGATGGGTCCCTCGCGTATCTCAATGAGCTGGCGGCGAAGGACTATGCAGCAGGAATACAGAAACTTGTCACACGTTATGACAAATGCCTTAATTTGCTTGGAGATTATGTTGAGAAGTAGTTTAAAGTATCCTCTTTCAAATAAAATTGTTTATGTTTGTTAATATTTACTTTTGTGTCTTTATTTCACGAACGGGTACTACTTTCCGGATGACCCTCGTAGTTAGAGATAAGGCGGGTAAGGTAATAGTTGACGCAGGAAAGATCCAACAGAGATGGAAGGAGTATATAGAAGAACTGTATAGTAAAGAACTCAGACCAACACAGTTAGACATTGAAAAAGAAAATGACGTAGAGGAAGACAGCTTAGGTCCAGGCATACTAGACAATGAGATAGAAAGGGCATTAAGGGAGATGAAACTAAATAAGGCCGTGGGGGTAGATAACATTCCCGTGGAACTTTTAAAATGCTTAGGAAAATGTGGGAGGAAGAGGCTATATGGGCTGATCCGTAGCATTTATGAGGAGGGAATCTGGCCGGAAGACTTTGTGAGATCAGTTTTAGTTCCGAAAACGGTAAAGGTAAAGGCCACGTCATGTGAGGACTATAGGACAATTAGTTTGATATCCCACGCAGCTAAAGTTGTTCTCAGGATCATAAACAAACGGATAGAGAGTAGGGCAAATGATTACTTAGGGGATGATCAGTTTGGGTTTAGGAAGGGGAGAGGTACGCGTGATGCCATTGCAGTAATGAGATTATTAATCGAGAGGAATATAGAACACAACCAGGAGGTATTTGCCTGTTTCGTAGATTTCGAAAAAGCGTTTGATAGAGTGAATTGGGAAAAACTAATGAGTATATTGCAGAAAATAGGAATAGATTTGAGGGAAAGGAGGCTAATCCGCAACCTATACATGTCTCAGACTGCTCAGGTGCGAGTGGGAAACGGGGAGTCCGGTTGGTCAGTATTAGGAAGAGGCGAATGGCAGGGTTACCTATTATCACCGTTGCTGCTCAACCTGTATGCTGAGGAAATGATCAAAGAGGCATGGGAAGAACTCGAGGTAGAAATGGAAGTGGGCGGGGAATACGTGAAATCAGTTTGGTTCGCTTATCATCAAGCTTTAGTTTGTCAGTCAGCCAAGGGGCTGCAAGCATTGCTGAGTGAATTGAAAATTCAGTGCGACGGGTATGGGATGAGAATCAGTATTAATAAAACAAAGTTTTTGCGATTTTCTCGAACGAAAAGGCTAAGCTAAACATTAAAATAGGAGGGCAAAAACTAGAGCAGGTGGAATAGTTTATGTATCTCGGTAGTGTTTTGGACCAACACGGTCAAAGTAGTAGGGACCTAAGGAGAAGAATTGCGCTAGGCAAAGAGGCCTTCACAAGGAGGAGGGAGTTGATGACAGGGACTTTGAGTAAGGATGTTAAGAAAAGACTCGTAAAAACTTTGATATGGAGCGTAGCTATGTACGGCGCGGAAACGTGGTCATTGAAGCAGGAGGATAGACAGACTGGAGGCTTTTGAAATAAGGGTGTGGAGAAGAATGGAGAAGGTGAAATGGACAGAGAAGAAAACAAATGAGGAAGTACTTGGTATGGTGGGCGAAGAGAGGGGTTTGTTGGGAGCAATCCTATGGAGGCAGGAAAAGTGGATGAAGGGGGTGTTGACCGGCAGTGGGATGTTGAAGACTGTGATAGAGGGTAGAATGTTGGGCAAAAGAGGAAAGGGAAGGAACAGGATAGGGATGTTGGACGGGATGAAGGGCGGAAGAAAGTACTCAGAGATGAAGAGGGACCAGGTGTAGAGTAGAATTTAGGGTTGTGTTTTGTTAGTAGTCATAAAAGATTTGTTTGGTAGTTGTGTCCATCGAAAAACCTACTTTAACCGGTAGATTACCTTAAAAAAAAAAATATATATATATATATATATATATATCAATAGCGCAAAAATATTTACTTGACCGGGACTTTAACCACGGGTCTTTCAACATGTGTCGTCGATGCTCCAACCACTTGATCTATCTGCGAAACGTAATATACACCGAAATCAGCGGGGGGTTTATGCAACCAAATGCCCCGATTCATTGGCCAGGAATCTTTCTCCCAAGAAAGAATATCTAATTTATGCATTAACCCAAATACCATTGTATTGTTGCGGCAACTATTCAAAGATATATTCATGTTTTTCCGTGTAAATCTATGACAACTGGAAACATGCTGAAATATAATCGAGGAGAGCGTCTTTGTAGAACCCACCAGTAGTTATATTTAGGCATGATAAGAAAACAAATGTATTTAGGTTTTTCTACTTCTTAGAAGTCAAAATAAAAGTGTGCATTGCAAATAATGGGTGTTACTGGCATTTCTTCCCGGAATGGCATTTCTTGTTGCTATTGATTTCCTGAATGCTGAGTTTTAAATGATAAAAATGTGTTTAATGAAGTGTATTGAAGACCAGAAGAGGAAAGGATAATTAGGAGAACTTACGGAATATGTGTAGATGAATTGGACTCCCCTTGAGGCACAATGGTTTTGTTAGAAATATAATGATAGTGAAAATTGAAAGAACAATCTTGCGAGGCATACCAGTACTAAGTGTATAAAAGCCATTAAGATGGACGTAAAACTAGGTTACTACCAGGGGGTGAGGGAGACAACACTGAATAGAGAAGAACGGAAGGCTGTAGCTGGTCAATTTAAGTGTTGAAATACTGCTGATGATATTGATGCATGTTCTCAGTTTATATGCCATACTGAAACAGTTTAATACATGTTAAAACAAATTATAAGAAATATTATAGTGAAAGATAATAAGGAGACTGATATACGGATAAAAACCCAAAGGAGTTATTTTCCTGCTTTTAGCAGGATGCTTCGAGGAAAATACGACCACAGCCTCCTGACTTAGTCGAAATATAGTGTTCAAGAAGATAATCCTGCACCATACTATGATATGGAGTAGAATACCACAGAGTAACTTTTTTCCCGGGTTTAGAATCTCGAATCTGGACTCTTTGAGAAGCTAGTTAGTAATATACTACCGCAACGATACAATTACGTTGCTTAAAATATCAGACGCTCGATAGCCTAACTAGGTGAAGGAAAGACACGGCGGCGTAGTTCATGGTCGGGGAAATTTGATTAGTATATCGTATATCAATGATTTGTTGCTTTGCCCCACCTGATACAGCTTTGCAACGTGAGAGCTTTTTTATTTCTCAATGAAAATGTTTATATTTAGAAATTCCCCAGAGCAATATTCAATTGTAATTTTTTTTCCGATGAAACAAAGCATATAATAGATTTTCAATTAGTATAGTTGAAATATTGGTAAAGTTAAAAATTACTGAAATCCGAGTAGGCATTGATAAAATTACCGAATGCATGCACCTTACCGGTAATTGTTCATTTCTTATGCGACATAGTTTTTGTTGAAGGTAATTCAGATAATTAAACTTCTATCTCTATCATTAAATAAAACCAAAGGAAATCAATTTAATTAATTTTTCTGCGAAATATCTGAAAAATTGAGTCCTACAGGAATTTTGATGGTTCTTTGCTCGAAAGATATACACATTTTACCGTGTAGTCCTGTGCATTTGCTCTTGAGTATAGTTGTTAATTTTATTACTACAGAAATACCTAATTTAGGTTTATAAAACGCTTTTGACTTTACTTAATCTAATACATTTCTGATATTTGTAAAATTACTCGCTGCATTGATTGTGAGTCTAATTTAGGGAAAGAACTATGTACACTTATTACTGTTTTCTACGGATAGCCCTCTAGTTGAAAATAAATATAACCATTATCTATTCGTAAATAGAGCAGCCTTGCATATCGCTGTTTAATTTACAAATCAATAAGTGTCGCACAAATATTAAGTACGTTATTCGTCTTCTTTACGCAAATCTGAACCATTTAAAACATTCCAAGAAACTGCGACAGATGCCGCAACAAAGACTTTTAATGGAGCCATCCCCTAATATACATTTTAATGCAACAATTTTATAGTGTGAAACTCACTCTGAAATATTTTTACCCTCTAAAATTTTTTCATTTTAACGCACATTAATGAATGACTCCGTTTAAAGTTACTGTCGCGGAATCTCTTGCAGTTTCTTGAAATTAGTCATGAAATACATATTTTATATTCGTACCCATCAGATTATAGCAACAAATATAATGAGGTAAAGTATGGTAGGGAAATTTCCTAAAATATGCCTTTATAATATTCTGAATATCGGTTTTGAATATAATTTATTTTCGTATTGATTTTATTATTCAAGTTTTTGAGACTTGCGTTCATCACCTGTTAGAGAGAAATAGAACGAAATTATATTAAATAAATATTCCAGAAAATCATTCCAAGAAACTGTGGGAGAGTAACTATATGATGGGGTCAACCACATATATGCTTATCAATGCAATCATTTCAGAGTGTAAAAATCATTCACCTTGACCGGGATTCGAACCCGAACCCGGGTTCGAATACCGGTCAAGGGAAATTATTTTTACACTCCACAAGGCGAATGGTTTTTGTACTCTGACATTGTTGCTTTTATTATAATTAGTACGGCTTTAGACTTTTAAATGATGAAAGAAACGATTGAAGAAAGAAAAAAAGATTTGATTTACAATTAATATAATAGTAAAATATAATAGTTTTTGTCACTCTGAAGAGAGATATCCTAATTTTAAAATGTCATCTTTGCAATGCCTCTTGATCATCCCGCTTTGTTAATTTATGCCTTTCGTTTGCTAAGTTCATGGTTCCCTTGTTAATTACTGTTACATGAAAAGCTATTGAAATCTCCGTTTTCGCTTCATTGTGCCGCTCTAGTACGCATCAAGGTAATAGTAAAAAAAATGAGATAACTTAAACGACCCATAGGGCATTTTCTGCTTAAATGGTGCATTCCATTCTGTGGAAATGAAGTATTTAACTGGTGGAGGCGATTTTTCTTGCGTTATCTCACCCCTGAGTACCTCCAATCAGATATTTCAGCCATTAGTGCTTTTGAGAAGGAAATCCGCCGCGATGAATTTCTCGTTTCCTCGCGGAATCCGTTACCTTCGGCGGCATTTGTCACGCATCCTCACAGATGCGCCGATCCCTCGTTTGGAACTCACTCCCCGACAGGCACCTGGCCCCTCTTGCACCACGCCGATAACAAAGCCTCCCGCCGCCGGATCTCTCCCCGTCCTCCCACTCCCACCCCCTCTCTCAGGGAGCTTAAAGAAAACCTTTCAGGCTACAGGATGGGAAAATGCTTTCAATTAGTCATTAGACTACTCCTCTCCGCTTCACTCTCACGCCTTCACCGCGGTGTTTAAGCAGATATATGATGGAGAATATCTTGGGATCGTTCTCGGGGAGTGGAAATGGGCCCGATGAGTTGAGAAATAGTGATGACGGGAGTGGCGGGTCAAAGCGGTGGAGGGAGGTGGGAGGAAGCGGCAGGGAGCGGGGTGTTGAAGAGGAAGACGTGTAGGATACGTGTATGGCAGACGAACCGAATAAGGCTGGAAGAGGGCGTGCGGAGAGGAAGTTAAGTGGGCGTTGTAAAAGAAAGAAGTTTGGTCCTTAGGAGACGGTGAGGAATAGTTGGGGTAAATGCTCACGATAGAGGTAGGGTCTTGGGAAAGCGTTATGGAGCCCAGTTGGGAGGTGGGGGGGGGGAGGGGAGTGGAATGGGTTTTTGGGGAAGCGTGTTGAGATGGAATGAGGCATTGAGAGCCTGTGGGAAATTTCGAGATCGTTGCCCCTGATACCGCTGGTTTGTATGCCGCTCAGGAGATGGCAGCGCGGAGAACCTCTCCTCCACCTCTTCCCTCTCCCCTCGTGGGCCGTCTTCGAGTTCACCCCCGCTCACGCTTCTTCCACCCCCGCGACTCACAACCTTTCACCACCGTGATCTCCCCCACACGCCCACCCTCTCTTCCCTCCCGCCTCTCACAATCCCTTCCACCGATACCCCTCAAAACGTTTTCCAGCTCATCTACAGAGCCCCCCCAACTCCCATTCCACACCCCCTCTGCTCGCTCCGGAGGGTGGTTTGGGGGGTCGGCGCCCTCACCCACGGAGGCGTACGCGACTTGCATTATTAAAACATCGGGTGATGATGCCCCCTTCCGCTTGCCCCCTCAAGGCTCTTCTCTAACGCCCCCTCCCGTCCGCAACCCGACCTACCCGTCCCTTTCTTTAAGTTTTCCGACTCCCCTTCTTCCAATCCCACCCACGCCGCCGCTTCGCCGTTGTCGATTGGGGAGGGGACGTGGGTGGAGGTGGAAGTTGAGCTCGTCCCTTCGGGTAGAGTCACTCCTTTCCGCTCTCCGCGACGAAAGGCACCGAATTTGAGATGGGTGAGGGGATGAAGGGAGGAGCGAGCGTGTCCTCATGGGGTTCGACATAATGATGAGTTCACGTTCGCGCGTAAATGAGAGCGGCGGCTCATCTTCCGCTTGAATTTCAGCCCAGCTCAGGCTGCTTCAATGCAGTGTGGTTTCCCCCGTGCGTCAGCACCTATTTTGTTTGCTCGGCTGTAAGGGTTCTACCGTTGTTACGAGAATGTTCTCGAGATTATGTATTTTCCGAATGAATTTCCCGTTAATCTGGCATCGGAATGAAGTTAAAAAATTTATGAAAGTGAAGAACGAGCGAATATTAAAATTTTACGGTTGATTATAAATTGAATATTATCATCATTCGAGCGGAATTCTTGTCAAATGTAAGTGGTTTCGTGGGTAATAGTTTAATTTTTTCATTAAACTAAACGTGCAAGGCTTGGAAATATTTCGGAAAATTTCGACAAATATGTAGTATTTTTTAATTCATAAGTTCAGTTTAGCATCTTTATACAAAATCGATCTTGACCATGCTGCATAAAAGTCAAAATGCATTCTAATGATTGATGCATTTTTAATAAATTAAAATATTTGCCTCTCTAAGAAAGGAATGCTTATGAGGTTTAAAATACATGCTGTGAAATGTAGCAATAAATTTACTATTACAGTTTGTAGGGTTGAAGAAATTTCAATTTGGTGTACACTCAATCTTTCAAAAAGAAACCATTCTTGTATACAAAATTCATTGAATATTTTTCACTTACCTACTTTCTTCAATGCATACCCTAATTTTTAATTTTTGATACGAAGTGTTCATATTCAAACCGAGTATGATCATCCTTCATCACAAAAAGGGGTGTGTAATAGAGTCTCAATTATTTTACCTCATGTTGAAAATCTCATTTCAGTCCCCCAAGGAGTGAATTAAGACGCTTATTCCCTTGATCTCTTTCCACACCTTAACGTGAGCAAGCTTTATTATCGATTGATTAGTAGGGATAATGAGTTTTCCGTCTCCTCCCAAATACAGGTTACCTAAAAAAACTTCAAAAACATGGCCCAAGACTTCTGAAGTCTTGGTTTGAGGCGTGTCATCCAATCACATTGTGAGAAGTTATAAGGAATTCAAAAAACATATACCCTTTTCTGTCAAAATATTTTAATGTCCTATATAAATGAACAAATTAAGATGAACTGTTGTATAACAGTCTCATGCCAAGCCTTCAATTTTTTTAGAGAAATTTGTGGTATACACCTAAGCAAGGTACCGATTACTTTCAACCCTGCTTCAGAGACGTAGGAATTTTATCACAGTCTCCATTCTTTACCATGTCTCCATAAAGTCCTTAAATTATTTAGTCATGCGATGGGTTAACCAGATCCAAAAATAGATACGAGCGAAAGAGTCACATGCTTAGTTACAATATTTTACCCAAGATCTTCAGAGTAGGATTCATTAGAAGGGAAAGGAAAAGAAAATCTGCACGGGAGACGAAAGGATAGAAGAGCGCAGAATAGCTTAGAAGGTTACCTCGCAGCATCCTATCCTAGAAGCGATGATGACGTAAATATAAAAATGAATGCTGTAAACCCGAGTGTCGGGATGGTCTGAGGAGGAAGATGTCGGAAGGGATTCTGAATTTTTTGGAGCTGAATGAGCGCCCATGAAGGCAAAATGAAAGGGGGTAAGGAAGGGGTTTTCGTAAATAAGGAGCGCCTGAGAGTGTGTGGTGCGGATGAGTGAGTGGCGACGTACCTACTCCGCCGCCTGCGGAAGAATGTAGTGGGAGAGGTATTGTTTCTGGAGCGGAGCGAGTACGTCCCTCTCCCAAAGACTCCACTTTCCCCCTCCCGGCCCCCGCCATCTCCCGCCCTTCCCTTGGTTCTCTCGGTTCCCCTCCTCAACCCGTCGCCGCCTCCCCTTGTTAACACTCTCTCCTTCAAACTCTTCACGCGTCCCTCGCCCTGTACCCATGTGCTTTTGCAAACACCAGGCGGCCGTAGGCTGGCGGGGAGGGTACGTAGTTCCTACATCCCTGCGGGATTTTATTTTATGCTCACCCGGGTGGCTTGCCTTTTTCTTGTGGCCGCCCGAAACTTTTTCGTGAATTTAAGATCCAGGAACGAAAGCTAAATGCGTCGGGAAAAGGGGGGAGTGTGGAAGATAAAAATGGAATGGTGCATGTGGCCATCTGGTTGCGGGGGATGCCACCAAACCGTGTTCGATAGAAATTAGTTTTGTATCCATTTTTGCATTCCAACATGACCTTGAATTAAACTTACCATTTTTCATGAACAGTGGTAAAAATGTATGGAATTGATGAATTGTATGCGACTTAATGGCGGTTTTTCAATTTCAAAATATTCAAGAAAATTAACTGACGAATGATAGGGGTCTTATGGATTTGGTGGAATAATCCAAAATTCAAAACGAATTAATTTCTCTGCCGGATAATTTTTAGATTTGTTCATTAATATTTTACTCTAAATATTGATTCAAATCGTATCTCCATTCGTATGTATGAAATTGAAAGTCATCGCGGTTTATTTTACAGACATATTTGTCATTTGATTATCTCCTTTTTATTCCCCATCCGTTGCATCAGACATATTTGACCGGGTTTGAAAGATGCCAGCTGGGAGACGTCAGCTGTTTCCATATTTTTTTACTTGTCAACTTCATTAAGACTTATAGTGCCTACTTTCACCTAACCCTTAGACATTACGTTCGAGATAATTGCATACAACCAAGCCCTAGATGGAGAAAAATACACCAAGGCATAAATCGAACACGCGACCTCTGGGTTGGCAGGCGAGGACGTTACCCGGCCGCCATCATAGGGTGTGTAAGGAAAATTGGTTTTCAAATAAGAGGGCTGTATTCAGCTTACTATTTTATTAACGAATGTGCTCCATTAATTGTTATTCGCTGGCAAGAAATGGTGGGAGTCTGTCATTCCATGCCGTAGTTGAAAAGAAAAGCAAGATTAAATACATTTCAGGCATCTATGAATTTGCCACATGAAATACTGCATTCAAAATGGAGGCTCACTTCAATTATGAGGCAATTTACTCTCAATTGTGGGAAGATTGGAATTGCCCTTGGAAGATCAACGACTTTTCTTCACGCGAGTCGAATATTGATCATGCGATGCAATGAAATTCATCAAAAGGCGGGCGTAATGGCGTTAACTTAAACGCTATTAATTTATTTTAGTTATTTATCGATTTGATTGGGCGAGTTGGAGGCTACTAGTTCCTTCCTCCACCCAACCCTTAGACGCGATATTGAAGACACGAACACCCAAGCCCTAGGTTGAGGGTAATCTACCTAGGTGGGAATCGGGACCACGACATCTGGGTGTGCTGGCTTTGACGTTAAATCTCCGCCACCTGGCCTAGCAAAATAATGGCATGAGGTAACTCATGATAACGCATTAGGCGTGAATGTAAAAGGTATACATGATGGGATTGTTCAATGCAATACGGCAGAAGGTGTATGGATGTATCTCAATATATTGTTTTTTCTTATTTTTTTTATTTTGTAAGTCTACTATATGACTAAATGACACTATGATATGTTTAAGACTGACTACTGCATAGTTTATAGCCACCCGGCTTATCGCCTAACAGCAATGTATCCTAAATAAATAAATAACAATTACATTGCAGTGTTTACGTCAGTCACATTACCGAACGATTGTTTCTCTCATACGCAGACGAAGAGATATTTGCGATAAATTCTGTATTGAAATGATTTTTGCTTAATGGAGATTTAAACCGAGAACTGCGTTCTAATGAGGCTGTATGGGTAATGGTGTATTCCACCAGTGGTGGTTGACATGTACAAATGTCCACTTGTAACTATCATTTTGGTGTGGAAATTTAAGTTCTGCTGTTTTTTATTCAGGAAATCGCATTTAATGAGTCACAAATATTATAGCCAATACTTTAAATATATGGATGCATATGTATATACCCATATATACGCAAACATACCCACACATGCAAACAAATACAGCCCCTAGAAAACAAATGGTTACTAAAACAAGAAAAAAAAACATGGAGCACGGAAAAGAAGAGAAATGGTCAAAATAAGGGATAGAAGGGACAGAATTAAAATTTTCGGTAGCACAGCTTTACTGGAAGCTGAGCTAGCTTCGGTAGCTTTCGCCTTCAGTGGAAGGATGAGGACAACGTCTGCAGTGGAAGGGTGTACCCTACGTTTTACTTTCCACTGAATAAAGTTAGCTTTGCAAACATACGTATTTCTATTATTAGTGCGAGTTTCTCTTTTTTTTGACCTAAATGTGATTTTGTTTTCTTATATGAATCACCCCCACGAATACATCTCGTACGATACGTGCATTCCCTACTTGCTGTGGTAGTGCTTTCTGATGACCCCTAAAGCTGTGCTGACGGGAGTAAACATAATTTCTCCTGGTGGGATCACTCATGCCAGATAGGTCAATAGATAGGAGCCAGACGAAAGGTAGTCCACGCAGGGTATGTTCCCCTGTGTGGCCCCTGACCCCAGTTTAGTGATAGGTTGAGTGATGCTGACACGTTGGAAACACTATGAAGGAAAGGAGCGGGATACCATCTGAATTTATCTTTCGTTTACGAAGCCTTCATTCCATGAAACAATGCATGGACATTGATCTGGATATAGTAATGTCAACTATGGGAATCGACTAGCTGGGCGTTGAAAAGGGAGGCAATCTACTCTTTTCGTCATTCGTCATAAACATTGCTTTCGCGCCGTAGAAAACAACGCTGAATTTCATTGTTTTGTCGTGCCTTTTCTTAACATCGTTGCTCGAATTTCTCTAAACGTCTAAGTCTCGCTTGTTCTCTTCGTTTCTCAAGTGTCTCCCAAACTGAATCTCCTAAGAGACCTGCCACACTTATGTTCTTATTATCACAATTTTTTACGGACTTGGTGGATATTCTCTGTACTTTATCTTATTCTTTATGACAAATTTTATCCCAAGGATCCCAAATGCTGGCGGAGTATTCGAAAGTATGTCTTACTAGAGCAAAATAACACCTCTCTGTAACTTTCTCACTACATTCCCCACCACCAGTTTAATGAAGCCGAGTTTCTTTAAAGCGGATTCGCATATGGTCCTGTTTTGTGCTCCCCATGAAAGGTGTCGCGTTAGAACTACCCCCAAATATTTCATTGGCCATTTGATTGGCCGTGGTTAGCACTGAGCCCATTATTTCGTAGTCAAGCTTTATGATAAGATTTACCATTAGGCTTGAAAGCTTGATTACCATTGAAGCACTTGAATTAATGATGTGAAGAAAGATTTTGAATTTTTTCTGCCAAAAATGCTATCAAGTGCGTTATGTCAGCTCTCTTATGAGTGATATTTATTACATTTTGTCTTGCTTGGAAAAGTTTTCTGAGAAAAATAAATATTGCGTTTCGAGGAGTAAATGAATCTTTTACATTTTGCAGTTCTAAACCCAAGCTTTTGGTCTTGATCTTTTCAGTTTGGTAAATGATTTTGTATATAATTAGTGTGAGAATTCAATGACGTTGTCGACTTCAGAACCCAGTTCATTACAATTGTCATGCATTGCAGCTTCGTGAATTCTGCGAAATGTTTTTCTAAGTGACCATGGGAATCGCTTTAATGGGACCCATTATTTCACAGTCAGGTAATTTTAACTCTTCTACTACTAGGCATGGGAATTTTTGGAATTTTATTATACCCAAATCGGGCTTATTTTAGCTAAATATATCTTCTTAAGAAAAGTTTCGTTACGATTGTTAACTTCACTAAACATTTGTCCCTATTTTTATCTCTTGAGTAGCCAAATGAGTGTTCCATTTATAATACAATCGATATCTACCACCATTGAAAAAATCGCATGTTTTGGTTTAAGAATACACCCATACCCCCGGTTTTTTAATTTGAATAAAATCAATATTGGTAGCAGTTGCTCAGGAGATAGTTTTGCTGAAAGAGGTGAAGTAAATCAACTGCATCAATTAATGAATGAGCTGTGATTCTTGTAATCAAACTTTTAAATGTGAATTAATATCAAATATTGGTTATACATACTGTTTCTAAATTCAAAAACAATACATGTAAATTATTTTTAAAACCTTGTAACTTGTTAAATGGTATTGTTACGGTTCTAGTGGAAATTGTGGAAATTATAACACGTTACAATATGTTTTAGCGTTGTATTAGTCTCTGTCTGTCTGTCTGTCTCTCTCACTATATATATATATATATATATATATATATATATATATATATATATATATAAAAACACAGATGTAGATTTTTAGAATATAGAGACACAAAGAAAGGACACTCACAATTTGTTATTTTACGTTTCGACAGCTCGGCTGTCGTCTTCAGAATGGCGTTCTCGGGGAAGAGCGGAGAGGATGTGCGGGGGAGAGGTGGGGGAAGGAGAGGTAAAGGGACCAATAGGAAATGAACAAGGGGGTGGGGGGGGGGGTATGTAGGCAGCCAATTGATGCATTCAGTGGGCTTGGTTCAGCCCGGGCGGTTTGAATGATTGGGCCACCCAGATATGCGCCATCGATAAGGCTTAGAAGCCCTGAAACATTACCTCTCCCTACGATCCACACCACACACCCCATCCTCAGATTTCCTCCTCGAATTGAGCCAAATCGTTCTTACCAAAAATGCTTTTCAATTCAATGACAAAATATATTTACAAATAAAAGGCACTGCAATGGGCACGCGTATGGCTCCTGCATACGCCAATCTTTTTACGGGTAAACTAGAACAGGACTTTCTGCAACAACAAACCCTAAAACCACTTTTCTGGGCCCGCTATATCGATGATATTTTCCTCCTTTGGTCCCACGGACGCGAAACTTTATCCTCTTTCATTTCCTCTCTCAACTCCTCCTCCTCAGTATCATTCACTTCTTCTATATCTGACTCGAATATTACCTTCCTAGATATCGATATTCACCTCCAAGACAATACGTTTCACACTTCATTCCACATTAAACCAACCAATAAGCAACAATATCTTCATTTCGACAGCTGCCATCCTCCTCACACAAAGCGCTCCATCCCATTCTCACTCTCTATCCGTGGCTTCCGTCTCTGCAACAACACCCCCTCCCAACAGAAATACTTGGACCAGCTGCATGAATCCCTCAGAAAATGTGGGTACCCTGAAAAACTGCTAAACAGTAAAATCCTCAAACCGTCAACCCAATACACTCCCCTCCCCAAACCAAACCGCCCAAAATGCCCTAATCTTATCACCACTTTCTTCCCCGGAACACACAAAATTAAACATCTAATCCGTGACCTCTTCCCAATTATCAATAACACTCAGTCCACATCACTTTTATTCCCACACTGTCCCTCTGTTTCGTTTAAACGCCCGTTGAAACTGCGAGACATCTTTAAGTCCACAAATCCAACTTCAAGCACCCCCGTCTCTCCCCCGCCCCTATCCGCACCATGCAACCGCCCACGCTGCAAATGCTGTCATCTTTTAAGACCCTCCCCCTCACTCAGTACCAACTCCCAACCAAACGCCACCTGTACCTCAAAAAATATTATATATCGCCTCTCCTGTAACTTCTGCCCTGCCTTCTACGTGGGCGAATGCACGACCGCACTTTCCCTCCGCATGAATAACCACCGATATTCCAACAAATCTCCCACCTTTCTTAATTATCCCATCCCTACTCACACCGCTTCCCACAACCAATCTTTTGACGACTACTTTTCTGTTTCGGTGATTGAAATCCTTCCCAAATCTGCGAGTATAATAGAGGTGAGAACCCGCGAGATGGCGCATATCTGGGTGGCCCAATCATTCAAACCGCCCGGGCTGAACCAAGCCCACTGAATGCATCAATTGGCTGCCTACATACCCCCCCCACCCCCTTGTTCATTTCCTATTGGTCCCTTTACCTCTCCTTCACCCACCTCTCCCCCGCACATCCTCTCCGCTCTTCCCCGAGAACGCCATTCTGAAGACGACAGCCGAGCTGTCGAAACGTAAAATAACAAATTGTGAGTGTCCTTTCTTTGTGTCTCTATATTCTAAAAATCTACATCTGTGTTTTTATATATTTGTGTGTCGCCGAAGAGCGTTCCATTTCGAAGATATTTTATATATATATATATATATATATATATATATATATATATATATATATATATATATATATATATATATATATATATATATATATATTTATATATATATATATATATATATATATATTTATATATTTATATATATATATATATATATATATATATATATATATATATATATATATATATAACGATTGTACGGAAAAACTCATACGAGCGGCACAATAATTGGCTGACACAACATAACACAAATAGAAAAGAATAGACACATATAAAAGAACACTTACACGGTAAATTGTTCGAGCTTTCGGCCCTCTCAGGGGCCTTCTTCAAGAGAGACTCAGTCTTCAAGAGAGTCTCTCTTGAAAGTCTCAAGAGAGTCTCTCTTGAAGAAGGCCCCTGAGAGGGCCGAAAGCTCGAACAATTTACCGTGTAAGTGTTCTTTTATATGTGTCTATTCTTTTCTATTTGTGTTATGTTGTGTCAGCCAATTATATATATATATATATATATATATATATATATTTATATATGTATATATATGTATATATATATATATATATATATATATATATATATATATATATATATATATATATATATATATATATGGTCGCGGTAGTCGAGGGGGTAGAGCGTTGGACTCCTGACCGGAGGGTCTCGGGTTCGAGTCCCAGGCAAGGCACTCTGGGAACCTGCAGCTCCACCCAAGCTTTGTGATTTTTCAGGTACCAGATCTTCCCTAAGAAACCATGACCGGTACAGGGAAAGGAACTGGCCCCCCTACCCTGATGTGTTAATTTCACACGCCGTCGGGCTTAGTACTGGGTGAACTTTGAACAAACCGACCTTCGGGTTGATTACTGTGTTTGTGGTTACATATATAGATACGAGGGTCATCCGGAAAGTAGTACCCATTCGTGAAATAAAGACACAAAAGTAAATATTAACAAACATAAAAAATTTTATTTGAAAGAGGATACTTTAAACTACTTCTCAACATAATCTCCAAGCAAATTAAGGCATTTGTCATAACGTGTGACAAGTTTCTGTATTCCTGCTGCATAGTCCTTCGCCGCCAGCTCATTGAGATACGCGAGGGACCCATCTTGCACAAATTTTTGCATAATGCAGATGGTGTTTAACAATTTCATGAACAATTGTTCGAGAAACATTGGGAAAATGCTCACAGATGTCATCAATTGTGACGCGCCGATCGTTCCTCACGAATTCGTCAACTGAGCTCACCAGTTGGTCTGTAATGACAGACGGTCTCTCCGAACGCTCATCGTCGTGTGTGTTCCCCCTCCCCATGTTGAAGTTGCGACACCACCGCCGAACAGACGACTCGTCCATTACATTGTCTCCATACACCTCCTTTAATTGGCGATGAATATCACATGGGCGAACGTTTCTTGCATTGAGGAATTTAATCACTGCCCTCACTTCACAACTGGCGGCGTTCTCAATTTTTTTAAACATTGTAAACAATCACAGAAACAACACAGGCAATGCTAGCGTCACGCAACTTGGCTCAGAGAAGGCAGACAAGCCACTGAAGCTATCTGACCTCGTCCAGCGGCTACTCGCGTCGTCAGCACTTCATGCGGCACGAACGGGTACTACTTTCCGGATGACCCTCGTGTATGTGTATATATATATATATATATATATATATATATATATATATATATATATATATATATATATATATATATATATATATATATATATATATATATATATATATATATATATATATATATATATATATATAGGGTCGTACCCAAAAGTGGTAGGACTGATTTTCTCTGGCGCCAACGGAGCGGTGGAGGGGGATCTACCTGGCAGGGTAAGGTGGAGGGGGCTCTTAGCAACAGACCGACACCAACCTCTGTCGCCTGCGGGCTGTCGTTGAGTGAGGACACCGTTTTTAGTGAAGCAAGTTTTTTGTCCGCGTCGAAAAACAAAATGAATCTGAATTTAGAGCAACGTTATTCCGTGAAGTTTTGTGCGAAACTCGGTAAGACGGCAACTGAGACCCTCGATATGATCAAACAGGCTTATGGGGACACTGCCATAAGCCGTTCCTCAGTATTTGAATGGCACAAGTTGTTTAAAGAGGGTAGGGAGCTCGTTGAAGACGACCATCGCTCCGGACGGCCGTCGACAGCAAGAACCGACACGAATGTGGACAGAGTGAGGACACTACTGAACACAGACCAACGCTTAACCAGTGAAGAAATTGCAGACCAGTTGGGTCTGTCTGCATCCAACGTCCAACGCATTATTTCAAAGAATTTGGCCATGTTGCCACGTTTCCGCACCCGCCCTATTCTCCCGATCTGGCACCACCGGACTTCTTCTTCTTCCCTCTGATGAAAGGACAGCTCAAGGGACGAGGTTATATATATTAATTTATTTCATAAATCTTTGACACAGGTCGTTAAAAATTATAGAAAACTATTGCTGCATGAACGAGGGTTTGGCATTATTTTCACAATTTCTTTATTCGTTTATGATGCGGTGAAGCAGAAAAAAAGTAACTTCTTTCCGATATGTTTGTATTTCCATAATGGTAATGAACAGCATCTTATGAGTAATGACGCGATTCCATCGACTGACTTTCTAATAGAGTATCATTTTGTGTTCTTCATTCCAGCATCTTTTCCTCTCCTTTTCATATCCACATCTCCCCAAGTTCTAACCGCTCAGTTACCTCACCTCGCACTTAACCCAGGCATTTCATTTGCCTCATTTCAATGCCTCTTTCCGTTTCTCAGTTCCCCTACACCCCTGTCTCATGATTCTCCTTCATGGGACTCGTTGTGTTCTTTTCGTCTCTTATAACTGCTCCTGTTCAGGTGGGCGGGTCCCCACGAGGAGTGGTGAAGGGACTCTTCTATACAAAAATCGACGCCTTCCACTAACGAGCCCTCACGACGCTAGCGCCGTCCTCGCACCGCGACATACGTAATAAAGTCCCCTTAAACATATAAATTTTCGAACCTCATTTTTATTTTTGTAAGGACGTTTAAAGCTTTCATTCCTCTCTCGGCTTAGTTTTTAGGTCGAGTTATTTAAGCCACACATACACATACATATATACCCGCTTGAAAAAAATATCGTGGGTCGGGAGGAAAAAATAACTGAATCTTTCGATTTTCTTTGTGCACGATGGTATTTGGAAATTAATTTTCTTAATTTCAACTTCCACACCAGACACGAGCCTTTATTCCCATGGTAATTAGGGCAATTATGCTTTTATATTATGATGTGGGGTACTCGCGTGTTTGAATTGTTCATTAAGTGTGCCTTTCTCAAGGAATCGGTTTTATTTCTTCCATTGGTTCTGGAGGTCACCCCTTCATACTCTCTTTACTGCATTGCAGTGGCTAATCATGAGGTTCACTCTAATTCGTACTATTATCCAAATCTGTACAATTCAATGTAGAGCTACGTTGATTTTAATTGTATTTCTTAGGGTTAAAATATTTTTAACGACCATAACGTATTAATGCAGCTAGATGTATTTCAATTGACTTGGAATATCTTTCATTTAAAAATTTATCACGCATGGTTATTAATATTTCTTCTTTATTTTTATTTCTTATGAGTATTTATTGTCTTATGCCCCCGTGAAACGCGATTGGGGAACTTCATAACGCGCGCGTTTCATGTTGAGGGTTATGGTCACGATTTATTACCAATGCAGCTTTTACGTTCTTTTCCGTTGTGAAACTTAGATGCGAATTTCTTCTATAAAGCATAAACGCAGGCTGAATCACAAATCATTGGAGTTGCAGCGCTGGATCCGTGATCGCTAACTAAGAATATGAAAAAGTTGGATAGCGGATAGGAATTGGCGTATGAAAAGGTGAAATATCGCTCCACTAATTCGTTAAGTTCAAGGTGTAAATTTAAAAGCAGGATCATTAGGTGAAAGGTGTTCGGTGAAAAAGGTGTACAGGATGGGATCATTAGGCGAAAAGAGTGAGGTGAAAAAAGTTTGAGGGATAAAGGCCTCCGACCATGGTCTGGTGAAACTAACATTGGCCATGAAACCGAGAAGACTAAATCCGTTTGATTTTTTTTAAATCTTTTTAATCCTTAGAGTTGGGTAACTGGTGTGACTGACACCACCTTTTTTTGGCATTTGAGTTGCATGTTCATTTTCTCACTGAAGAGCTAGTTTCACCCCTTCATTTTTGTAGAGCAGAGATGATCCGTGGCGGCTCTCTCTGAGGAGGTTTGTTAAATTGAGACAATTTTAAACAACCTACATATACCCGACTAATACCACATTTACATAGTCACAGAAATTCCAACGAAATAACACCCCCGATTATCGCAAGGGGTTTGTCTAGGAATTCATTCCCTCCAAATCATTAAATTATCATTAAATATTGGTCACGATATTAATTTTTAAAATGTGAATTTTCCTCAAAATGATATCCGCCGTTGGAAACTTTTTATTGTACAGGAGTTCTGATATCTTCAAAGGAGATGCATGGGTGGGATCAAATGTGGCTTCTCATTGTAAGATTTCAAGAAACCCCACGAGAAATTATGTGAAATGAAACGTTTAGAATGGGACCATTTCTGTTTGTTACTATTAATTTTATAATAAACATATGGCTGCATTTCCGTTTTTAAATGACTCTAAAGAGTTTATGGAAAACGGTTTAGGCCTGGGGATTATTTCTTGGATACCTTTCGACGAACTTAGATACGTATTTCCATCGAAAACTCTTCGTCATAATGTTCAAATAATACACATTATTCAGGATAAGGAGGTTATTTTAGCAATTAAAATATAGTTTCAAAATATTACTATAGTTTTATATTCATACTATTTATTATAAATGAAAAATATTGGGAAAAATTTCGCTGGGAGACTGGAATAGACCTCTCATGTAATGTTAATAGAAATAGTTTTCCTTATTTAATTCTGTATACCATTGTACAAGCATGCTCATGGAATAAGTGATTGCTTTGTTCCTTATTGCCTTGTTCAAACTCCCTCTTTGTTAGTATGAATTCTGAAACGTTAGAACAAATGTACCCACTGTATCACCAATTTCATTGATATAATCAAAATAAACCTATCAAAAACGGGTTTAACTAAATGATAAACTTTTCTCAACATTATTGCTGAATTCATTATCATCAGCTTAACTTCAAAATTGAACTTAAGTTACCACAATGACATAATGTGATATTAATAATATAATATTTTAATTTGCTTTGACCGGTGCAATAATTTTTTTACTAATATCCGCATACTTAAATTAACAATTAGTTAACACTATATTTTGCCTTAGCTGTGGAATTCCTACTGCTGACAAAATTTTGAACAACTGGAAAATAATAATAATAAATAACTTGGTAGTTATTGGTTTATGCTTTAATATTTTCTTAGATTATTCAAAAGGTGTCACGATGCCTTAATTGAAAATGTGCGCTAAAAAACTAGCTACAAATAATGAGAATGCACCACAGGATGAAATTATGGCAATGTATTAGATTGGAATTTTCCACATGATTATTATGCCATCGTAACGTAAGCATAAAAATCTATCTCTATCTAATGATATTGGATACCGCTTGGGATTTTTAATGTATAAAATGAAAAGAAAAGTATAACCGAAGAAAAGCAGCGCATAATAAATCATAAGAATAAAACCACAATAGTTACTCGCCTTTACTTACACATTACAATTGTTGTGAATGCATTTATCAAGCGATACTAACTCAAGCATATACCTATTTATTTCCGTAAATAAACTCCATGACTATTATTTTATGCTGATGATTGCAACTTAAGAAGTGGAAAAGCAGCTTTCTAGTTGATTAAATTTCACCGGATTACCATATTTTTATGGTGACCTTACACAATCGCCTTGGGACATGACTACAAAGCAACATTTTTCCTTTTGTATTCGTGAAGATTATTTTAGATTTTTATTGCATATGCATCCGTAGGTTACCTTATATATTTAGTAATACGTAACTTAAATTTCCATACGTGGTAAATAGAGATTTCTTCAACCCAGCCTTTGTGTAAATATGTAATATCTACTTTATCATGATGACCAAAAACCATGACCTAAAAATTACTAACTTTAGTACTTATGCTATTATGGAAAAAATCTATGCACACAAGAAGGAAAAATCTTTTATTAATCTAATACACAAAACTGCCTATGAGATGTGATACTGTGACACTACCGATCGATGCAAAAAAAAACTTTAAACATCCGTTCAGGTTTTATAGTAGTTACAAAGGTGCAATATAAATTTGTGATGATATTAACCGATGCAGGAAATAATCTTTTGTATTCCACGAAGAAGACTTAAGAAGAGGAAACTTTGCAGTGCTGCATGAGCGAATTTTGGAGTTAAGTTAATTGACGATAAAACTCGCCCCGATATTATCATGTTATTTGTAAATCTACACCACGATTTTCAACCATTATCACATTTTAAAATTTTTTAATTCAAAGAAACTCGATGATAGCCTATTGGCTGAAATAATATTTATCCAACGTGAATTTGAATAGGTCTTTAGTCATTCGACTTATAAACTCCTCATGCTAATTCACGAACGTTATCAATAATATCCTCCACTAATTACATTCATAATATATATTTTCAGAGTTAGAAATTAAGTATTACAATCAGTGAGTGCCCAATTTTACCCAAAGAACCTACATTAATAGAATTGTATTATACTGCATTAAACGATATAATCAATCGCTTCGGGCGTTCATTTGTGCAATTGCTCTATAAAACCTAGGCCGCAGTAAACTTTATTTAATGCGGAATTACAAAGTTTTATTTTGACTTTATTCATCATATTTAAAATTTCATTAAACAGAACAGCAGCCACATTGCTTGGCATTTAGCATTTTAAAGTACATTTTTTCGTCCTGGAATTAAATAAATATGCTGTTTTAAAGTATCTGAAGTCCTAAGAGATTAGTTTTAAGATATTTATTTTGTATGTGGATGAATTCTGTATTACGAGTGGTGCCATAATGCCCCCTGCCACACACTCTTGCGGCGGCTTGTGGGTATTTAGATGAATGTAGATGTGGGAGAGAGAGTCATCATACACTTTGCCTGTTTCTCATGTAGTTAAAGCTAAAGGATGGCTTTAACAGCGAGTCAAATTACTGACCCTTAAATAAATATTTAGTATGGAATCCTTAGATTATTCTCAAATCTATCGGGGGGTTTTATTCTGTATATCCCCAGGGAAAATAATAAAACGCTTATAGATTTTTTTATTTTATCGTCAGTCATGTCACTTCGTAAAGGTTTTCGATTCGCATTTTAGCTTTTTGTGATGATAGTGGAATCATTTCCATATAACGAAGGTAACTCTTATTTTCCCTCTTTCAGGTTTACTAGCCATTTTCCTCTATTACTCTGAAAGCTTTCGTTGCCCGGGTCCAAAGCCTAGCTATCCAAGGCAAACGAAAAAAAAGCGATTCTTCATGGTAAAAAAAAGTCAAGACTAATGAAAATTTGGATTCTGCCTCGTTGACTGCGACACTTTCTATTATCTGGCCTATCGCGCGATAGTACTCGCTCATGTTTTTCTGTCACCTTCACCTCGTGGCTCCTTCCCCTCTTCCAGCCGCCACTATCCTCCTCCTCCCAATCGTCTGCTGCGCAAAAAACGCTTTTTTATCTCACCCAACATGACCCAGTTCTGCGCTGCCTTTTTTCAGCTCATCAAGACTTGGAGACGGAATATGGTTTTCCCTGCTATATTATTTTCTTTCGGAGCGGGTTTAAAAATATTCCCGCGTTTAGCCCCCTTCCTTCTATTACCTCTGACCGCCCGAACGGAAGAAAGC
Organism: Hetaerina americana; assembly: GCF_022747635.1. NCBI lineage: Eukaryota > Metazoa > Arthropoda > Insecta > Odonata > Calopterygidae > Hetaerina > Hetaerina americana. The sequence goes on along the minus strand of NW_027287205.1, from coordinate 69,260,505 downwards.
GTCACGTTTCCTCCAGAAGACGAACTCCTCGCCTCCTTTTATTCCGACTGTCAAATCCGGTATTTGCAGATTCTATACCTAGCGATTTTCTACCCTGATTCGAATGACAAAAGTTAGGCGATTGAGGGAAAAAGGGGAATGTGGCCCTTTCCTTTAAATGCGACTATTTCATGATCGATTACACATTTCACATTGATACGATGATTATTTTTATTTTTTACCGATTTCCCTTTTGATGATCTTTCATGTAAAAATCTATTCCGTTCTTTAATATCTACAAAGATTTATTTAGTGAGAAGTAAACAGCATTTCACTTTTTGTTCATTCGTGATATATTCTCGAATGGTGTAATGTCGGTTATTAAAGAAATGAAAATTTTTATTTCACTCTGAATATCCTAAAAGATGTATAAAGGAACGTTTCCTGGCCCTTGAAAATTACGGGTAGATGTTGATTAATATACAATATTGTTATCCTTGTGTTAATATTAAATAGAGGAATGAAACTCTTGAACTCCAAAATGGTGCACAAGGCATAGCGATGATACATTTTTTGCCCATCTTCGTGAAAAAAATATTTTCCTTACAAATATATGCGAAAAATATTCATTTATAGTATTGTAAAAATACAATCAGATTAAAATTCGTTTATTTAGTTTTCCCTACAATTACTGGAATATTGACCATCGTGTGAAAGAAAAATATTAACTCAATATCATGTTTCTCAGAATTATTTTGAATTTTAGTTTAAGCCATTCCTGTTTTAAATTATTAACGCTTTAAGTTGGATGAATTTGATTGGAATTGGGACGTTGATGAATGTAATACATATACATAATACCCCGCAAGCCGCCGCAAGGGTGTGTGGCGGGGACTGTTAGGTCACCAACCGTAAAAAAGAACAATACCTCATGCAAAACAACAACATGGAAAATTCACCCACAGCAGCGCACACACTAATGCAAAAATCCCTTCATCCAAGACATGCAAACACATATACCCTAAACCAACAAACAACTGCACCCCAGGATGCTGCACGAAAGCCATCCAAGCCAGGACATAACAAGCAAGAATTCGAAACTCCACCATTACTTGAACATGCCACACAAAACACTCTACCCCCTGAATAATAGAAGTGAGAACGCTAAAAAGAGGAGGGCGGGGCAGGAAAGGAATAGGCATGTATGACGGAATGAAATTTGAGGTAATTGTACAGTTGGATGTCGGCTTGTTCTGTTAGGCGATATAAACAAATATTGCATTGTACTCTTGTATAGGCTGTCTATCCAAAGTATACCTTAACCGTTAGAACACCAATAATAATAATACATCGAAGTGAATACTTGAGCACTAAAATGGATTTATGGATAAATTTGGGATGATGTTTCCTTTTAATAAATTTGATAGAAAATATTAACTTAGCGAAGAATTGAAATGAGAGTATAGTTGATCTTTATCGATTTATCGAAGTCTCTTTTTGATTATTGATTTGATTGAAATAAAATGATTAAAATTGCATTTGATTTTCTTATTTAAAAAATATTATTAAGACCTCACACAATTGTCAAAATCACTATAGTCATTTATGTCTTGCATTCATAAATTGAAAATTCCTGCTTCTCTTTTTGTAATTACTTTTAAGTTGACCCTTGAGTACAGCTACGTGCATTTTGACTCTTGGGGAATTCCATGGTTTTAGGCTCTACTTAGTGAAAATACATAATTTCTGGTTTAGTAAACTTTGTGTTTTATCGCAAAAGCTGTAGTATACTACCACCACTTTCGTCGCATTGGCGAATATCTGGTGGTGTTGCCGGTGTTTCGGAACCGGTGGTATTGTTTTAACATTTTTATGGGGAAAAATACAAAGTTTACTTGTTCAGTGATTATAACTCAGCACTTTCTAAGAATTAATCATAGTATAAATGATGACTCATTGATATAATTTATAACGCTTTTATAAGTTTGTCTTTGGCATCATGCTGTTACAATTGTTAGTTATTTTATCTAATGTATAGTTCTCAAACAATAATGTTGTATTAAAACTGAGAGAGCTATGGGAGGATCAGAAGATTATAATTGATATACCTGTATTACCTGTATTTTTATACCTTAGAAATGTCATTTTCCTATCGATGCTCACACCGACTTTGTAGTCATAAGTAATATCAGATGGCTATAAAATTTGGCCTGTACCTAATTTGACACTCCGAATGTATCACAGAAATCACATAAGTTCGCATTCTGTTGATTCAATCGTATTGGAAAAAATCAGTTATACTTTAGCAAATTAATGACCACTGAAGTAGTTTTTTCAGGGTAACGGAGGCTTTCTTTCAGTGACTGAATAAAATACAAGTGATATTTTAAAACACGTAATATTAGACCATTACCTACCTTGGAGAGAATACGATTACTGTCCGATCGTTAGTAACTGAGGACATATAGTTGTAGGTTAAAAGTTTCACGGTATTTGATTTTCTCCATGTTTCGGATGATTCGAGATGAGATTTTTCTGCGGATTTCCTCCGTATTTACATATTAATTGCTACACCCGCTTATTAATATTGTCGTACTGTCTCAGTCTCCATGAGCCACTGGTTTTAAAAGATAGTCATCCTCGACGCAGCATTCCACTTCGATATTTTTGGCCTTATAATTTGAAGACTTAACAACAACGCAATTTAGCAGTGTCATGAAAGTTATCATAATGGTGTATTATGTTGTCGTAATGGTGTATTTAGGTGCATGACGTGTATTCCAATGACATGATCATGTTATTCGTTCTGAGGTTGCAGATTGAGCTGAGGTTTTAACAAATCTATCTCTGTACCAAATAATTCAAAAAGAAAATTGAAAATTCCAATGCCCCCTCATAAGGTACCCCCACGGATTACCATATCGAGGACTCCGTGTTTTTCCTTTCTTTCTCTGGAGGCGTGGATGTTTTCCATTCTCGCCTTTTAATTAGCCACCTGCTTTGTTTCCCTCCTTTACTAGTTCTCGGCCCCTCTCGCTAGCTCCCACTGTCGCTCTCCCTCCCTCTTTCTATTTATCGTTTTCTTCACTCTCCTTTCCCTAACTCCACTTTGACCTGAAGTTCCTTGATTTTAGAGCCCCTTTCTCCCGTTCCCCTCTCCACAATCTCCATTGCACTTCCCTCCTTCCCTCCGCACGCCTCCCACCCTTACCTTCTTCCTCAAGGGAGAGATGTGTTTGATCGGTTATCGTGCCGGCTTTCAAACTCATTGGGTTGGATTTCGAAACCCTTCCCGTAAGAAGGTTACAATCTTTCGTTTGATCACGTTCCTGGGTTACAAGTTCTAAAGGAAGGGAAATGGGGAATCCGTGAGATCGGAACGGATCCCACCAAAAGGATCGAATGTTGTTTAGTCTCTAGGGATATAACGTTTTTCGTGTCACATGACACCTTTTACCTCTCGCTTAGCGTGCCTTCGGAATTCTTACCAGTTTCGAAAGAGGGAAAACTCAGTGCTGATACCTTTAACGTGACTCTTGTGCTATTCGCGAGAAGAAAAACTCTCCCGACCTCTGAAGCCGTATTCCTTCAGAAATTAGTAAATGCGATTTAGTTTTTTACAGCCCGGTAATCCGACACCGTAGTCTGACGGATGCTTTTAACTTTCAGTTGATGCAAATCTCTAAGACGTAATTTTTCCAAAATAATATGTTATGAATTGAACTTTCATGCGGAATATGAGGTCTTTTCATATTGATATTCGGAAAATTCCTCAAACCTCCGACCGTAATTTGTACAGGTAATCTATATCCACATAATACCACGCCAGCCGCCGCGATGGTGTGTGGCGGGGAGTGTCAAAATACTTTATTTTGTCATTTCCTCACCTGAGTAAGTTCCGTTTGGAGTGAATAAATATTCGAAATAGGCTATTGGACCTATGAAATCTTAAGATGCAGTTATCAGCAACTTCCGTATATTTTGCCTTCATCTTTCTCCAGCTCAAGTTTTTGAAACCCAAAGTTCCATATCCGTCTCATAATTGTATTTTTAAGGAATGGTTCCAACCAGCATTTTTCTCTATAAATGTAAATATTATCATATTGTTTATGAAATGCCTTTCCGAATCTTTATCCATTTTTCTGGGAATTTTGGTCAATATACGTCAAATGTTACCATGTTTCGGGTTTCTACCCTTCCCTTTTAGGGTGATGGTTAGATCTTTAAACTCTTAAGAGTGCTTTAAATTGCTACCCTCTTTGATTTCAACTCAATCTTCAAAAATGTTTTTATTAACTGTTGCAGGAATAAATGCTGAATGCAAAATTATTGCACAGCCTTGGAAGTCTGAAATCTAATACCTTTTCTGGTGCAGAACTAAATGTCAGGAGCTTATTTCAAAGAAACTGCGGGAGATGCCGCAACAGTAACTTTTAACGGAGTCATCCCGGTCAAGGCGAATGATTTTTACCCTTCAAAATTTTTGCATTGTCAGGAGATTATATTAATTCTTGTTCTTAGACCATTCCTTACTTCTTTATTCTCTGCATTTCTGCAAAAAGCATGAAGAAGCCGTAGTTCTACTCTCTCTTGATCATTCGCTAATCCAATTCTTGATTACGCTGTCCTAAAGTGAGTATTTCGATTCGCATAGAGCTTTGGAACAAATTGCCACTCCTCAATAATTAGGATATCATCTGCATATAGTTTGTTTTTAATTTCATGACTGACCTCAGCAAGGGAAATTTCAAGGAAGGGTACGCGGTGGAACCATATAAAGAGAAAACTCTTCGGAATCTTCGATGCTTGTTGACTATATTATTGGTGCCTCCTACCGCTAATTTAGGAAACACGATATTGGGTAATGATAAAATATGCTATGGTCTGAAAACTATGAATCTAATTGCGTTTACTTGCAGTAAAGCTCTTTACAATTATATACATACTCCTTTGTCGTTAAACAGTACCCATTTGAGGAGATTAATTTATCCAGTGGTTTTTGCGTTTAGTGTTCTGTCTCGGCTGCTTAATTCCAACTTGTAATACAGTTTATCACGTTGAATTGTTGAATTCCAAGAAAATCTTTTCATCATGATCCCGCCATTTGTCTGAGGAAGGACATTCAGGAAAGGACAGACGTAAGCACACAAAGCGAAGCTAATAGGGGCGTAACGTTCGTTACGAGCGGCGCCTGGCGGAAAAAAGAGAATATTTTCTTTGTCGGATGATGAATAGCCAGTGGGATTAACATTTCCCACAGGAATAATGAGATGATTATCGCGGAGTGGGACCTGGCATTTTTTTCATTGGCTTTCTTTTTACAGTCTTTATAATGCCACTGGCAAAAAGAGTCAAAATTAATCTTTCATTTGATTGTGTATACCCACTGGAGAGGCTTAATCATTCCTTGGAACGTTAATGGGCGATCGATTTGGAGAAATCGAGGCGCTTTGGGCAATTTTTGTGAATTAATGCCTATAATAAACGGTTTGCAATCCCAAATCTGTCGTCATGTGTTAAGAAATGATTTCCGTCGTTGAGTTTAGGATCAGGGCAAACTTTTGTCGTAAAAATTCTTCTCATCCCAAACATCCAGTTCCATATTCCCTGGGTTATTCAAGTATATACTCAAAATTTTTTGATTCGCCGTGGAGTCAAGATTTTTGACTCCACGGCGATTCAACGTTGCATTATTGGTTTCGGAAAATCCATAAAAATAATGACAAGCTTGTGAATCAACCTAGGTTTTGGAAACTTCCCTACGGCGATGAAGTTTATCCATTTTTAAATTTACTGGCAATAATTTTTTCGGGTATAATAGAAAAAAAATGAATGTACGCCTAGTATTATAAATTTGATGAACACTATTTACACTAATTTTCAAAAATACTCTTTCTTTCGGAAATGGGATTTAAATACATCACCATGTATGAGCTATATGATTTCATGATTAAAACCCACTATAAACGAGGGTGATCTGAAAAGTTTCAGACCTCAGAAAATTCCAGATAATATGTCTTGTATCTTTGCTAGATCGGAAACTTTTCAGACCACCCTCGTACTCCATGCATGCGTTTTACCAGTTCTCTATCGTGATTTGACAACTTAAATAAATTTTTATATAGATCGAGCCTTATAAATATTGATACAGCTGCATGCATTTAATTAGCCACTTGGGCATGTTTCATGTTTTTTAAAATGTGGAAATTTCTTTAATTAAAATGAATGTCTCAATGTTTCTAAGTTGCTTGAAATTATAAATGAAGTAAATATATATATATATATATATATATATATATATATATATATATATATATATATATATATATATATATAATGGGTAAATAACCCTTATTAAATGATAAAATGCCTCAGCAAATGAAACTATGATTAAATGAGGAAGTATCAGTGGATATTTTCTGTGGCCACCATTAACAAATTCTCGTATTGGAGACGATCAAACCATCAACGAAAATGAAGAATATTACTATAGTAACGATGATTTTTTAATTTGTGAATGCTGAAGAGGCCAACATTTTTATTAGATTAATTGAGTCATAATGTCGTGTACGAACTTCTAATTCTTCACTAATAATAGAGTAATTATGAATTTTCCAAAGTCCATTTACAATAGGATGGCCTTTGCTAGACAAATAGAGACTAGACTACTTTGACTAGAGGCTGCCCACACTCTTTGCAATTTTTCACCTCCATCTTATCTGAATGTGGAATGTCAGAAACTTAAAAAAATGGTATTTAATCATGTCAATCCCTGAACTTACGTCCAAAGAGTATGTCTTCACTGATGCACAATCTTTAGAAATCCGTTAAATTAAAAAACTTAACCTGAAAAAACTTAAATTTTTTTTAACCGCTCCCTCAAATCTTTGGGAGAACACCTTCAAAATTTCCACCCGGGTTCATGCATCCTTTCAGAGATGCCATCCTCCTCCAGGCCATGCTCTAATTCACTAAACCCACCACCAAAGTCTCTCCATTCATCCTGGAAATCTCTCCACTACTCGAAAATTTTCCCACCACAACGTTATTTCCAACCCCTACCACCCCCTAGTCCATACTGGTTCGGCATACGGGAAAGAGGGAGGGCGCAGTGTGAGGTGGTACCCACTTCCTTGGTTTTCTTAGCGAAGTTAGGCATTCCGAGCCACTTGCGTTCAATGCATATTATAAGCCGGCGCACCCTCAAGAGTCTTTGCTGTCTTCCACTCCTCATTTACATCCTCCTCCTCTCGCCCTCCAAACCGCATCCTTCGAAAACCAAAGATTCCCACATCTTTAGACCGCAAATTTCCTTTCGTTTCTCCCCCCCCCCAATTCCTCCCACTCTAGAATCTTCTTCTCTTTATTCATCCCTGAAAAATGCTTTCGAGAAATATATTCCAACTATCCCGGGCTCATTTGAGCTTTCCCAATGTTCCTTCCACTTTATGTCCACAAAGTCAGTTCTTCCCTCTCTATCTTTTTCATTCCTTCATCTTAAACCTTTCAGTATTACATCTTGATTCTAACTCCGATCGTATTCTTTCTTTTATTAATGCCATCTTTCACTCCTTACTTAAAATCTGCAACATTTCTTTATTTAGCTATATGAATGCGACTTTCTTCTCCTTTTTTCATCCGAAGAATTTTCTATGCATCCAGCACCTAGATTATCCTTCTATTCATTTCCTCGATTAAAAAAATATTTCGGGGTCCTACGTTGGTAGAATTCAGAAAATTAATTTTCAAAACATTTTGTGGTAATTATTGCATTAAAAATATTTCTCTAGCCGGACACAGAGGAACGCAGTTAGATCGGAAGACTCCATGGAAATTTGAATCAACATGAAATTTTTGGTTTAAAGATAAAGCTTATTTAATGGAATCCCCTGGTTGGTGGAATTCATACATATTAAGTTCAGTTAAAAGTCAAAAAACAGTATTTACATGAGAGTGGGGATGACAAATGTGATACATTAATGTAGGGAAATGGCTATTTCTCTAATATAATTTTTTAGTTTAATTTTTTTTCAAAACCCTAATTACAAGTGAATTCTGTTTAAATTTTAAGTGATACTGCCAATTATGAGGAATTAGGAGGTCATGTTTTTAGCAATGAAAAAATCACAGTTTTTCTCTGAATCATTTCTTATTTAATAAAATTGACGTGCATGTCATAGTTGCCGTTAAATTAATTTTCAATTTAATTAGAAAATTTTTAAAAGTCCAGTTAAGTCACCTTTTACATGAAAATTATCATACTTATAAGTTACATAATAAGATCGTTCATTTCTTGTCTCCCCGTAAATAGCCACTACTTTTTTGTTCGTTTTCGCAATTACTTAATGAAAATGTGCATCTATTATGAACTTGATTTTTTAAATCTCTAATTTGTAAAAATTCATGATCACTGAATAAATAAACTTGGTATTTTTTTACACAAAAAACTTTATAAAATTTCCTGTTTCGAGGCGTAGGCGGCAGAAGTTTGTCATGAAGTTTGTTTGTGTGAAGAAATACCAAGTTTATCAATGCAGTCTAGTGTATCTATTATTATTAAAAAATGGTGCAATGCTACTGTTCCGTGCTTCAATAAAAATCCAATAATTGCAATTATTTAAATTTTAACTAAAATATATCTGACCTCTCCATCAAAACTTACGCGGTTAGTAAATTAGAAATCTTATGTCATAGAAAAAGGTATTTAACTCTATTCTTCGGCAACCTATTGGGAGATCACTGGAAAATATTTGTAGAATATTTGTCTTGTCTACATTTGTTTTTTAGCTTACAACAAAACACCTTCTTTAGTAAATCGTCACGCATCCAAGTCTCCTATTTTAATTGCGAGAACGCTGAATGAAAGCAATAACTCTCTTTTCCCTGCGATATTGTTTATGTTCTCAGATGATAGAAGGGACTTTCCACTGAAATTCATTTTTGATCAATTGTGTCACAATAGTGTGATCGTTAAAAATGATGGCATTTCCTGGCAATCACCATGGGGATTTAATTTTTCGTCAGAATACAAGGTATCGACACAGAATGAGCAAATAAAACATTTCGACATTTTGTTCTCTCCTTCACCGAAGTTATGGATATCAAATTTCACTCCGTCGTTCCGTTTCATTTACAGGGTTTCCTTCCTTTTGACTCGATCCCCCCTCTTGTTCAGCGTTCCGTGATTCTATCTCCCCTAAACGCATCGAGGTGCAACGGTGATTTTCGAGGAGGCTGAACTTCCGTCAGCGAGACGCCGCGCCGCACTCGCGGGCTCGCACGCTTTTTTGAACTTTTGACGCCGAGAGTTCGTTTCCCTCGTTCGTCCCTCCCTCATCCGCTTTCCTCTCCCACGCGCGCACACAGGCACACAGCTCCTTTCTCTCTCTCTCTCTTTCCCTCCTCTCCAATCCCCCTGGGGTAAGCATTGGCGTGGG